>NW_026067944.1:19967082-19981549 GCF_014885135.2 Alexandromys fortis | reverse complement strand
TTGGTGAGTTCCCAATAGATCAGCCCCACTGTCTCAGTGGGTGGGTGCACCCCCCGTGGTCCTGACATCCTTGCTCGTGTTCTCCCTCCATCTGCTTCTCATTGGGACCTTGGGAGCTCAGTCCAGTGCTCCAGTGTGGGTCTCTGTCTCTATCTCCATCCATCACCAGATGAAGGTTCCCAGTGATGTCTCTCCTGGTGCCTGGACCGGAACTCACAAACAATCTTTGTGTCTCTTATACTAAACTAAATAATAAAGGAATTGGCTATAAAGTTAATAGATATTTATGTATAAAGTGACTCCCTACTACAAGTTAGGAATACAGTTTGGTTTGTTTTTAAAGAATAAAGTTAATTGTCCTGCATCATCTATGTAATAGTTGGGTTATCCTGTTAACAGATTAATTTTTAAGGTAAGAAATACTGTGTTCCAGGGCTTGTAAGGGATTGTACAAGGTCCTTTAAGTTTAGTTATTTTATGGAGCTCCCCAGTGTGTGATTGAGTATCTCTGAATCTTGTATCTTCTTCTGGGACTCTTTTCCTTCTGTTGGGTTGCCTTGTCAAACTTCAATGTTATAGTCTTTGTTTTTATGTTATTATATTTTATTTTTATGCTTTGTTAATATCTCTTATAAACCTATTCTTTTCTAATGAATGGAGATAGGGAGTGGATGCAGATAAGAGGAGAGGTGGGGAGGAACTGGGAGGAGAAGAGGGAGGGGAAACTGTAGGCAGGACATATGGTTTGCAAAAAAAAAAAGACTATATTTTCAGCAAAAGAGAAAAACTAAAAATAAAATACAAAAAATCTTGTGTTTTAGATATGCTGTTATTGTCACATGAACATAGTCCTATGCACATGAAAAGGATAGAAATTAAACATCATTGTGCTGGCACAAACATAACCATATATGTCAGCAATATGGGTGAAACTGAAAGATATGCACAGAAAGATAAACACTAAAAATTCCTCCTGTAGTTAGAATTTAAAAAGTCACGTAGCAGCAAAGGGTAGAACGGTAGTTCGTGTGGGTAAGATGCATGGAGTTAATGGAGGATATTTTACTTTTGATTTGTAGCGTAATAAAGATGCAAGGAGAAAAGCATGAATCTATGAGGAGACAAAATATTGTTAAAAATAAATTTTATCCACACACACTCTAATATAGAGAGTAGTCATATTTGCTGATATTAAACTCTCTACATAGAAAGAATTGCCCACAACAATGGAAGCATTAGGTTTATTGTTATTAAAATTTTGAATCAGGCCTAGAGGGATTGATCAGTGGTTATAAGCATTGGCTGCTATTGCAGATAGACCAGGTTTGATGTCCCAGCACTAATAAGGAGAATCACAACTTTCTGTAACTGTAGTTTTATGGGATCTGACATCCTTTTCTGGCCTCAATGAGCAATGCATGCATATGATACTTTTAATGCATGCAATCATACAGTCAAAAGCACAGAATCAAAATAAATAAACTTTAAATATTTTTTTTAAAACACAAAAATAATTTGTATCAAAATGTTCGATTTTATGTATGTGAATTAAACCTAATTACGAGTGGTGGATGTGGTGAGTTCTAGATGTGGGTAGAATTTGAAATATGTCTGAAGGGAGTTATGGGGAGAAAGGGGTTTTGTTTATCAATCAGGTCCTTTAAGCCAGTGCTCTTCTTGCTACATTCAATTTTTCTTTCTTTATCCTGAAGATAGCATGAGAGCAGTTGGTGTTAATGATAGCAGTATTAATCACGTCTTCCTTGTGACCAAGAACTTGCTGCCTGTGTCTGTATATAACGAGAGAAACTGCTCCAGTCCTGTGAAAGAATGTCTGTAATAAACCTGTAGGTGAAGTAAAGTGATGAATTCTTCATCTCTCTGAAAACTCTAGACATGCATCTGTTTGTTTTTCCTTTATAACTCTCTACTGAAGAACAAGTGGCTCATTATTCCCACTAAATGTCTTAAAATAAGTTGGTCTTCTATATCTAAGAATTATGATCATATCAGCTTTTGTGCCACACATCAGAACCCCATCACTTGGGAGGCCAAGAGAGGGGGAAGATCATCAATTTGCTATCATCTTGAATTACAGAAGCGATTCAGGTTCAAAACAGTAGAAACATAATCACTATACATCATCTTTTTAAACTGTATTTCTAATGAATATTCATTAGAGAAAGTATCTTGAAAACATCATACACACACACGCTTGCGCACGCGCACACACACACACACAACACACATCAATGAAGTGTGAGAAGGGTTGAGATTATTTCTTCCCAGGTAGAAAAAGAGAAAAGAATGAAGCACATTTTTATGTTAGCCCATCTGGTTTTTGGAGGGGCTGATGTCTCATTCGTCTACTGTGAAGTGTGAGGCGGTAGAGGATGTATAGGGAGTGGTACCTGTAGCTCATACTCATAATTTGTCAATGATTCGAATGAGGTTCCCAGGCCTCAATTTTATAAATTTCTGAACCACCATTTAGTATGGCTGAACATTCTATTTGCAGGCAGCCTATTTATGAACTTCATCTCGCTTCAACTTTTTGTTTCAATGTTCATCATTCTCTGTCACATGTGTTCACTGTAGGACCCACCATATAAGTGTCCTGAATGAATATTCTGTTTTCAAGGCATGTGACAAAAGACAAAGTAAATCAAAACCAGACAATGGTCACACAGGTAATTCTAAGGATATAAGAACCTAGAAATACACCTTTTTGTACAGGA
The DNA here is from genome assembly GCF_014885135.2 of Alexandromys fortis. Lineage (NCBI taxonomy): Eukaryota > Metazoa > Chordata > Mammalia > Rodentia > Cricetidae > Alexandromys > Alexandromys fortis. Next base: position 19,978,811 of record NW_026067944.1, on the reverse strand, counting down.
CATAAAGAATCTCAAGACAAAATTCTTCCCAAAGATGTCCTAACTCATGAGACACTAACTGGTAGCTTGTTTTCAAAGTGATAACTGGAAATAACAGTAAGCTATAAAAGCCACCTGCATGTTGAATGTGGGTCCCCAGACAAGACATAATCGGCAGAGATTTATGATAAATTAATAAGGAAATCTGGAGGTGGTCCTATCAATAGTTTCTATGGTAATTACTTTAGGAGAAAGGTGATGATGATGCAGGTTTAAAAAAAAAATGATACTTAGATGAGAATATGTTAGAGCCTTATGAGCCAGACCTGATGGTGTCCTATAATGCTGACACTTGAGAAGCAAAAGCATGTGCAGTATGAGTTAATGGTTAGTGAAAGCTATGCAGGTAGGATCCTGTTTCCAAACAAACAAGCAAATAAACAATAAAACTAACCTAAAACTCACAAGACCCATATTTCATTCATATGAAAAGAGGACAATAAAACAGTCTTGATAAAGGTCAAATATAGTGAAAATATGTATTAAACATTACTTGGCTAGAAAAACAAACAAACAAAAATCCAACCTCATCCACAATGTAACAGAAAAGGAGAAAGTGAAACTGAGTTGATTAATTTTTTTTTTAACTTCATGTGCTCAGTGACAATGGGAGCTATTGTCAGTTTTGAAGCCATTCCTGAAGTCCTGAATCAAATCTAGAGAAGTTCTAAGCTTTTCTTCTTTCTAAGGTCTCCAAATATGTGATTAGACTGATAAGACCCAAAATTCTGAGTATGCTCTTTAGAGATAACAGATATCTCTAACACTGTTTCATGGCAAATGATATCATTCAAATGCAACCTGAAATTAAATTGTCTGACAGTATCAAAGGACACAATGGTATTAATAATTTCAAAATAAGACATGCTGGCAAATAAAATTCCAAAATATCAGGTCTATATCAGCAAGTTAAAAGAAAGTGAGATGAAATTTCAGCTCTATTTATTATCCCTTCAAATCATCAAATAAACACCAAACCGCAAACTGTTGTATGAAATTTTTGCACAGGGGTTGTTAAGTTTCACAGCAATACTAAAGGACAATTTGGAAACACAACTAGGACACACATTAAGCAATTGTATGAAGTAACTGATGGAACAAGATGCCGAGATCCACAGCCAAGCAACAGGCCAATCTCTGGGAATCCAAAGAGACAAGGAGGGAATACATGATCAAGGGAGGAAAAGGTCATAATGGAGAAATCTACAATCTACAGAGACAGTGGAGCCATGCTCATGGAAATTTATGAACTTTAGACCGACAACTGTAGAATCTCCATGAGACTGAACTAGGTCCTCCATTTGTGGAATACAGCGGTGAAGCTTGGACTATCTGGCAAGTAGGACCAGGATCGATCCCTGGTGCATTGGATAGCCTGTTGGAGCTCATTCCCTATGTTGGGATGCCATGCTCAGCCTTAATGCAGGGAAACAGGACTTGGTCCTGTCCCAACTTAGTGTTCCAGGCTTCATTAACTCCCCATAGAAGCCCTTACCTGTTGGAATGAGTGGATTGGGGGTAGGCTGGGAAGGTTGGGAGGAGGAGAAAGGTTGGGGGAGAACTGTGAATAAAATGTAAACTAAAATTAAAAAAATTAAAAGAAGATAATTGAAGTGTAAACATGGTATTGTATCAGTTAATAATAACAAACTATGAAATTATAAAGTTAAGAAATTGAACACTGATCAGTGATACATTTTATTTCACTTTAAGGTTTTTACTATTCACTTATTTATTTTGGAAGGTGTGTGGGTATATGTTGAGGGTATACATATATACACATTCCTGCCATAGTATAAGGGTGGAGATCAGATAATATATTTTCTCCATCTACTGCATGGTTTCCACAGATTGAACAAAGGCCATAGGATTTCCTCCCAAGTTTCTTTACCTACTGAACCACCTTGCTGGTCCCATAGTTCATATTTTTATAAAGTAAAAATATAGCATATTCACAGCCCTTAGTCCACGACTGTCACTGCTCTTCAGTTGTAGTGTATGTAAAGATTTCCTACTGTAAATATCACTGTACTTATTTTCAAATTCCCTGTTTGTTGCTTAGATGAATGGGCTTACAATGGGCCCTTGAACACCTTGCATTGTGCAATTCTACCTTCTGGGGATAAATATCCAGAAATATGAAGCCTTGCACAGATGTAAGTGAATATTTCCTGAGTGGAAAAGAATAACAAAAATGAAAACCATCCAAAGGATATTTGGAAACATGTCAATTGAGAGAAAATATGCTATAATAATATAAATAAGGCCTTTTGATGTTCATCTAAGCAGAAAAACAATTCCAGTTTTGTTCTAGGGAAAATATAATTTTAATGATTCATTTAAATGATGATGACCTGCCCACCCAGAAACTGTTTTTTCCTTCCTTCCTATTTATGTGAGGATGAAAATATGCATTACATATTGCCACACAGCTGTCACTCTCTGCTTGGCAAGGAAATTGACGCTGTGATAACACATATTGCTTATTATGATAAAGCTGAAAGCAAGCACTTAACTAGGTACATGTCATAGACAATTTAAAAATATTCACTCACAACAAATGAACGCCACAATAATAGATCTTGAAAACTCAATCTGAGATAGATCATATAACATGCAAAATCAAATCATGAATAAAACTGTCCTTTTTAATTCCACCTGAAAATCTCACATTTGTTGTGCTGATGTTGTTGGTAATAACCTCTAAATGTGCAGAAGGCAAAGTCCTCTAGGTGTGTAATCCTGGTCTGTCCTCTAGCTGCAATGCAGACAGTTTTTGCTTAGAGTTATAGATGGTACACAACACCAGAATTTATTACTTGTTCATCCTATCTCACTGTAACATCTTACCCATGTCAATCAAACTTTGGTGGAAAGGGTACTGAGGGTGTTCACTAGGGGGCATTATTTTCATATCTTACGCTTTCTCCAACCCTTTCCCTGAAAGACTTCCAATAAGAATATTCCTAATGAAAAGATTACCATCTCACCATCATATTTGAAACATATTGCTTCATATTCTTAAGTATATCCTACATATTTCTAAAATACAGATCTAATATTAGTAATATTAGAATATATATGCTATTCATTTCCTTGTTTGTATTAGTGATCTAGGATATTTGTTTATAAATGAAACAACAGCAATTCTAAACAAAACATCTTTGAAAATGTGGTTTGGTAAAACAGCATTTAGGAAGGAAATTACTCAGAGACAATGACTCTAGTTTGATCCCTTACTGCCACTTCACTGCAGGTCTGCAGGCCAGATCTTCAATGTCTTCTAAAAGAAAATTGTATACCTCATAAATGAACATTAGGGAAATCCTACCATAACCAACCCTGCATGATTTGGGCCTGTCAATCACTCCCACTTACAAAAACTTTTGCCATTTTGTATCTTTGAATGAGGCTGATTTCATATTTTACACTGGATAAAGGCTTATATCATGACTGTATAATATTTATATCTATTTGTTGACACTTTTTTACTGGTTGACCTTTCCATACATCAACAGTAAGAAGCACATTAAAAAATATTTCTGTGTTCCTTAATGCCTTTCAGAATTTCATTTTTATTGGCCTAACATCTTTCCTGGCATAATACCACCTTCTGCACCCAGTCCCAAGGTGTCAAGGGTTAGTCTGGTTTGAGTTGTTAGGTAAGTATAGGATACTCCTGCAATTATCACAATTATTATTAATTATTTGCATAATTATTACATAATTAGTCAGTCACTTGAGCATAAAGTGCACCAAGGTCAAGAAATTTCTCCACAGTTTTTATAGCTGGTCAGCTTCTGCTCCAGTGCCTTGTCCTCAGTAAACAAATATTTTATAGTTTCAAGTAATTGAATGCTATGCATCTTTAATTTCTAGTTTGTTTCTTAATGTTTTGCTTCTGATTTCATTTTCCCATCACACATTTGAAGACAAAAAGTAAAAAAAAAAAATCTCTGTGCTTCCTAAAATGTGAACATTAGCAGCTCATCATATCTTCTGCTTTTCACTCGAAGTAATGGAGTTATTGATGGCTTTTATCAGGTTTTTCTAAACACTGAGCAGGAAAGTGTTCATGAAGCTATGCATCTGAGAGTAGAACTTTACTATATTTTATTGTAAGAGAAAAGGACTTATTTTGTTTAGTTTCACTGTTGTGAACTTAGCCCGTAGAAAACAGCTTTGCTTCATGATGAAATTAACAAGCGCATGTTCTCCCTTAAACTTAAATAGCCTTTGCCCGACTTTGAATGATCAATGTTCATTCATGTGTATGGTCAGGCAACTTCTTAGGAAAAGAACTCACACAAGGTAAAGCGAGTGTTGCTTAATTTTGGCTGAGGATGCAGGCTTAGAGTTGATCATTCATTTATCATCCACTTGCAACTGTATCAATAAGTCATGATTCTTGCTTTTAAGGACCTTAAACCGTAATAGGAAAAGTTAGGAAATAAATCAATAATTGTAAGTGTTGTATGTGTAATAGAACAAAGGGAGCTACAGGTGCAGTTTTCTCTTTACTGTCTGATTTCCTCTGCTCGGCACCTTGAGCTTAAGAGGTATAAACAACTGCAGTGTGACATACATTTGGCATTCATCACAACCTTTGGGCATCACCATGAAAATCAGAGAATGAAAGAATACTGTTGAATGCAGCAAAGTAATTATGAATGAGACCTCAAAAGGTCCTTTCCAAAAGTAACTGTGATGGCTGTAAATCAGGCCAAGGTTACAATGAGACTGTGAAAAGTACCTCTTTGCTAATCTTTTCCTCCTATACCAGAACAAAATTAGTGAAAACACAATGGCAGGTTGTCTTTCTGATTTGTGTCACGGAGTAGCTTCTGTCTGAGGTATACATAGAGAAAAGTTGTTTGGAAAAATGATGTCTCTACCTCCTAGATATCCTGAGTCTACTACATCAAATACAAGGAATACATGTATTTTAGCCAATACCTGTCTTCCTTACTTATATACTGTCTGCCTGTCTTCATGAAGTGGCCATAAGTCAAAGTAGCACTTATAATCTGAACTGCACTGAAGTTTGGCTCATTTTCTGGACTCCGTTCAGTGTCGCTTTTTTGTCCATTACATTAGAGTTGGAATGAAAAAACAAAGCCCTCAGCAAATATCAATGTTTCATGCTGACTAAGATATTCTGGCATCCACTGATTGATTTTTAAATGGAAACTCCTACTATCCATTTGGTTTTAACTATTGATAATAACAAGCATATAGTTTTCATGTGTCCCTTTCCTACTGTGCCCTCCATGGAATTTCCACTAACAGCTCCTTCCTACCACTCCCTGTGGTTTGTTACACCATGGTAGCTTTTACCTAGCATGCAATTTACCTAGCTTTCACTGCATGATATAGGAAGCTCCAGCTAGAATTATAAAGGTCTCAGAGACTATAAAAGGTATCCTGCTATGTTTTGAATGAGGCTAAATTTAGTGCAGGAAACGTAGGTCTTGTATGTACAAAACAGCTCTGGTACTCAGAAAAGCATCACAGAGTTTTATTTGAAAACCTAAGATTATGAACCTTAAAATAAATTGTTTAAAATATACAACATGTAATTTCCCTCCTTAAAAGTGACCCACTGAGAAAGTAGAGAGAGATTCCTAGAATGAAATAACTTAAAACCACTCGAGGAAATGTAACAAAGAACAGAAAATGAGGGATAGTAAAAGACAATATTCATCATATGACTTATCATGTGATATATGCTATATTAACTTTAAGGAGTGGGTATTCCTAATCCACCAAAAGTAAGAAAATTCTCATGGATGATATAGGCAGGAAAATACATCTGATTAAGATTGAATATGTTACACAGGACATAACATGATTCATAACATGAAAACATGGGTTAGAACAACTTGCACATGAAATAAAGATGGTATTCACATAAGTAACTGTCTTGTTGGGACAGTAGCCTTGCATTTGCAGTAGAGAAGTGTGACTTGATTCAGTAAACAAGAGGAAAGCAACACACACAGTCTTAAAGTCGTACAATGAAGAAATGACACATACCACAAGAACAAATAAAAACATAAACTAGTTTGATAAGCAGGCCAGACGTAAATAGATAAGCAGCTGTTCTCATCATTATTTACATTTTAGTGGATCTTCTCCTCCAGTATAAAATCTTTTTCAATGAAATATCTTTGTAAGTGTTTACTTGTACACAAGTATAATAAAATTTCAAAATTTAATCAACTATGATGTGAAACTATTAGTGTTTCCATTTATGCTTCTAGTATACTCCATTTTGAATGTCTAGAATCATAAAGGTGTCTTGGTAGCATAAAGATCTAACTGTGGTGTTTTATTTTAAACTTTATTAGATTTAAAAAATCCTAGGTTATTAATAAGACAGAACTCTGGGAATGACTATGGTAGTAGCTACAGAGATTATTGGATCACAAGAAGTCTGACCTATTGAATAAATTAATCATTTGAATGCAAAATGTAAGTTGCAGTGATATAAATATAATACTCATGTATGACATTGAAAGCTTGTGGGTCACTCTTGGAAGTTTTAAATAAAGCAACAGATATTTTCCATATCATTAGCAATTGACTCTTAAGAACACATCTTTTGGGGGCTAGGGAGATAGTTCAGCCAGTATAGTATTTGCCACACAAGCATCTAAACCAGAGTTTGCCCCCCTAAAACCCATGTGAGAGTAGGCATGATGATCCATGCTCATAATCCCAGCAGTGAGGAGACAGAGACAGGCAGGTCCCCAGGACTTGGTGGTCAGCCAGCCTAACTTCATTTGTGAGGGGCAGGTCTCAGTGATAAATCCTATCTCAAGAAAAAAATAGAAAAAAAAATTAACAAGGTGCCTGATAAGCACCAGCACCTTTGGCTTCCACAAGTACAGGTAAACACATCCACGTGAGGATGAGCTCCATATGTCTATCACATGAACGTAAACACACACACAAATGGGAAGGGGTTACATTTATTGAACATTTTGTGACAAAATAAGAGGTGTAGGGTAGTTGGGAACAATGGCTTTTTCCAGAAAGGCTTTCATGTGATCATGGAGGCTGTGTGCTCAAACAACTTTTCTTAGGGAGCTCTGTTTTTAGTTGAAAGAACGATAAAAAAAAATGTAATGCTTACTCAATCTTACGTATCTTTTAGATTCTTATTAAAATGTGTTCATTTCAAGAGAAATGACTCAGTCCAGGTTGTCAGTGATATTTTAAAAATCAAGTTTTCAAATGAAAATGAAAGATTTGCAGATGCTATAACTTCTGTAAGGAGCCCAGGAGGTCTCATTATTTAAAGACTTCTTTGACGAGATTTGTGGTAATATTAACAGATGTAAATTAATAATATCTGATAATGAAATGTGTCAACACCCAAAAGATCTGCATAACCCAGTGGGTTGATGTTTTCCGAATGACTAGTGCATAACTGTAAAATTATAAAAAAATGATAGATGAATCCAAATTTCAAAAGGCCAAATATTTTAATGTATCTGAGGTTTTTTTTAAAGTTTTAAAAACTTTAAGAAGACATATCCCTTTGAAAATTCACAGAGAAATAACTGGTGATTCTTTGAAATAAAGATAAGATATTGGCAGCCTAAGCCTTTTGTTATACGAGTTATCCTCCCTGCTTTCCATTTTCTAGGTTTTTCCTCTCATAGGAAACAGAGTTTAACGTTCTACCTACCTAGGGAATAGTTTGGGCCCTAGGGTAAATCTCAGCTTTAAATATCATATCTTTCTTTGTTCTCTAGCTATAGAGTCAGTGTTTAAATATTTGAGAGGATAATATAAGTAATAAAGTTTCACGGTCCCTTACTGCCTAGGAAGCAGTCCCAAAATGATTGTTCATGTGTCCATGTATAACCAAACAGTAATCTACAATATACCAGTCACTCTTTACAACTACTGTGCTCATCACATGTGTTTAAACTCTGCTATATTTTGTATATCTCTATTTTTATTGTATGCTTTGATTTCTAGGTGGCTATTTGCATTATTACTTGAGATAAGCAATTATATTTTAATGAAAAATAGCTTTGGTTTGTGCATCTTTTGGTCTACTATTTCTTATTGTAATCATAGGACAATAACTTTGGCCATTACAATAGCATTCATAAACTACATCATCCTATAATGATTTTCTTCATATAAAAACACAATTCTCATCTAAAAGGGAAAGGGATCATTTATTTTGGAGCCAAATATGAGTGATTATGACCCAGGAACACATATTCAGTTACCTCTAAGACAATATTCCAATGAAGTAATAGCTTCATAAAATTTGTATATGAATAGAATTTATACATTAAGACACAGTCTAACACACTGGTGAATATGTTGTTTCCAGCAAGTGGAGAGATCTGCCATAAGTTTTGGATACTACTTGATGACATATTAGCACATAGGTAGGTGGAAACTAGTGGGCCAGTCCTTAGAGGAATTCCTAATAGGTACAGGATAGACATTAAGTCAAACAGAATTCAGCAACGGATGGTTATTATGGGGACAGGCTGAAGACAATTTGGTTCTGAAACTGCAACACTCCAGCACTCTGCAATATCAGAAAATCTAATCAGTCAATCATCCTTGGTGAATACTCAACACAAGTGAGGTTTTGAATCTGAGAATGTCATTTCATATACTTTCAATTCAGCATGTATAAAAAGATGGGTATATTTTCTATATGCTTTATGTAAATTCATTTGTTCTTAAGATTTCTAGCATCAATGACTTTGCAATTCTCACTTGCACTATTCTCAGCATACTATTAGCAAGAGGATTTTTTTTTTTATAAAGAAACGTATTACCAATGATTCTTAACCTGTGGGTCATGACACCAACAGAAGTCACATATCAGATACTTATATTACAATTCATAACAGTAGTAAAATTACATTTAGGGAAGAGTAATGAAATAATTTTATGGTTAGGGGTCACCACCAGATGAGGAATTTTATTAAAGTGTCATAGCGTTGTGAAGGTTAAGAACCACTGATGGCTCTTTAATTAGTAAGCATGCCTAAATGGGATAATCTGAAAATATTTGTGAATACAAAAGAACAAAATGCACCAGATATTTTACAGGATCAAAACAAAGGCATAGAACCTCCATCCAGTCATTGATGGAAGATGATGCAGAGATCCACAGATAGGAACTGAGCCAAACTCCTGGAGTCCAGCCATAGAGAGGGAGGAGCGACAGTATGAGCAAAGGGGTCAAGACCAGCATGGGGATACCAACAGAAACAGCTGACTCCAGCTAATGGGAGCTCACTGACCCTGGACTGACAGCTGAGGAAAGAGCAATAGACCAAACTAGGCCCTCTGAATGAGGGTGAGAGTTGTGTGTCATGGACAGTTCGTGGGACCACTAGCACTGGAACCAGTATTTAAGGGGGAATACCTTGCTCTGCTTAGATACAGGGGGGAAGGCCTTGGTCCTGCCTCAGGTGACTTGAGACTTTGTTGAATCCCCATGGAAGGCTTACCCTCTCTGAGGAGTGGATGGGGGTGGGGTGGAGAGAAGGTGGGAGGAGTGGGAGGACAGGAGGGAGAGGGAACTAGGGTTGATATGCAAAATAAGATTATTTTAAAAATAAATAGAAGAAAATTCAAAAGTGAGAGGAATATATATTTATATTTTATGGTTGACAAAGCATGATGAGTAATAGATTTCCCAACTGCAATTAACTGTGCAGAATTCTAAACTCAAGTTAATGAATATACTTGTTGCTGCTCAGCTTCACTACACTGGAATAGTTCAGGCCACTGACCTGTTACCTTATGTGTGTGCTTTGTTTAGTAATTGCTGAGGAAATTAGTGACATTTGCTGTCAGCATTTCTATCAGGATGTAGTTACATTGTTCTCTCATTAGCAGAATTGTAAAATAAACATGAATACAACACTTTCAGTAATAATTGATGAGGTTATATTTATTTATGCATGTAACAGTATGAAGAGAACTGTTCAGAAGACTGGTGTGCGTGTGTATCTGTGGTGTGTGTGTTACTTCTTACTAAGAGCATGATGTTCCAAAAACAATACTAGGTGTCCATTGAGTCCCTTTTGTTTTTGTTTCTCTTTCTTATTTATCTGGATGCAATCTTCCAGCATACCTCAGCAATTACTAAACAAAACACACACATAAGGTAGCAGGTCAGGGGCCTGAACTATTCCAGTACAGTACCGAGAGATAAACTGTCACAACCATAGTTTCCATCTCTACTTGTGTCAGTATACTTCATAGGTGAAGACTTTTCTGGATCAGAATGGTGTGCGGGCATCTTTATTTGGTAGCCTTATTTTGATGGCCAATTGATATAGGAAGGCCTACTCCACATTTGGTGGCATCATCCCTCAGAATGCAAATTTTGAACTTGTAAGAAAGACAGCTGAACACAGGCCTGAGAGGAAGACAACGAGCAGTCCTTCTCTCTCTGAAGTTCATGCTGCTTTGACTTCCCTAAAGTATGGACTATAGCTTGTAATAGAGCCCAAGTCCTTTCCTCCACAGGTTACTCTTAGTTATACTGTTTATTACAGGAATAGGAACCTCATCAATTCTTACTAAAAGTGTTACCTTCATATTTATTTCATAGTTCTGTTAATGAGAGGACAAGAGAACTGTATATTAATAGAAATGCTGACAGCAAGAGCCACTGAAGCCTCTACCATTGCTAAACAAGCAAACATATTTATAGATACGGGAGAGAGCAGCAACATGGAATTTCATCCCCAACCACATTTCATAGATATTTTTTGAAAAGTATTATTTTTTCCCATCTTCTTGGCTTGTTACCATGGTTTTAGAAATAGTTTTAGAGATGCAGTTAGTGTCTATTAATTATAACTTAAGCAGAGCTATTTCATATAATGGATCCTAACATAATACAAATCTTGGGAATATGTCATCAGCTAAGTCATATTCTAAATTTACTGTGACATCTTAGTTTTAATTCAACTTTTCATATTTTGTTTGAAATTATTTTTGTTTCGCCTGTGAATTTTGCTATTTGCTCTGTTTGAATGCATATTGTTAAATTTAAAAACAGATTTAGTCACAAAATATGATAATACCCAAATAATTTGAAATAGTGAGGGCAGAAAATAGTGTAGATTTTTTTCTTAAATTTTGAAATCTAGAATATAGGTCTGATGATGTTGCTTGTCCAGAAACAAATTTAGTTTGGTCTCTGGGTCTAGAACATGTAGAATAGGTGTAGCACTTTGATTTGTGTTAAAATGTGGCTGGACAGAGAATGATAGCCAGATGACCAGTTTAAAATGCCGATATTTGGTTTCTAGCCATAATTCGTGATCCTAGAGAAGCTAAATAAGAAGGTGGACCCAAAGAAAAACATAGAGTCATCCTCCTGGATATTAAGCTTCATCAGGCGATGAAAGGAGACAGAGACAGAGTCCCACATTGGAGCACCGGACTACAACCCCAAGGTCCAAATCCGGAGCAGAAGGAGAGAGAGCACGAGCAAGGAACTCAGGACCGCGAGGGGTGCACCCACACACTGAGACAATGGGGATGTTCTATTGGGAACTCACCAAGGCCAGCTGGCCTGGGTCTGAAAAAGCCTGGGATAAAACCGGCCTCGCTGAACATAGCAGACAATGAGGACTGCTGAGAAGTCAAGAACAATGGCACTGTTTTTTTTTTTTTTTTTT
>NW_026067944.1:19876421-19966853 GCF_014885135.2 Alexandromys fortis | reverse complement strand
GACAGAAATCCGTAATAAATAAATAAATAAATAAATAAATAAATAATAAATGCCGATATAAAAACTGTCAAATAAAGCAATGCTCTTAGAAGACTACTTACTAAAGAATCACTTATGTCCTTTTTTTGAGATATGCATATTCTAATAAAAGACCCACATTTAATATTTATTCTCTATGGCTTTTGCAAATATTCAATCTGAAACGAGAAGAAGCCCACCATTGCCGATGGTTTTCCTCACATTCACGCCATTATTCCTATCCACAGATGTGATTTAATGACTCCTGACTATTTTGCATTTAATTTTAGATATATTAACTGCATACTGTCATCTGATTTATCTGCTATGTGATTAAAATACTAGAAAGTATTTCTTAACGTTAAATTTTGTTAGCACATCATTTACTAAATGCATTCATTTCTCATGTTGTGGACACAGACTTGACATACAAGAGACAAACAATGCAGCTGTATTTTAGAACTCAGCATCCTCTAAGCTGACAGTGAGGACAAGTGACTAGTGTATGCGGCTATGTATTATAGGTGTCATGTTTTGACTTTGTTATAAACATAGGACTCAAAATGGTTTAATTTTCACTCAGATACTCATTCAGTTAAAACTATATTTTAGAATCCTATATATTTTATTTTTGAACTTACTGCATTTCATTAAAATTATTTTTAAAAAATATGTGGATATTTACACCTGACAAACATAACAAAGATATAATTCATGTATTTAATTTTTAAATATTTTAAACATTTATATAATGATTTAACATATATATGTAATTTTAATTATCCAATTAATTTTAAATAATAAAATTATGACTTTAAATGTCCAGTCTCTTTAAAAAAATTCTTGTGGCTTCTTAATCACTATATTTTGTGTTCTTTTCAGAATAGCAAAATATTCTGGATTTATTGAGAAATAGTAATGAAATGTCAGAAATGTATTTTATTGTAATTTGAATTTGCATTTAAATGATTATGCGTGCATATATTCTATCGGAACCATAATAACAAAATCAGGGAAATGTAGGCATTAAACTTGAGTTATTTTAAATTTTGTTCTTAGATGATAAATATTTTCACTTTTCTGTTTATGTTAGTCATCTCTCCATTACTATAAAAGTAATATGTAATAAATCTGTACTTAAAGTGAAAGATACCTTCTCTAAATTTTTCAAGCTCTAGGTCAAGACCAAATGATCTAGTGATTTGGTTCTGTGGCAGTACAGTGAGTCACGGAGGAAGTATGAGGTCAAGGGGGCAGTAACTTCATCAATGGTGGAGAAGAAAAGACCTGTGCTTTTACTTAGGGGTGTAAGAGAAGGATTCCTTCCAGACTCTACCTGTGCTTTTACTTAGGGGTGTAAGAGAAGGGTCCCTTCCAGACTCTACCTGTGCTTTTACTTAGGGGTGTAAGAGAAGGGTCCCATCCAGACTCTACCTGTGCTTTTTGCCACACCCAGTAACACCAGTTATGACTGAACCTGTGCCTAGGGAAGATCTATGATCTAAACTAGCACAATATTTTCTTAGTTCCCACCACCACTTGGATATACTGACTTTACTCTTGCAAGTATCACTGAGAGTTTAAATGCTGAGGTCAACAGAACTCATGACAGGTTATATCCTCTTTCTGAGATCTATTCAGTGGTTTAGAAAAATAATAAGGTATGAGGCTGAAGGCCAAGTACTCTCAATACCCATGAAGACCATAAATATCATTATTAATCATTATGCTTGAACATATTTATGCACTGCAATGAAATGTCCATGGATTAAAAATATATAGAGAGACCATAATAGGCTTCTAAACTGCTTTAATATAGTTGTGCAATGAAAACGTCAGCTCTTTATATATTTATATATATTTATGCATATATATCACATTAACTATTAACAGATATATATTTTATATATCATATATCACATTAACTGCAGGTATAGTATTTAGATTAAATAGATATATACATATATTCTCAGTATGAATATAAACATAGACTTTATAAATAAATATACACTAACTTTGCATATCTAAGCTAAAAACCCACTAATTCAATTAAAAATTTGTTTTTCCAATGTTTTCTGAATACCGTGTTGGCTTTTCAAGTTCTGTGTCTTATCAACTGTCCTGAAGTTGAAGTCCTCACATTCATAGCTTCAGACACATTGCAAATGATCACATTCACGCCTGGAGCATTATGATGGGAAAAAAAGGACTAGAAATCAGGGATTCTCAAAATGTAGTCCTGGGATTCAGATACACCAACACCAGTTAGTACCTTAATAGAAACACAGAGTCCCTCCTTAGACTTCTTGAGTATAAAACCATGGGGTGGGACCTGATCATCTGCCAATTAGGCAGGCAGGGCGATGATGCACAGAGATGTGAGAGTCACTCACATTCTTTCAGCTGTAACTTCTTTGCATGGGCACACATAGCTAATGCACTGCTAGGAACTGCAGGACTTTAGGAGGCTATATATGACTAAAATTAGGCATTTCTCCAGAAAAGAGAAAGTATGATGCTCCCTGGCATATTTAAACTTTATTTTTTTATTATCCAGAGTCTCACTACTCACATAGTGAAATTCAGGTTAACTTTGAACCACTATCCTCCTGCTTTTAACATATTCTGTGATAATATTTCAGCTGTGGTCAACCAATCCCAACTAAATTATAACCTTTCAAGGAAAAATGTCTTGCATTATGAAGATTATGGAACCTGAGACTTGACTTAGACAGATTAGCTGCCAAGCCTGATGACATGATTTGGATTCCATGTGATAGGATGGAATCAATCTGCATGTTGTTCTCTGACCTTCCACGCACTCTCTGTGGCATGCTTGCAGTCTCTGCCTATCCCCTACTGCAAACAATAAATAAATAAATAATAAACATAAAAGAATATGTACTGTTTTCAAGTTATTTATGAGCTTCAATCGCAATTCTTTTAGGTTTCTCAATTTTTAAACTTTTACACTAATATCAAATGGTATTTACCATTTTAAGCCAATAAATCTCAGGCTCATCGATGATAGATTTTTAATTATCTCACAATTGATGGAAGAATCAGATTTGTAAATTAGATCTCATATGAAGTACTTACCAAAGCACTATTTCCCTTTTCTGTAATTCAAATTATTGTTTTCTTACAAATGTTATCCATGAAAAGGTGGGTCTTTTAAAATGAAAACAAAAGTAGCAGCTTAAGTGGCAAAGCAGCAAGGACTTTAAAATTACAATGCTAATCAGAATGGGACACCCTTGACATTTTCCTATTTCTTGTTTATATTTCAATCATTGACATCTCAAAATAAAAGCCAAACTTTAATAAGTGAGAATTGTTAATAACTCAATAACTGCCTTCCTGGCAATAGCATTTCTAAACTTCAATTTGAAGGCAAACTAATGTGACAATATACTGTTTAGAATTGGAGGGAGAAATGATGTGATTATATTATAACCTCAAAAAGCAAAATAAATAATAAAGAGAAAAAATGACAGGGGATGCTAACTGGGCACTTGCTTGTTCTTCGACATAAAATGGATAATGGCTGTTATCACAGAAGCTACAATGAGAATGGAAAGTAATTAATAGCTATTTACACCTTTTATCATGATCAGAATATTCAACTCTATTCAAGGTGTTGTTCTATTTAATGTTTAGCAATATTTTCTGCTTGACCTCCACAGAGACTGTCTGAAAATTTGATCGAACATTTCAGAATGTTCATATGAACACAAAAGTACTATGTAGTATATAAATATACCCCATTATGTACAATACACATTAACAGTAAGCACACATTGTAGAAGAATAAGAGAAACTTTGTTGAAAGACTGAGTCTATCTGATATTTGTATAAATCTTGGTGTGTATTGTCCTAGGTTTTCTGTTGTCATGTATATAGGTGGTATGAAGGGTGAAATGGCCCCGATTTAGGAACAGCTAGAAGGTCAGAGCCCAGCATTGGTGAGCTAGCTCCATGAGCAAAATCACTTATGGGTGAAACCTGATAAATTTGATTTAAGTCTCAGAAAGCCTGGATATAAATGTACACATTTGTAATCCCAGCATTCCAATAACTAGATGGAAGGTTTAAACAGAAGAATGTGGGGCTAGGAAGCTTACAGACCAATTGTCCAGGAGTATGTAGAACAAAGAAACAATATGAAAGACTAAGTAGAAGGTGGGAGTCAATTCCAGAAAGTTATCCTCTGGCCTCTGCTGCTGGACCCTAATGTCTTCCTTGGGGAAGGGGCTGAAAATGAGCGATGTCAAAAAACACATACACCAGGCGTCAGCTAGAAGGATTAGAGCAGACTCGTTTATTTAAAAGGGGAAAAACTTATAAACCTTCCCAGCAATTAGGCGGTCTCATCTTTGACTATTGACGTTTCATGCTTGTCCCTCATTAGCTAGGCACGATCAGGACCTCTGACAGTGCCTGTTGCTAGGCACTCATGAAACACCACTAAGTAACTCCTCATTGGCTAGGCATGGTCAGGAACTCCGACAGAACAAGGTTTCTTTTGGCCCGGTAGGCTTTAACTTCCTACTGGCCTTCACAAGCAAGTTATGACAGATTTATGCCTGCCGTTGCACACACACACACACACACACACACACACAATATATATATCTAATTATATATACAATTATTTATATATTATATGTACATATGTGTGTGCCTGAGTATATTTATGTGTATCATGTATACACAGGAACCCACAGAGTTCAGAAGAGAAGTTGGATCACCTGGAACTGAATAGTTGTGTGCTACATCATTTAGATGCCAGGAATGGAATCTGGGTCCTCTGGAAAAGCAGAAGGTAATCTTAACTGCTGAACCATCCTTTCAGTGTCAATAACAAGTAAGATATTTTAGAAATTCCAAGCAGTCTGAATCTTATTGCCTGTGTATACCAAGTTATTGGTTGAAAAGAACCACTTCCAATGTTGGAAAATAGCTATTTTTCCTTGATAGATTTCGAACATAGGTAAAGAAAATATTTGTTATTGCCATTTCTGTTTGGGAAAATACTCATAAAGCAAAGGCATTATAAAATATTTGGGATGTTAAAAAATAGCATTATTCAACATGAATAGGATAGAAATACAATATTACACTAAATAAAATGAGAGAAAATGATCAATTCATGTACATTGACAGACAACATGATAGTCATAATTACAGCACATGCATCTCCATTAATCTTCAAATCATGTTCCTTTGGGGGTATTACTCTCTTTTTAAATCTGGAATAAGAATTACAGAAATTCATGTTTTAAAGTTGTGCAGTTCATTCAGTAAAATGACTAGGCATTCATGAGGAATTTTATTCTATCTTTCCAAATGTAGCTTTGAAGCAGGAAGTAGATTTTATTTTCTAGTTTCTGTAGATAGCTCAGCTGACAACTTCTTGTTCATAAATAAGGAGGACTGTGTTAGGTCCAGGTCAACATACTTAAAAAGCTACTGGGCCTTCTCCATACTCTGTAATTGGTATGTACATAAAGTGTACTGTGAGGCCCTACGTGAGTCAGGGTCCAGTCCATGGTTAGGCAAAAATTTAGGTCTTTGAATCATTTTGTGAAGGACAAAACTGTATGTTACATTGAGGATAATGTATTTGGGGATTTAGATAGTGGCTCTATTGTATCACTCTAATACAAGTAATGAGATATTAAACAAAAGAGGAATATGATCTCAGGACCCATGACTGTCTTTGCACATCTTCCATAAATTCTATCCTGGAGCCAAGATGGTTCTTGCACATCCTCCAGAATTCTATCCAGGAGTTTTGATGGTCTTTACATATCCTCCAACTGTTCTATCCAGGAGCCATGGTGGTACTTACATTGAAAGACCTCCACCCAATTGAAACCAGTCTCTCGCACAAAAAAGAGGAACCAGGTGGGGCCCAGCTGAGCAGCATATATGCAGTCAGCTAGCTATGTAGAAACCAGGCCAACAGCAACATAGCGGGAACAGCTGGTCACTGGGGCATTCGATCAAAAACAGCCAGAGTGCTGAACTTAGCTTTATCTAGATCTTATGGTTTTTCTGAGAACCTGTAGGTGGACCTACAGCCCTGTCCTAAGCTCAACCCTAGCCCACCATGCAAGAACCAATGAAATGCTTGTTGCTATGCAGGCTCTTATGTAACTCCTGAACCCCACCCCCCCCCCAATAAGTGCATGTTGTATCCAGAGCCCGGCATGCTGATTCAGCTAAGCTGTCGAAGCATCCGTAGGCGCCTGTGTATTCAATAAACTGCCTCTTGCTCTGGACTGGTTCTTGGGCAGAGGGCTCCTAGTGAGACCCATCTGACTTTTAGGGTCTTTCAACATGTCCTCCAGCTGTTCTATCTAGGAGCCAAGATGGTCGTTACAAATTCTCCAGCAGTTCCATCCAGACTATAGGGAGTCAAATGGCCTGAATATAACTGTTAATTATTTTAACAAGACTTCCCTTTTCAGGCTCTGATACTACATATAGGAAAAATCTCCTGTCACATTACTAACAAGGTTTTTACATATGCTACGGACAAATTCAAGCAACTTAGGTGGTGATAATATTCCGAGCAAATTGTCACTGTCAGATTTGTGAATATTATTCTGAATTCCAGAATATGTGAAAAAATTTAATATACTTAAAGTGTATATTTGACTAGGGAATCAAATCGCTCCCCTAGCACAGTTTGGAAATGCCATGAACTTGGATCATAGGGTATGATGTCCAAATAAAGACTGATATGAATCTCTGGTCACTATTTGGTTATTGATATTTTACCTGTTATTTCTCCTGTCATCATGCCTGTTCTAGAATTCCCTTTACTGTCCCCACTGTTGGCCCAATGAGTGGCACAGAATAAGATCTGGTTTCAACACAAACATTGAGTGAATGCTGCAAAGGTATGTAAAATCTATATTATACTCTTTAAGAGAAAGAGTTATTTAGTTACCTGTGGTGATGTGGACATTCATTTAAAAAAATTTTAATGAAAACGTACTGAAATTAAAATCAAAAACAATACTTAATTTTGAATATTTCAGAGCACCAAATTATTCTTCCCAATATTTGTCAATGCAGCAGAATCAAAGGGGCCTCCTCCCACAAAAACAACATTAAGAGTAACAACAAAAACAGGAGATTGGAACATTTTTCCCTCAGAAGCTGAAACATAAGGCCACACACACAGCATTTCTTCTTTTAAAGGATAGCCTTTCTTTTTGTACTTTAAATATCATAACTAGAAGTACAGCTATGCTTGAGGAGAAATAGCGTATTTAGTTCAGACATTCAGAGGAGAATAAACAAAATCAGTATGTTCATATTGGGTAGACAATGGCTTTCCTCACTTAAAATTCATGTTTATCATTTTACAGATATTTTCATATAACAAGAAAAACTGAAAATTAGAAAGATAAAGAGTATTTTGCCAGGTCACATAACTATTAAATGATAATCCTACCCTTTTTTTCTCTTGAAATAAATACTATAATTTTGACACTCTATATGAATGTTTTATATAGTGAAATGTAAATGATCATGCTTGTGTAGACAGATTTTTTTTCTGCATAGTCTTGTTAGGGGCAGAGTGGCTCTGACTGGTTCCTTTCAAAGAACACTGATCTACCATGTAAAATGTGAGGTGTTTTGTCTCAAAATGCCTTTCCTGGGTTTTATTATTATTACTATAATTACCTTACAGAAGTTTTACATATATATTATTGTTTCTGATTTTTTTATGTTTTTGTTTATGGGAATATGTCTCTCAGCATTTCTATGGGTTTCTTGTGCTTTCCTTTAGGTTTATTTTATTTCCCTATCCATTTTTTTCTCACCTTGTTTGTTATTATCTGAATTTATTATATTATTATTATCATTGTTGTTACTATTACTGTTATTATTTTAAATAACTGTATTCTAATAAGAGAGAGAATGAAAGGGTGTTGGTTTGGGTTAGTGAAGTAGATGGAAAGATCTTGGAGGAGGTGAGTAATGGGAAACTGTATCAATAATATATTGCATGAAAGAAATCTATTTTCAATTAATAAAATAAAAAATTATACTTTTTTAATAGTTAGCAATCCATTCATACCAACAGATCTTAGCAATGATTAACTCATTTGATGGCATTCATTAAATCTAATTCTCAAAGTCATAATATAACTATAGAACTTTCCATATATTAAAAAAGATTTGCAGAAAAAATTTCTTTGTTAAGTCACTGTATTGTCTTAAAAAGTCAAAAATGGAAAATCGCATACCATAATCTTTTTTGGAAAATGTCTCTGTGCTGCTTACCTCAAAAATGAGGTAAAGAGTAATAAAATCTTAATTACAGTGCTTATGTGAAAAATATGATGGGGAAATAAAGTTTTGGTCAAGTGTTGATACCAGTCAAATAAACTATATATATATACATATATGTGTTATATATATTACATATATATATAATATGATATATCGCCATAATAGATATACATATATATTACCATTCTTGTTTGTACTTGCTCTTGCCAGATGTTCAAGTACTTCTTTTTTTTTTCTTACAACTGTATTTTTGTGTTTTTCTTTTTGCTTCTAAAAGTATGGGTTTTATAATTTCTCTGAGTATACCACCTAAAAAGCTATTTAAAAGGAAATTTCAAATCCCTAAGTATCTAGAAATTGTTTTTACTTGTGGTAATTTTGGTTAGCCAATGAGTTCATTATGAATCCCTATTTCAGGTGCAGGATGTTTAAAATTGAGGTAATGACTCCATTAGCCGAGCAGAAACACAATATTTCAGTTTTATATGCACTACATCAAAAAGAACATGGTAAATAGGTGTTTCCCCTGTGAGATGTAAACAAATTAAACCCAGGTCATACGAGGCAATAAATTAGAATTTGTTTTTCAGTTACTGTCAGTTGCCTTTCCCTTCCATTTCTTGAATTTTCAGATCTTGTATGTGAGGTAATTTATGCACTCTCTGTGCTGATGTATTTCCCACACATTATAAATTGGAGTTTTAAAAAGTCACAGTGTCTAACCACCCTTCCGTTGTACTGTTACATCTTGCAGTAGAAAAAAAAGTTTGAATTTATATTTGTAAAGTAAGAAAATGTGTAAAGTATATGAAGCCATATTTCATATTACATCAGTTCTGGATTGCTTCTGCTTCTCTAATTTCAAAATTTTTTACAGTAGTATTCTTTTCACGAGATACTTGTCAAAAAATCTAGCAAAAAGGATAAGGGAATAAATAACATACATGAAATAGCAAGCGCTGCTTTCAGCTGAAATTAAATCAAGTCCCTATTCTTTGTTCTAGCATAAAGGAAATATAATAATTTTGTCAAGAAGGCAATTGATATTTCTCTACTAGGATATAAGATACAAGCAGCAATCATAATAATTAAACATAATTACCTTAAAATAATTAGTACTCACACTATCAATTTCAGTGTACCACTGAGCAATTAAATACACAGATGAAAATTCAATATAATTCATATTACTGTTCTTTATTCAGAAAGTGAAGGAAATAATTTGTATTTTCAATTGCACTAATGTTGTACCAGTTTCCAGTTTTTCTGAAACGAAATAGGTCAAAACACTATGAGTGAATCATTCAGCTTTTAAGTAGTTGTAGATCAAGTGTTGCCTATTGCTGGAAGAAGGCTTTATATGTCTGTGCTAGAGCTTCCTCTGTTGGAAGCTGAGCTTTATTAGTGCCAGATGAATAATGCTGAAGATGTCATTATTATCTTTCTTCATAGAGTTTGGGGTGAATGAATGACATCCAGAGGACAGCAAAACCGGGTTATTTTGAAATCAGCTTGTTTGAGTGGCCTTCTTTGAAAATGATTTGCAAAAATAAAAAAAAATGATAGGCTTAAAAAACTCTGGAATTCTGTTCATTTGAAGGAACTATCCAGGGGAAAGATATTTTGTCTTTTAGTTGAATGTTCTGACATTTTCAGAAAACTTGGGGCAGAAAAAAAAAAAAAAACTATTATTATGATGTGCCCATGGGTGCAAGAATGGCATAGATGCTATGGAAGTAACCACACACTTTTTTAATAGAATCTAAAACCCAGTCTAGGAGAAAGAACCTATACCTGGCACTGTTAAAAGGTCCAAGAATGTGTGGCCACAAGAGAGAACACAATACTATCATTCTGCTAAATGTATACAGTATTAAAATAACTCCAAACACCTATTGCTGTATGCACAGACCAGAGCATCTGTCCACTGTTACCAGAAAAAAAAAAACATGCTTTGCAGCAGATAGCAGTTAACACAGAACCCCCAAATGGTTAATGAGCAAAGCACAAAGCCAGTGGTGTCCTCAGTCCTAAATAAGACATTTGTAGTACTCTTAAAATGTTCAAGGATCTTTGTGAGGGAGTAGGGGAAGAAAGATTGCAAGAACTAGAGGCCATTAAAAGCATCAAGGAAACAGCACTTTCCTGATACAAGAGGGCAGATACACACATGGATTCTCAGTGATTATGATAGCATGCACAAGGCCTGCTCAAGCCCCAGCCAGATATAATCCTTACATGTGCATTTGCATGGACATGAAATTCCACCTATAGGCTTTTGACAGTTTCTGGAATGGAGGCTGTTTATTCTAATCATGTGACCACTGGTAGCTGACCTACACAAGAGCAGGCCCCACTCCTGAGAAGAGCTGGAATGCACATTATGGGACAAGCTGAAAATAAAAATAGATGGAATCTCACAGTTTGATGATGGGATAGATGGGTGATAAGGAGAGAAGCTGGGAAAGGGAAGTTGAATATATTGTACCTGATTGTCAAAAACTAAAACAATTACAAGATCAGTTGTCACCTGCTGATAACTAACTTTTGTAGTCATTTGGATGGAAACATACATATCAAAAGTGCAAAAGCTAGTGTTGGATTAACTTGTGTCCTATTTCTTACATTTCCTTATCTTTTGATAACTTTTTTGTTATTTAAATATGTAAGAAGAGAATTGTCTATTTTTATTTTATTAAAACTATTTTTCCTTTCACATTTCAATCCCACTTCCCATTTCCTCCCCTCCTCCTGTTCCCTTCACCTCACCTCCCCCGTCCCATCCACCCCTCAGAGAGGGTAAGGCACACTGCTTTGAGAAAGGATTAAGGCCTTCCCTATTATATCTAGGTTGAGCAAGGTATCCCTCCAAAGGGAATGGGTTCCAAAAACGCAGTCCCTGTCTGCCCCAACCATACACCTATCACCCACACTGAGAGGGCCTAGTTTGGTCCTCTGTTGGTTTCTTCCTGTCTGGACAGAATTAGTAAGCTCCCATGAGCTCAGGTAAGCTGAGAATTGTATCTTATATTCATTCAACCTGTTCTCTCTGGTAGTCTACATTCTGACTCACTGTGAAATCAATCTTAAGAAATGGAATCTTGACTTTGTGGATGTTCACTCCCCAACCCTGACCTTTTCTTTTTTACAACTCAAGTTATTTTTATTTTCTGTAATTGGTCTTCCTTCATTGTTTATTCAGTTGACATTCTTTTAATAATCTTTTTATTTTTATTTATTCCATGTGTCTTTTACATCATATATCTTGATCCCACTCATTTCCCTATTCCTTCACAGCCAGCCACTCTCCACCCTGACAACTCTCCCTAACTCCAAAGAAATTAAAACAAAATTCAAGAGAAATAAAGAAGAAAATTAAAAATATCATCTTGAAAGCCCTAATGTGACACACTGAGTCACACAGTAAATCCCTTTGTCCATACATCTTTATTTGCAAGTGTTCATTGCAAAGAGGTCTCTGGTTTCTACTACACTATGGATGCTTGGCCCTCAGGAGGACTTTTCTTGGATATCCTTTCGTTGTCCTTTGCTGTGGAGATCCTGCAGTTTTGAGTCTGTAGTTCAGGCTCCTTCACATGATCCAGGAGATCATAGGAGGTGGATGATAGGGCATGGCAAGTTATAAGTCTGGTTCTGGGCATGGACAGCTGCAGAGTTGGTCCTCTAGCTAGTTTTCTCCTGTTCTCACTACCAGATGAGCTCCCCAGCATTGCTCTGACTAATCACCTCTTGCAGAAATGAGCCAGTGGCGAGGCTGCTTCTCCTCCTGTTTTCACTCTCTTGGGGTGGGCTCTCTCACACCTACACCATTAGGGCCAGCTCTACTGTCCCAACCCTGATCTTGATCTTGGATGTTCATGTCCTAGTCTATCCTAGAACTGGCCAATAATCTTGTTAGGAAAGGAGAGACTTAGAACTCTGACCCTGTCCTAACAACAGCATCTATGCACTGCTTTATTTATTAGAGAATGTACTCAGTGCTATCTTTAGAAAGATGCTTTAATAAATAACCAGTAACCCTGTTTTCAATCTTCAGTCATGTGGAGTGCCTTTGGCTAGGACTCTTTTCTACTGAAATGTTAGGCATTAAAACAGATCAAACATGTATAGCCTGATTTAATATTTAATGTTGCTGAGATTTCAAAAACAGAAACAACGAAAGGTTGAAAGAGAGACAGTCAAAAAAAATGCACAAATGAGTGCAAAAAGTCAAATAGAATTCTATTACAGCCAGAAGGAAAAGACGGAGTGTACACCAATAAAATGGAAACATCTAACACAAGTGTGCTTTAGGAAAACTGTTTTATAACATCGGAAATTGTATGAAATAAGAATAAGGGAAGTTATCAAACATGAGACATCATGCTGACTGTATAGCTGGCATTCAGACTTGCCTGTCCAGTGAGCCCTGATTGCACCATGGGAAAGAATGGCTCCCAGTGTGTAAGAACAGTGACAGAATGAATTCTAGGATGATCAGTTGACTCTCTCTTATAAAATTCCTCTATCAGTTTTTATTCTGATCTGAGCTTGAGGGAACTCATGGATGCTGGAGCAATTCTTAGGGAGCCTGCATGGGACTAACAGAGGCCTGCATGTGCGTGACAGTTGTGGAGCTCTGTTTGTGAGGCTCCTAGCAGTGAGATCCGGACCTGTCCCTGGTCATTGGTTGGCTTATAGGAATCTGTTCCCCTTGCTGGACTACCTTGCCTACCCTTGATGCATGGGGAAGGAGCTCAGTCCTGCTTCAACTTGAGGTGTCAAGCTGTGTTCAAGCCCATAGGAGGCCTGCCTCTTTCTGAATGGATACTGAGAAGGAGTGGATGGGGAGATGGGGAGATGGGAGACTAGGGTGAGATGGGAAGAAAGGGAGAAAGAGAAACAGTTTTGCATGTAAAACAAAAAGAAAAAAAATAATAATAAAAGATATCCAGTAAAAATAAAATAGGATTTTCCCCTTTAACTACAGTGGCTTAAATTTCAGTATGGATATTAGGGTCACATCAAATTTCATCTGAAACTTGTAGCTTCCACTGACGAATTCGATAACCTTCAGAAACATATTTCTACAACTTAAAAATGTCTTCATAAAAGTGAGAGAGAAAATATTTTTAAATTGTTAGCACTGGCCAGTGCTCTTTGAGTGAAAGCTGCACAAGTAGCAATGGCATCAAGCAGTGAGAGACTCATTAGCAGAGCCCGTGGGATCTGTCAGGTCAACCTCCTCTTTGATCTGAGGTGTGGTCGTCAGTTTCATTTCTGATGAAACCGCAGCTGAAGAAAGCAATTCGTAAATGTGTATGAAGCAATTCCATGCGGAGGAATATAAGTTACATTTTTCCATTGTCTAACTAAGTTAGTTTCTGTATTCATACCTGTCTGGCTCATGGGTCCTTGTCCCATTTCTAAAACGCAAAATTTATTTCTGTCCTGTCACACAGCCCAGGGTATAAGTAATCAACTTTCATCTCAGCATTCTCACACTAAATTGAAACAATGATACTTTTGAAAGCTGTCCCTAAGGCGACTGAACTTGAGGTTTAGTCTTCTCATATTCAGCCACTAGACAACCCCAGATACAACTTTCACACTGAAAGTCTCCCTTCCCCAGTGCCTGTAGCAGCATGAGAGAAAGGGGAGACTCCATTACCAAACTACCTCATAACTTTACTTAATTGCCAGGCACCTTGAACCTCAATGATTCTTTCTCTTCTCTGCCATTCAAGCCTTTCTCCCTAGACTAGGCATTCTTCAGTCAGTTCTGCTGCTGGCTGACAGGAGTAGTGTGTAGACTTAAGGTAAAGCTGCTTTGGGACATACCTAGGAACACCAAACTCCCTAAAGCAGTGACTTCCTTTACCCTGGTAACTGCTGTACATCACTTAACTAAGCTATTCTCGGGGATTTTACTAATATACAGTTCAGTGATAGGCAAAATTTAGTCTTTGGAAAGTTATGTCCTGTAGATATATCAGTATATTCTTTAAATAGATAAGTTAATACTTCATTAAAATAACGAATTCCAGATACCTAAAATCATTAGATAATTTTTATAGCAGAAGTTTATTCAATTGTTGTTACTTAAGCATACATTTAAATATTTATAGTGTTAAAATATTGCACATTAAAAATCCCCCCAAAACGGTAGAAAGAATCTGCTACCCCGTTAATGCATATATGTATATACATGTTTTCTATCTGTTCCTAGTTTCTTAGTGTATGATTGTCAAGCAGTGAAACAATTTAGCAGTTCAAAAGAGTGCTAGAGATCTGTTATATAGGGTCACAGTGGTGGTTCAATGGGGAAAGTGGCTTATCGACAAGGCTAATATCCTGAGTTTGATCTATAAGGCACACATGGTAGAAGAAAGATTCCAAAAAACTGTAAATTGTCCTCTGACTTGCATTTGCACATCATGCTACACATGCATGTGGGCAAATCAAAAACCAAACAAATAAGTAAACAAAAACATAATTAAAACTCAAAATTTGCTACTCTAATATCAAAGTTTAGTATTTGTGTTGTTTTAATGCTCCACATTTTTAAGTTCTAAAGCAGCAGTTTTCAACCTGTGAATTGGAAATCTTTAGCAGGGCTTGCTAAGGCCATTTGAAACTCACTCATACATATGCATTACAATTCATAACAGTAGCAAAATTACAGTTATAAAGTCCCATGAAAGTATTTTCATGCTTGGAGATCATCGTAACATGAGGAACTGTCAAAGGGATGAAGCATGAGGTATATTGAGAACTAACACTCTAGAATCTAAAAATGTAGAATCTTGGACTGAGAGGATGAAAGTATCTTCTTGCTGAAGACCTGAGTTTGGTTCCAGAATCCACCTTAGGAGGCTCAGGAATGCATCTAACTCTGGCGTTAAAATATCTGACAGCTTCTTTTATCCTTTATGGGTATCCACAAATACTTGTACATACCCACCCACAAAGTACATACCATATAGATGCATATATACATATTAATAAAAGTAAGACAAATATGTTAATTTCATATCTGGTAAAGTCACTGAGTTTCAGTCTTATTATCATGCACTATAATGTAAAATAATTTGAAGACTGTCTGTCTTCAATGTATATCTAACCTATAATGTAAGTATTGAAGGAGAAAATGCCTTTTATACTCAAAAGTTTTAAATCTTGGCATAAAGCTATTACATTATGATATTCTACAAATCTAATAATTTGCAGAGTAGATTAAACAGCACTAATTTATAAGGAGAGATAAACAGCTTTCATGTGAGTTTGTTCAATTTTCTCTCCTCATTTCAAACAGAACACTTTTCTATCTTGTATTGAGATGAGAAACAATTCAGTTGGCTAATTTTACAAAATGATTAAGAAGTAAAAATGAAAATAACACTTTAGCATTAAACAGAAACAAATTCCTTCATACATTAACACAACTCACTACTCTATGTTATCTGTTGATAATCTTATTTTTGAATATAAAATTTAAGGTTATGAAAAAAGTTTAACTCTGTGGACTACATTCTATTTGACTACGATCAAAATACTGTGATGTTGAACTCATCCAAACAGTGGTGATTCTTTAGTTCCTACAAAGGCCCGATTCTGAGATCTGTTCAGCTCTTTCATCTGTGAATCACTGAGCACAAACAAGTTGGTCACGAGTTCTGTCCCTTAATATGAGCAGTATTTCAAGTTTCATAAACAATTTCTGATTCAATGTATCAATCTTATTTAATCCTATCACTCAAACTCTGATTCGCTAAAAATAATTATGGTAAAGTTTGCAAGAAAATAACATATTTGCTATGAATAAGCTATTAGAATGATGTGTAAAGACAGAATTTATTTTCATATTATAACTTAAATATAACTTGCATAAACTTCCATCTGATATAAGTTACATTTCTTTATGAAATTGCATTTTTGTAATGATACTAAATGAAGAATAGGAACCAGTAACAAAAGTTGCTAAAATTGTCTTAAAGTACACTATGTGTTTTATGATCTTAAAATATTTTTATGATAAACTGGGATTAGTGATTAACTCCAGAGGCCTGAAAATATTTCTGTGCCAGTCAAGTTGTAAAGTAAATATGCTGTTAAGAAATGGCACAGACCTTTTAATCAATACTTGGGAGACAGAGGCAGGAGGATAAAAATGAGTTCTAGGCCAACCTGGTATACATTGTAAATTCAAGGAATTCATAGAAATATCGTGTTTCAAAAACCAAGACAAACAGCCAGACCTTGGTGGTACATACCCTTAATCCTAGCACTCAGGAGGCAGAGGCAAATGAATCACTGTGAGTTTGAGGGCAGCCTGGTCTACAGAGTGAGTTCCAGGATAGCCAAGAATACCCAGAGAAACCCTGTCTCAAAAAATTAACCAACCAAACAAACAAATAAAAAACCAAACCAACCAACCAACCAAACAAACATAAAAACAAAACCAAATAAACAGCAAAATAGCTCAGGAATTTCTTTTTGAATAGCTTTCTTTTTATTGTTTGAAAATTTCTTATATGCATATAATATCTTTTGATCAAATCCACCACTATTCTGAGCATTAGAACTATTTCCCCATCATCACATTTTTCATGCAACTTTATATGTTTTCCATCTTTTGCTTTTGATTTAAAACACCTTGAATCTACCTTGTGATTCTTCTGTGTCATCAGTAC
Organism: Alexandromys fortis; assembly: GCF_014885135.2. NCBI lineage: Eukaryota > Metazoa > Chordata > Mammalia > Rodentia > Cricetidae > Alexandromys > Alexandromys fortis. Next base: position 19,949,826 of record NW_026067944.1, on the reverse strand, counting down.
AGGAATTTGCTCTGGAGCATGGGTAACCTTTCAAAGGTTATATCTCCAGACAAAACTTACTCTCCCTTGCATCCATGAATTACCGAAAAGTGAGAAGGAGAGGATGGGGAGAACTTGGAGAAACAGGATGATTGGGATAAAGGAAGGTTGGGTAGGGGAGCAGGGAAGCACATATCTTAGTTAAAAGAGCCAACTTAGGGTTGGCAAGAGACTTGAACCTAGACTGGCTCTCAGGAGCCCAAGGCGATGTTCCCAGTTAGTTCCTTGGGCAGCTGAGGATAGGGAACCTGAAATGACCCTATCCTATAACAATACTGACGAATATTTTGCATATCACCTTCATCTGGCGATGGATGGAGATAGAGACAGAGACCCACACTGGAGCATCGGACTGAGCTCCCAAGGTCCCAATGAAGAGCAGATGGAGGGAGAACATGAGCAAGGAAGTTAGGACCACGAGGGGTGCACCCACCCACTGAGACAGTGGGGCTGATCTAGTGGGAGCTCACCAAGGCCAGCTGGGCTGTGACTGAAAAAGCATGGGATAAAACCGGACTCTCTGAACATGGTGAACAATGAGGGCCGATGAGAAGCCAAGGACAATGGCACGGGGTTTTGATCCTACTTCATGTTCCGGCTTTGTGGGAGCCTAGCCAGTTTGGATCTTCACCTTCCTAGGCATGGACGGAGGGGGGAGGACCTTGGACTTTCCACAGGGCAGGGAACAACTGACTGCTCTTTGGACTGGAGATGAAGGGGAAGAGGAGTGGGGGGAGGGGGAGAAGGGTGGGAGGAGGGGGAGGGAAATGGGAGGCTGGCAGGAAGCGGAAACTTTTTTTCCTTTTCTCAATAAAAAAAGTAAATCCATTCATGGTTTATATTTTTAACTAAATAAAATATAAAAACATAAAAAAGTAAAAAAAGAAAAGAAAAAAGAAAAAAAAAATCTTTTGAGCTAAGAATGGTACTTCTTTAGAATCTCTTATATCCATCCATTGGTAAGGTTTTGTTTGGCTTGATTTCATGGATCTCTTGTAGACAGAAATGGTGAGAAGAGAATGAAAAGAAAAGAACAGGGCAATATATTGTCAAACTATTCATTTTAATTGGATAGTATCTCTTATAATTTAGTAAAAACAAACAACTCAAATGAAAAGTTGGCTAATAATCTGAAGAGATGTTTCTCAAAAGTCACATGAAAAGCCATTTGTATGTGAAAGTATTTCCATTATTAACCATAAGTTAAAATCAAATTATGTATTATATACTAATATATTTCAGTTAAAACAAATATTTTCATGGAGAAAGTTAGATTTGTGGTTGTGAAAATGCAAACTTACAAACTCTTGGAAAGGATACAAATTAGTTATGGCATGAAGGCAAACAGTATAGATGTTCCTCATAGTATCAAAACTAAAGATACCTATGATTTAGTTCAACATCTAAAATATATCTAAATAGATATTTATGGTGAAGAAATAATCAACAGCCCTTTGTTAATAGAACCACGAATCACAGGCATGAAGATATTGAATTCAAACTAAGTATTCATCAGTAAATTAAAGGATAAAGAAAAATATGGGATTTATATAGCATGAAATAATATTAAACACATAAAACAAAACCTTGTCATATATAATGTATCAGTAAAAATAATTTTACTGCACAAATGGGATCCCATTCTATATATGAGTCTACACTTCATGGTTTTTTAATGTATTCACAAGGTGTGTCCTGAAATTGTTATTTTATATATACCTATATACCCATAACACTAGTGTATATAAGTTTATCAGTTTAAAAGTACACTTTCCAGAAGAGAATTTCTGCACACTTGCAAACTATGTGTTAGTCTGATAGAAAAATATATCACTTTGAATATTATCTTTTATTTGATTACAGTGATTTGGAACACTTGTATTTTCTTCTTTGAACTGCTTGTGTTCTATTTTTGAAGTTTTTATTTTTCCATTGCTTGATTTATTTAATTAAGAGAATAGAACATTAAAAGAATTTATGCTAGCTCTTACATGACAAAATTTATAAACCGCTACCTATAGGATTAAGATTATTTTAAATTGTTTTATGAGTTTGGGCAGATACTTTAAATTTTTTATTAGTTTGTGCCTAATTATACTAGATTTATTCATTCTGCATGGTTATTCATAAATGTATTAGAACAAGAATGTTCTTTTTTTTTACATACTTTGTTTTAGGTCCAGGTTGTCAAAATATTGTCTTTCTCTTTATGATGAGTGCATTCTACTAAGTAAAATAACCACATAAAATCACAACAACACACCTTTATTCTAACAAAAGTAGAAAGTACAAAATAATACCAAAGAATAATCAGATTTTATAAAAGAGGAGATCATCTATAAATAAATACATTTCATGCCTTACAGTGCAAATATAACTGTGGACATAAGCCAGAATATGTGTATATATTTGGTAACAAATGCTCAAAGTGAGCCTATATTTTAAAAAGCAGAATATATAATGTCTAATTACCCAACTTCACTTAAGACCATACATATGTAATTGCTAGTATTATTTGTAAATGAGAAAACATTTAAATAGGAAGAACAATATACAATTGGACTCAGATATGCCTTCTAGACCAGCATATTTTAAGTATAAAGCACTGTGTGTTCTTTGTCAATGTTTTAGGTGAATATGCATTTCTCAGCATAAGTTCTTTTTTCTTTTACTTGCAAAGTGCCAGTATGTCTCTAAGTGCATTTCTTCAAATCCTGTAATTTCTATCCTCATTGCTATCACTCATTTTATGATCCTAAATGTTGTTTCAATATACACTCTGTCAGTCTACTCTTCCAGATACTTCCTGGAAAAAAATAGTTGTATAAAATGCTAAGTACTTGATATAAGTATTTTGGGAATGCTCTATAGTATTAGGAGGAAAACTACTTATTTCTGAAGTCAGTTTTGCTGGAAAATAATTTTATGAGAAAGAAAATGTCAATGTAAGAAACGGCCCTTTTGTGTCATGAACTCCCTCCCAAACAAGGCCATACTGCACCATAATTACACAGTAACGATGCAGTGATGAAGTACACAGATACCATCTCCAGTATCACAGAATTTTACCACCCATTTCCAGGATGGGTCCTTCCTTTCCTTAACTGATGGTTAATCTACAAGAAGTGCACAGGTTTGTAAAATGTGGTACGTTCTAAGTCCTAGAAATGAGAAGAACTTACTGACTGTGATGACAATTATGTCAGGGAAGTATGATTAGTTATGTGCCCTATATGGTGTCCGGAGAGCCACACATTTATGAATAACAACAATATTAAGTGTGAAAATACTGAGCATTTATTAAGAAACAGACAAATTAGTCAGAATGGCCTAAATTTTCTGAACGTTATCCAAAATAAACTAATTTCAAAGTGTGGCACACAGACAGTCCCTGATAAACTGAACTACAGTGTAAGTAAACGTATAACCCACAAATATCAAATTCAAAGGAAACACTGAAAATAAGCAAGGAGCATATAACACATAAATATCAAAATTCTCTAAAATGTATACTAGTGAGAGCATCATATCTTTTATAAAAATGAGGCAAGCATTCCAATGATCTATAACAACTTAGGGAATATCACATGTCATACATTGTATCACATGATACATTCTGTCAATTAAAATTCTCCTTGGCTCTTACTTTTCATATAATATATATTTAAGATTCTAAGAAATGTTTTTGTTCTCTTCTTTGTTACTAACTAGTAAAATTCTATCATTTTGCCTGAAGTCTTTTCTGTTCTAATTGCTAGTAAAAGACGGCAGAAAATAAAATACTTCCAATTTCTTTTATGCCTATAGAATATAGGTCAAATTACCACACTAGTTTCATATATATGGTTAGCTGAGGAGATTTATAAAGGTGTCTATTGTGCTCCCTAGTCCAGAGAAGAGATGTGCGTGATAATATATGACTATTTTGTTTCCATGTATTTAACAGTACATTGAACTAAGAAGATATTTTAAATAACCAGAGATCAAAGCACTGACTTATGAAATACAAACATATTCGTCTCCACACTTTATTAAAATAGGGGGACAATAGAATGTATTGAAAGAATGGGAGGGGGCTGTACTGGGAATTAAATAATTAATCAAGGATACAGGTAGGAAGGGGTAGTAGCGAAGATAACCAAAACTAAGTGTACATGAAAACCTTTATGGAGATTCACTAGTTGTTCATCTCAAAATACCACTTAAAACAAAAATGATTTCTGACAGGATTACTGAATGTGGGTGGACATTGTTGCTTCCAGACTACAAGGGTTATTGAAAGCAAACCCCAGTTCAAGGCATGGAATTGCTGGCTAGGGACAACCCAGACATCCCCCAAACAATGCATACTATTTCCTGTTGCCCTTAATTACCACCCATAACTCCATGATAAGACCATGCTAGAGACACCTTACATCTTGGAAACAGGACAGAGAAAAACCAGTTTCAAATCAATTAGAAAACATCCTTGTAGCTGGAAAACTTTCAAAGCTCAGGAATATGTTTCACAGGCTTCTGGGTAAAGAGTGTCTCATTGGTCTTCCTGAGCACTGGAGGTTGTATTCGGCAATACTGAGTTTCCATTGAAAATGTGCCCACTGGTGTAATAATTCCATGACTGTTATGGGGCAATTACCACTTTCTATTTGATTTTAGGAGTGCTTGCCAAGGGAAGATAAAAGCCCATGGCTAAGAAGGTCATAAACTTTAAGGTAGAACTTGGCTATTTTTATTTTTCTAAATGACCATGCTGTCAAGGTGCCTTCTAAATAGGTATGCTTATTTCAATAGATATGACATATCAATTATACTTATAAACTCACATCAGCTGTGGCTACCTGCATAAAATCTGCACCGAGATCAGAATTAAGCTATCTCAAATTCCTGCAAAGTTAGGACTCACTTCTTACTGAGGAGCTATTGGCATTTGATGGTTGCTGAAGTAGAAATGAAGATCACCATTTTTTTGAGGATGTGGGAATAGGGTAGGAGTCCCATTCTCCAGTGGATGGTCCTCCATAAATGCATATGGGCATCATATCTAACCAGATATGTTTAGAAAAGTCATAGGGAAATTTATTATCACAAAAGCTTTCTCAACACACACACACACACATGCACACACACACACAGTTACACTTAATGGAATTACATCACATGGTGGAATGATATACTCTCCAAAAACTATATACTATCTAACAAAAAATTCCAGTGCCAAACAAGAAATAACCCTTCCAGGATTGTCGGTTTGGGTGGGACTGTCTAGGAGACTCATTATATAGTGTAGGCAATTGCCTATATCCTTATTGCCAACCAGGACAAGAAGTTAATAGCCTATTGATGAAGACAGCGCATCCTTCAGTCACAATATTTAGAGATAATCAAGCTGGTACAGCCATGGAAACTTCCTACATGAGGGCTAGCTCGTATAGTGTCAAAAAGCCCTGTGCAAGCTTCCAGTGAAGAAAATCTATCAACCTTCCTACTCAGCTGTGAAGCCAACACACCACAGCGACAAAACTGGCACAATATCACCAATGGTATAACACAGTGCTGCTGATATTTTTTGTGTCATCAGCAACTGCCGATTTGACCTGAAAGACCACTGAATTAGAAGAATCCAGTGACATAAGTTCAAGAGGAGAACCTATATATAACTAAATTATTAAAGAAATATACTTTCTGTCTTCTCAATACTTGTTTTTATCTAAGTCTCACACCTCCTCAAAGAGCTACTTTTGCAGCAGATGGAGGCTCTTATAAAGACCCACAACTGCCCAAATTCCAGGGACTAAGCAACTAGGTGCTAGTCCTAGTCACTGTTCTATTACTATGAAGAGACAATGCAGTGCTCAACCTTCAATCAGATAACTATAAGAGAACTCCTATGCCCAAGGCCAGAGAACACTGTAGAAAATAAACAGAAAGAGTGTAAGAGACTGAGGACTGGAATGCCACCAGACAGTGGCTTCTGGACTGGGCAGGGTTGTTACACACAATGACTCCCAACAATATGGCTACCTACACAAGACCTACAGATACCATGTCAGAAGGCATGCCAATACAGATGGAAGAAAATTTCAATCCCACCCATAGATAAAGAATTAGAGGTAGTCAGTGGCTGCTTAGTGAGAAGAACCATTTTCTCATAGAGATGGAATTCCAATCCGAAGTGATCAATACTTATCACATGTAAATAAGGGCAACACTAATTGTAGGGTATATAGATATATATTTAGCATTATTAACCTTCCTTCATCCTTATTATATATTATTTATTTATATAAAGAGGAGGTCAAAGATTATAGAGTGGATATCTTAGACTTCTATTGTGATGAAATACCATTTAAAAAGCAATTTTATGTCAGTTTATAATGTGTACGTGCAGGAGAATGTGCTATTGTTAGCATGTACAAACCATTTTCTCCTGCCACCTTTATCCAAAAATCAAATTCAAGCCCTCAGACCTGCACATGATTGGAGCTATGTGCTGAACAACTTAGCTGTCCCTGAGCAACTCAATATTTCAGTATTTTTCCACTTAATGATTATTGTTTATTATTATTCATAATTATTATTGCAGAGGTATGGATTAAAAATACTGTGCATTCTAGTCAATCATCTACCACCACGCCATACCTATAAGTCTCCTTCAATATCCTTCATCATTCCTATAGGTAATAATTCAAGATAATTTTTTTAAAAATGATCTCCACATCTTAGACTGGTCTCAACTCTTAATTTTCTACCTGTACCTCTCCAGCACTGAGATGCAGGCATGCACTATTGTTCTACTTCTAGTTCACTCTTTACTTAAGGAAATTCATTGCATATTCTTTCCTTTAAACCCCTTCGTACAATTCTTATTTCGAGTGTTTAGACAAGAGAAAACACTTTGGAAGAGGTTGAGAAGTAATTCGACATCAAACTTCTCTTCATATTGGATGACACTAATGGAGAGTGAGGAAGGTATGGGTTGAAGGACTGAGTTTGGTAGAATATATGTCATTAGGATTGCAAGGATTTCTTGCACTGATTAAGAAGTAGGAACAAACGGGTCTCATGTAAAAAAAATGTATGTAGAAATCACCTATAATTTTTTGTCTTAGTTTACATGTAAGTTGTATATGGTATTGAGTACCAAGTGCAAAAATAACACTTCCACTTATTTAAAAAAATAAAACAGATAACGAAGGAAAAATAGAAGGGACACGTGCTGGACTATGTTGGAAGCAGAACAGAGCTTTTGATGTTGAAGTTAATCTGAAGCCTGGAGTGGAAGGCCAGCATGCTGTGAGTAAAACAGACCTCTCAGTAGGCTCCTGAACTTGTAGGAATTCACAGTTAATCTAAAGGCTGACTTGTACTGTGTCTAATGGGAAAACATAAGGTTAAATTAAGAAATGTTTAATAACAGTTGACATTTCTGATGGGAAAAAAAAACTACCACCAATGGTGGGTAAATTATTTTTTTTGGAATGTTTTTCATCATTATCTGTAGAGTTGTATATGCAATAAATGATTTACAAGTTAAATTAATAACTGATAAAGATATCTGGTTCTATATAAAGCTCTAATAACCTGCTAAACATATAAAAATTGCTATAAACAATTATTATTTTCTAAATCATGATTCTTCAATACTTTCTATGCGAACAATAATTTCTTCAGACTGTTATGATTTAAAACTGAATAAATGAGCTGTCTTTATGAGATTTTTGTTTTCTCACAGTTCTATCATCATTATGTCTTTGAAGGCATATGCAAGGTCAATTTGGTTTGACAGCTATTAAGGTCTGTCTGAGTCTTTCAGTACACAAGGGCTATTTCTGTGTTTACAACTGTAAGCCCCTCCAGATGTTCGTGTCTAATTTTTTTCACTTTTTATTTCAAGAAAATGAAAGTGCTTGCAGATAAAAGATGAGAGTCAGGAAAAGTCTCCTGACAATAGTTATGCTGCATTGTGCCACGTAATTTGATGAAAAAGAACCTGCAGGAGCGTGGAAGAGCCAGTAAGATGGAGACACAGAGGTCTGCTTCTACTCTTTGAAACATCATTCTTACAGTGTAGAGCAGCCTTTGTTCTGGTTTTGTAGGTGTCTTTATCTGGTGGCCTAAGCTGGCCTGAACTCTTCATCATTCTGTCTCAGTCTCCCAAGTGCCTGCAGTGCTGATGGAAACCACCAGGCATGGCTCTTACATTTATTATTACTAATAGATGTCTTTTTTTTTCTGATGTTCCCTTTTATTTAATTTTGTGTTGAAGCTATGCCAGTTGCTAAACATAATGCACATCCCATTATTAACTGCCTTCAGTGTCCAAACACTAAGAATGAGCATCATAAAAACATGATTTTTATATCATGTTCATTTCAAAATGGAATTATTTTGCCATCAACTCTCATTATATGTACAGCTATTAAATGTTACGTCACTGTAGTGCCAAGTCGACGCTGTTTCGGGACATCTCTAATTGGAATGCTTTTCTAATAAAAATTGTAATTCTTTTAATACTCAAAGTGATAAAATTCCTATAACCAAATCTTTTACCTCTCTCAACCTCCCTCTTAATGTCCAAAGTTTGTCCTTACCTTTCAGGTTTTCAATGTCTCTTTTTACATTTACTTTGCAAAGAGCTTATAAAAATACTCGAGTACAATGCTTTCATCATTAAATAAGAAATAAAAAAAGCTTTACTGCTTAGATTTTAGAGTCATTACCACTTACCTTTCTATTAATCTCTCTGTCTCTCTGTCTCTGTCTCTGTGTGTGTCTCTGTGTGTGTCTCTGTGTGTGTGTCTGTGTATGTGTGTGTGTGTGTGTAAATATGCAAGCATGCTTGTATATGTGTACTTGAAGGCTAGACGACAACCTCAGGTATTGGTCCTTAGGTGCTGTCCATCTTGTTTTTCTGTTTTCTTGCTATTTTATTCGTCTAAAACTCACTGTCCACTCTGAACCTCTTACTTGCTGATAACTCAGTAAGAAGGCTGTGCAGGCTCCCTGGGATCATCCTGTCTCCACTTCTCTGCAATGGGATTCTAGGCACACTCTTGCATACATAGTTGTTCTATAGATTCTGGGGATCAATGTCTGGCCCTCAAGCTTGAAAGCACTTTTATACACTGAGCTATCTCTTCTTACCATAACCTTTCATTGATCTATCTTTCTGCATTCTACAACCCACATTCTTTATTGTAGAAAGTGTTGCACCAAAGATTAGTTTAACTAGTAATTCTCTTTTTATCTTATTTACTGATATTTGAAAATCCCTGCTGCTACAATATATGCTACCTATCATTTTCCCCTGGCATACTTATGTTACTAGCCATGTGTGGTATCCTTGAGTTCCTTTGCTTTGACACCATGAACACACTCTCTCTCTTCCATCTCCCCGTCCTTCCTGTAGAAATAGGAGCAGCGGGGCTGCGTCCCCAGCACACCGGCTGCCTGGCTAGCTTATGTCCGAAATAACAACACACAAACTGTAGTCATTTAAAGACTGATTGGCCCATTTCTATCTAGCCTCTTCTCGGCTAACTCTTGCACCTGGACTAGCCCATTTCTAATAATTGTTTGTAGCACCCCAAGGTGCACTTACCGGGAAGATTCTAGCCTACGTCCATCCTGGGTCAGAGCTGCCTGGGAGAGCGGAGCCTGGCGTCTCTGCTCCAGAGAGCAGAGTTGTCGAGTCTGAGCTCACTTCCTCTTCCTCCCAGCATCCTATTCTGTTTACTCCTCCCACCTATGTTTTAACCTATCAGGGCCAAGGAGTTTCTTTATTACTTAACCAATTAAATCACAGATTGATATATGACACTCCCACATCACTTCCTCCTTTTCTGTTTAAACAAAAAAAGAAGGCTTTAACTTTAACGGAGCAAAATTACATATAACAAAACAGTTATCAAGTAAAAATTATAATAATCTATATCATAACTAAGGAAAACTATAACTATAGCTAACTATTCTTAACTCCATCAAAGAGTCCAGAAAGATACAATATTCCTAAGGAAACAAGAAATAAGCAACTTTCAAACTCTAGAAATGACAGAGACATCTCGCTGCCTGGACAGTCACCCAAAGTTCCTCTGTACCATTGGGGCATCCATCTTCGGCCTACAGGCCCATAGTTTCCAGCAGACATTTCCACAAAGCAGGAAATTTCAAAGGCAGTCACTATCTGCTTGTCCTGAAGAATGTCTTGCAGACTCTTTCATGAATCAGGAACCCCAAAAGGTCATCTCACCTTTAGGCAAGTTCAGCAGTCCTCTCTCTGCGGGTTCTTTGTGTCCAGTTTATACAACAGTCCAGGCAAGAGCAGTCTCTTGCCCAAATAGCTATCAAACTCCATAAGGATCCTCTTCGATGCCCATCTTCCTCTTGAAGTAGATTGGTGCTGCCAGGAGCAGAGTGTCTCATTGTCATGAAAAGTCCTAAGTTATTAAAACATTTAATAGCATATTCCGTAGTCTTTGAAGATATGAAGAATGCCGATCTAACTGAAATATATATCTATATATCTAGAAAATCTAACTGAATACAAACTTGACTATTATTAATGATTATCCATTAACAACCTATATACATTACATTTTTAAATGAACTACACAATCACAATACCTTAATAAAGATCAGAAATACATATACATATAACAAAACTGACCTTAAATCTCTATCAATAAAGCAAAATCTATACTAATGCAAATTATTCATATCTATATCACCTTCCCTCCTTGATAACTGCACTTTTAAAACTACAGGTTTAATAATTTCTTTTACACCTACCTTTATCCTTGATTTCATGTTTGACAAATGTTCTCTTTTCAGTTTTTGTTCCTAATTTGTACTTTTCCCTTTAACAGTTACACTCTTTGTATCTCCATTTAGAAATTAATATGGTTGAGATGAAAAGCTTTCATTCCCTGTTTCTGAATCTTAAAGCTGCTGAGAACATGAATTGTGCCTCTTCCCTCTGTGATCCTTATGAAGCACAATATTTTCTACTGGTAGGCAAGAAATTATTTGAACAAATTCAATAATCAATAATTATGTGTTGCTAATTTATGATAAGCAATGTGTGATTTGGGGTTTTTATTTAAGTCAAATTTACATTAGTCAGTAGCATAAAATAAGCATCACACACTTTTGAACTATAAAATTATTTACCAAAAATTTCTGAATGAAATTTAATATTTATTTAAAAAATGGAATATCTGCTGTGAGAGAAAAAAATCTTCAATCTGGAGAATCATAATCTCAAATCTAAATGATCATATAGAGTATGATCATTCTCTATACTGACAACCGTCCCTCTTGACCTCCTTAGGTGTTACATTCAGTCTCTGTCTCTGCAGGTTCTATCTGCCCTGATATATTGATTTGTTTTTATCATGATGTTTCTTTTCTTTTTAATAAATCTGGATAAATTCACTCCTGGATTATACTTGTTTGGATGTATATGTAAATATATGTAGAGCTCAGATGTGAATTTTGAATTAGATATATTAAAATCCAAGCCATCTATATCATGAAATCTCTATATCTAAATTGGATGGCTGCATAGTTATTGTGCTGAAGAAGCCCTGATGGGGCAGTTTGTTGCAGAGGTAGGAAAACATAGCAGCTACTGATTTCTGTATTGATAAGATAAACCTTCCCTTCCCCTGACTCTTTTCAAGAGCTCCAACCCATTTGGAAATGCAATGTCTTCTGTAGAACTTGCTGAGAAACCATTTGTAAGACTCTTTTATTCCTTAAATGTTCCCCAGACCTAGCATTTCCAGGAGATAGCTTGCTTACCACTAAAGGCAACTGAGAAAATGAGTCTTAGACTTCAAATTTACTTAAAAGTGTATTTGTATACCGTGCAATCCCACTATCTAGTTTTTATAAAAATGTGCACTTTGGGTTTGCTTTGTAAGCCTTGCACTTTCTCCTGGTGGTGGTTCTCCGGAGGAGATCCTATTAACAGAGTAGGACTATGAATTCCTGAAAAAGACAACCAGTCAACCGCTTTACTGTGCAGATCTTCTCTTGGTTTACAAACTAGTTAGGCAGAATTAACTAAACAATTCTTTCTTACATATTTTTTTGTGTTGGATCATGGTCAAAGAATGGGAATTCTGAGTGTTTGCAATAAACTCCAAACATGAAGAGTCTCTAGAGATGCCTACAGTTTCTTCAAAAACCCAGAATTAGTCCTGTCATGTGCTTTCCTGTCCCTCCCAGGTGTAGCAAAGAGAAGTGAGTTCACTTCAGATTTTTCATTACAACTGACTATTGCTTTTTTATGTGTTGCTATGAATAAACATGTTTTTGTTGTGTGTGGCTTGTCCTTATGATGAGCACCTTGCTCATGTGATTCTTCTTAACCCTGAGAGTATAAATTGGCTGATGAAGTGAATAAAGTTAGCTACTGGATTAAACTTTAGTTTGCCTAGTTTTTAGGCTCCATTTGCCCAGGTTCAATTATCAACTAGCATGATAAACACTTTGATATTATTTATTACTAGTTTAACATTTTAAACATACATATTATTCTTTTATTAAATATTTGTATATGTTTAAAATCTTTTGAGTCAGAATTTTACTCTATAACCCTGTTTGCCTGCTACTCACTGTTACACAATCTTGAGGGGTAGAACTGTAGGACTGAGCCACTATATCCAGCTCAAACAAATATTTGTATAATTCTGTGAGTTTTTAGAATCTCTAAGTTAAAAGTAGCAGGCATTAAAAAGAGATAGATAGATAGAGAGAGAGAGAGAGAGAGAGAGAGAGAGAGAGAGAGAGAGAGAGAGAGAGAACAAGTAGCCTCGACCAGAAGAGTTTGCAGAAACCTTAGTCCATTGTCAGTGACTAAAGATTAACTTTATGGTAGTGAAATCCTGGCCACACCATTATTATTTATAAATAATTTTTTGGAAATCAAGATGCTAAAATATCTAATTACTATTAATCATTTATTTACAGGCCCTCCTGCAGCCAATGCTAGCCTTGAACATACTATGGAGCTGAGGACCACATGGAACTCCTCATCTTCTTGTGCCTATTTCCCAAAGGCTGGGATGACAAGCACATATCAACACACCTGTTTTGTGCAGTTCTGAAGACAAACACAGGGTCTCATGCCTGTGAAGCAGTCCCAGGCATGCAAATTAATACAGGTACTAAAAATACATTTTATATTTTCAGAAGCAACTGAAAGGCAGCCATAATCTAAATGAAGTGATAAAATTCTGGGCTGTGTTCCATGTAAATGCTTTAATTGATCAGCAAAACTACTTATTCCATGTGTCAGGTAATTTGATTTGAAAGTTATTTGTGATATATAACATTGCCTTGGAATGAGGCATTTTCCCAGTATGCACATCACAGACTAAGTATCTTGATCTCGAATCTCATTATCTAAGTCCATCTCCTCATAAACTGTGAAAATTCAGCAAGTACAGTTATAGAAAAGCATCACATATGTTCCTTGAATTTCCCACACTCTGCTTTACTTTGAAAAAAAAAAAAACAAGTGTGTCTTGCTATTAAGGGATGATTTTCTTTTAAACCAAAAAAACATACAACATTTTATATAAATAAAAATTGCAGACTCTGAATTGAGCCGGTGCCCTGATTCGGTCACATGCATATTTCATAGGCTCTACTTTGAACATTTAACCAAAAGATTCAATGTGATTACTGCAGTAACAATTCAATTTGAAATGTCAACTATGTTCAGCATTTAAAAATTAATACCTAAATCCCTTTAAAGATCAAGGAAATTTTGTTCTGCCTTAGAATAATTTTATAGCCTATGAGTCTCCTGGTGTATTGTTTGCATATTTTAAACTATTCTGAATAATGCACTCCCTGGAAAGGCCCATTACTTCAAAGACTTCTGAACGTCTCAGTTCAAGGTATTAATTTTCATACAGGGTATATATTTTCTACTAGAAACATATTTTTCAAAAGCCAACAGTACTTTATTTAAATTGTGAGCATGCACATTTTGAGAATGTTAAAGCAGTGTACAAATATTAGAACTTTGAAGATGTTATCAAGTTTCTAGCCCTTACCTTTTATTTACTTTCTGTGAAGCAAAGAGAGGTAAAGTAGGAATTTGGAACTGACCATCGTCATGACACAGGGGTGGCTAGAGAAGGTGTCCTTGCATACAGGGACTCTCTCCAAAGAAGGGATTATAGTGATTCTGAGCAAATAGACAGGAAGCCTCAGTAGTAACTTCAAAATGAATATAAGAATACCATTGGTCATCATTCTTACTGGCTTTCAAAGCACTCTGGGAATAACCAAGGCTAATGAAAAGCCACCTCAGAATGACGAGAATGAGCAGAATTTTGGGAGAACTATTTAGACCACAGTAACAAATCCTGAAATGATTTGTTTAGTGTTAATTCAAAGGTCATTTTGTATCATTGACACATTACACTGGCTAATCAGTGGGGAGCTGTTCAGAAAAGATGAGAAAATAGGTTTATCTACAGTGTATAGGCTCAAATCCCAGTTGTTAATCTAGGCTTACATAGGCAGAGAGTAATGTTTTCCTAATATATTTCTGCTGCTATATTAGAAGCTTCTTTAAGATATACAGCATGCACTTTAATGACTATGTTCATAGCACCCAGCATGAAACATATTATAGCATGATTTAAAGAATTATCAAATAGGGCTACTGGGATTGCTTAGCACAGAAAGGCACTTACTGCTAAGTCTGGAGACCTGAATCCCATCCCCAGAGCCTACAAGGTAGAAGAAAAAAACTGACTTCTAAATATTATCCTGTACACTTAATGGCCACCCACAATGCAATAAAAAGTTTTTTTTAAAGGGTTGTGAAATGAATGATAATAGAGTGCATGAATTATCACTATTGTTTTGTTTGTTCATTTTGAGTCTTGATTCCTTTTAGGGCATCGTTATGTGAGTGGTTGTTAGAGGGAGAGTTCTGAAAGCCCACTTTTTTTTTTTTACCTTATCTTGCCCTGTACATACTGGCTTTCTTTTACTAATCTACATATTATAACTTATGGTTGCAATACTTTTATTACTCAATGCCAAATGTCTAATATGTTTCGAAAATGTTTTCCAATTTTACAAATATGTAAGAAACACAGGTACATTCTTTCTTTGCAACCAGTAGACCTGATAAAAATATTGAAGGTTATAAACAGGAACAAAATGGCAAAGAACACAATAACAAAATAACAACATGACGAAGATTATTCTGGACTCCATGTAGGGGGCTTTACTAGGCGTTTACGTGGGTCTGACCCTTTACTGTACCATCATTACCTTTGGCAGATTCTTGAGTTCAATTTTTCTCAATTTTCTAACTATGGTCACAATTTCATTGTGATCTCAATTTGGGGATGTAAAAAGAATTACGGTTTCTATCCCTGTCCATTTCTTATTCCACATGTAATTTTTCTCCATTCGCAAAAGGGTTTGAATTGCATAAGCTGTGTCTGATTCTTATCACCTTATTTCTTGGTATTTTCCTATAAGAAAATCATTAATAATTTCTTCATATAACTTCCTCTTGTTAGTTTTTTCATCGTTCTGAAGTTTCTCATCTACATTGTACAATCCATTATCAGCTACTTTTTTTTTAAGGTTCTTCTTCTTCTTCTTCTTCTTCTTCTTCTTCTTCTTCTTCTTCTTCTTCTTCTTCTTCTTTTTCAAGAAAAATATAATGAGGTGCTAGCGACCATTAACTCAAATATTACTCTCTATATCACACTTGCTACAAAATGTTAGTTCCTGTCTGTAAGAGAAGGGCAATACCTAGCAAAAGACTAAATAACAGGATGAATTACAGGATTTGATGTTTCAAACATAAGAAATATTCATTGAATATTATTTGTTATTTTACTCGATTTGTTTCTCTATTTCATGGCTTTGAACTATGAATGAATAACTATGAGCAATTATTGAATTTATTCCTGTATAAATTATTTTGGTATATTTGTGATAAATCTGGTACTAAATTCTTAACCATGAATGAAACTCTCAGTAATCAAGTTGTTTGAGTGAATATGTGATGGCCTAATTTTATAATCAGCCAAATGCCTTTCCAGAGTCACAAACTTAGAATTCTTTTGTGAACATGTAACAATGCCCTTGATGAAGATATATTTGAAATAATCTATATATTTAAAAGACAGAGAAAAATTAAACCACAGTAACAATCAAATGCCTTATATAAACTGCAATATGTGTTATACTTATCAAATCTTAAAATGATTCCAAATCTTTCCAAAGAGATGTGATTGCCTGGGTAACTGACACTTTCCAATGAAGCACTGTGTTTTCTTCTCAGACAACTGGCTTCACTTCACACAGGTTATTATTATAAAGTAAGATCCTTTGAAAAGAAAAACTCAATTCCTAGATATCAAGCTCAATGCTTTTTGTAAGTCAGGTGCTTAGGGATTTATATCTGCTTCCCTTTCTTTCACAGCCTTGAAAAGCTTGCATGCCTAGTGTTGATTACTTCCCTTTTGTGTGCACTTTAGTAGGCATTTGTTCTTCCTTATCTTTTTTGAGTGCTTAATCTAGAGACCCTGTTGTTCAGGTAGAGACAATCCACTTCTATCTCCCACCCAACAATTCCTGCTACAACAAAACAAACAAAAACAGCTCTTGAAGTTGGTTTTAAAGGGATCTCAGAAAGACATTTTCCCTCTAGCATTATTCTGAGCTTTTTTTTTTATTTTTGAGAAATTGCTTCATGAATGAAAAATAATTTTATTGATGTAAGTCAGTAAAAAAGACTCGTTCAAACTATCCTTATTAAATACATAAATCAATAGAATTGATCTGTAAATCTTCAAGTGATTTTTAAAACTCCGGTTGCAGGATCAAAATATTAAGTAAAAATCTATTTTGTTTTGTGTTTGGTCTTTTATATAAAATTACATGAAATTACAGAACCCTGGATTCTTTCTCCTGATCACTTAAATATATATACTGAAAATAATGACAAACAGACTTGGTAAAATTTCCTTCTTCAGATTATATTTATGCTATACTTTTGGGTCTAGTAACAGACATGAATGAATGTATATGGAAGTAAACATACTCTTGTGCATGTATAGACATATTTCTATCATAAACATAGATCCTTAATTATGAATTGCAATAGTCAAATTGATTGCCAAGTTAAATTTCTCTGCCATGTTATTTAATACTGTAAATTATTTTCACTTTCTTGTAAGTAAAATATGATAAGAGTGGTTTTCAAATTAGAATGGAAAATTCATAGAAAAATCAGTATCACTATTTAAGGGAACATGAGAGCGAAACATATTATAACCCAAAGAAAAAAAATATGATCTAACCACCACTCTTCCTTTTAGCCTTCTCTTACCACATTCTTGCATTTAATTGCTCACGTTAGTATCAGTCAACAAACCTCTGTATATTTGCAGAAGAATCTAATTCTAGAAATATTATATATCTTCCTAAGAGTTAATGACCCAGCTAAAAATCTTCCTCTAAACAAAACATGTTTATTCATGAATTTTGATGAGTTAATTTCTTTAAGCTAAGGTCCAAAGTTTCCCCTTCTGGATGAAGGGGCATTCCTTTATTCCTTAAAACTGTAGTATAATATAGTTGCAGAACCCTTAGCATATACTAAGGAACACATACACATAAAGACTGTGTTCTCATTTAATGTGCACAAGCATCACGTGGAAAGCTGGTTAAAAATACATATTCCCAGACTACATCCTCAGAGATACAGCCTCAGGATTTTAGCTAGGACATCAGCACTTGCATTTTTAGTGAGTAACTCAGTTCATTCTGTTGGAAGCTGTCCTTGAGTACACTCAGATTTTATGCTTTGTAAGCGTTAGTCTGAGATATTTTGTCACAGGAAAGTAAGCTAAGTATGTTGGCCCATGTCTCACTCAACTGCTAAGANATATACATACACCCAGGGTTAGAGTCAGATTTTAAAAACACATACCTATGCAGAATCATCCTCATTTACTTTCCAAACATTGAAATAAAAAATTCTGTTCATTCTGACACTACATTATTTGTGGTTTTCTTTAGTATAAAGATGGAGTGTGTGTGTCTTGAAAGCAACTTACATCAGTGAAGTACCCCAAGTCTTATGCTTATGCTTTGTTGCTACCTAATAGACTTGGCTGTAGAAAAGCAATCACAATCCCTCATTCTGACGAGTGGAAAATGTAAGGAATATAGTCAGGCAGGCTATACTATCAGATTAGTGAAAGAGATTAAAAACAAAAGCACATATGAACATGGAGATGTCAAGCTGGTGCCTATATAGAGTTCTCATCCCTATGGTCTAAAGTCTTTAGTACAAGAAGGTACTCTACATGTTACCAAAGGAGAAATATAAACATCAACCCAGCCAAGAACACCTTGATGTACAGTGCTGTCCTGCCTGTTAAATACGAGGGGATAATGGTGTCATAAAACTTATGGAAGTAGCCAACTAATATATGATTTGACTTAAGACCCATTCCCTGAGACACCACCAATATCCACATTTTTTTGGGTGACCCATAACCTGAGACTAGGAGCCCAGGGACCTATAGTAAAGCCTAATGACACTGATTTAAAACTAAAAAGTAGCAATAAAAAGACTGCTAATGACATTCTTCCGCTTTCACAGATGAGTGCCTTGCTGAGCCTTTATCAGTGAAGCATCCTCCTGCATGGATAAGAACTAACACAGAGACCCACAGTCAGACATTCTGCTGAGAGCAAGAGAACTTGGAATACTCAGTCCTATATGGATATGTCCATGAAACCACTCCCCTTAGCTCTCAGGGAACCCTGTTGAAGAGGAGGCAGAAAGACTATAGGAGTCAGAGGAATAGAGGACACCAAAAAAAAAAAACATAAAAAGGCTGTCTAAATCAATAAGAGCAAAAGTCAGAGGTACGCAGAGAGACGGAAGCAGCAAGCACAAGGCATTCACAGGTCTACTATGTTCCCTGTGTATATGTTATGGCTTCCAGTTTAGTGTTTAATGGGATTTCTGAGTGTGTATGTAAGTGAGTGTTTCTTATGCTTTTCTTCGGGTTCTTTTCTTTCTGCCTGGTTGTTTTTGCTTTGTGCTTTTTGTCCACTTCCATTGTGTTAGTTTATGATGTATCTTATTATATCATATTTTGATACTATTCCTTAGAATAGTGTTTGTTTTCTAATGAGACACAGAAGGGCAGTGGATCCAGATGGGAGAGAAGGTGGGAAGGAACTGAGACAAGTAGAGGGAGGGGAAACTGTAATCAGGATATATTATGTGAGAGAAAAAAACATTAGCAGTAGAAAGAAAAAAAGAAAGTATGAGCATACGTGAATGTTTTTTTATGATGTATTATTTTTTAAGATTACAATGTAGATATATCACCTCCCCTGTTCCTTTACTCCTTCCAAACCCTCTTTTGTACCCTCCTTGTTCTCTTATAATTCAATGACTTATTATTTAATTAATTGTTGTTATATGCATACACATATATATTCTTAAATACAGCCTAGTCAGTCTGTATAATATTACTTGTTTGTGTTTTCTCGGCTGATCATGTAGTGTGTGTGATATTGGTGTGCTCAGACCTGGAAATTCCAATTTCTCCCACTCAGAGCACTCCTGATGCGCTGGTAGTTTATTGTGTAGTGTTGAAGCCTTATGGTTTTACCCCCGCCCACTGCAGCATGTTTTTTGTTGTCCTTATTTGGGTCGTGTTTAGGTAGCTATTTTAGCAAGACTTTCTGAGTGCAGAAGACCATGACTCTTACTAAGCTTGGCCTTGGTAGCGAATGCCTTTAATCCCAGCACTCAGGAGGCAGATCTCTGTGAGTTTAAGGCCAGCTTGGGCTACAAGAGCTAGTTCCAGGAAAGGTTCCAAAAGCTTCAGAGAAACCCTGTCTTGAAAAACCAACCGAAAAAATAAATAAAAACAAACAAACAAAAAAAGATTGACTGCTGCAGATAGCTCAATCAGCATATATTTGGTTTTACATTTCAGACTTATTTTTGCTTTATTTTATTTTATTTTATTTTATTTTTGCTCTGGGGCATGCATAGAGAGTTTGAAAGGAACCCATTTTCTCATTGGGCCTTGTGGATTCCAGGGATCAATCTTTGATCATCCAGCCTGGTAAGAAGCATTTTACCTGATAAATTGTTTTTGTCACTCCTTATGCTCTACGGTCTCCCTTGATGTCAGGAAAATCAGCTACTATCTGTCCTTTTACCTTTTGTTAATCCTGGCTTATTCACTAACTGGCATTGTCTCAGCATTTGCACAAATTGCCACTCATTATCTCTGGCCACACATTCTGCTCAACCAGTGATGTCTTCTGCAAAAGTGTTACAATGTCTTCTTTCCATCTTCCACCACAGTTCACAGCTTGCCTTTGATGAGCTGAATACAGAAGACTTTGTCTCCACCATGGATTAGGGTTGCTAACTCATGGGACTTCTCAGGAAATCTTAGATTTTTAAATTTTGGTACGACTTCTGAGTATCAGATGCATTATATATTTTACAATCTTCAACTATCATGACTCTCTGAAGATTAGAACTAATGCCAGTAAGGAATCTAAATTTTTTTGGAATAATTTTGACATTTTAGCTTTATCTCTTATTCAAGCAAAAAAGCTCTATTTTCTTTTGCCTTCATGATCGGAAGCATTCAATACTGCGGTCTTTCACTGAATCATTCATTTACTCAACCAACAAATATTGAAGGGCTCCTAATCTTCAGAACATCTTCAGGTAGCTACAAAATGTATGTAGAAGAGTCTTCTCTCAAAGAACATACACATCAATGTGAGTCACATAAAATTCAAACAAGATTGTCTTTGACCACAGCTAGACTGGGGGCATCAATTTCCAGAATAGCAAGAAAGATAGGACTTCCCACAGAGAGGTGTTTTTCGACCAGTGAAGTAGAAATGTCGAAAATTTTGTCAGGGCAGAAGTTGGAGGAAGGTATTTCAAGGCATGTAAATAAATATACCAGCTCAGTGATCTGAAAGAAGCATGTGAGTCAGGAATAACGTGTGCTGATAGCATTGTTAAGAGCATGTTTTCTAGAACCAGAGTGAATTCTAATTCCAGTGCTGCCATTTATGATCCATGTAGCCTTAGTCATTTTACATCTGTCCCTTATCTCTAAAGTGGCAATGATGATGATGATGAGATTTTCCTCATTTGATGCAGTAAGTAAGAATATACTTAGAACTAATAAAATAAATGCTGTTTGTTCAATTTCTTTAATTATACTAATAACTATTATTTTAGTGTTTTTATATCAGTCACCATTGGAAATGGAGAGATAGGTGATTATATATATATTATGAATGAACTCAGAAATATCACATTTGTAAGGTAGCATCTTTGACTGAGTGGAGTCCAAATATTCAGGCTGTATTTTGGAACAGTTATGCCAGAATTGCTGATGGTGAGACACAAGTATCAGCAAAATGTTCTCACTAATTCTATCATTAAGAGTGAGGATGCAGAATCAACAGGGAGTGATCTTCTGGAACTCATCATACATGGTGCCATATCTAATGCCATATCAGCTTTAAAAGATAAGGTTTTCTAAAGTAAGTCAGAGATTTTGGTTCCTTGTCCCGGATTATATAATCAAATGATAATTAGTTAGTCTAACATAAGAGTCATGCATATCAGGCTTGTAAGACACTGAATTGGATGTGTGACGCTGATCAATATGTAGTGGTCTACAATATAAATATTAAACATATTTTTAAAAACAGATTTTTTTGATTGTGTGGATCATCGTTCAACACACACACAAACAAGATCAAATGAAAATACAAATTCCACATTTCCTTTTCAGGATATTTAAATCTCTTCACTGAGCTTATTAGGGAAATAAAAGCAGCTCTCTAGTGACAGTTTCCAACTACATGTCACAGTGGTTGTCTTTAAGCTATTTTTTTTTTGCCAGCAAAACACGAAGACATTAAGACTACCTGGTTGTTAAACAGGAGTGATCATCAGCTTATGAATTATTTTGCATGCTGCCCCAGTATAAGATCTATCTTACCATCTCTACAAAGGTCCTGACATGGCCTGCTGAATGGAGTATTGTATGACATAGTACCCAGATAAACTTATTCTCTCTGACAAGATCAAATTTGCAATCAATAGAAGCCTCATTCAAAAGAGGTTTATATCAGAACAGAGTAAATCAAGTTCTATATTAGCACATGCATCTATTGAGGAAATTCCAAAGTCATGCTGAGAGTCACCCTGTTAGTTTTCTTTACTCCTGAGAAATCAGGCTGATATTAATTTGTTATTTCCTCCACTTTGAAGGTCTCTGTGTGGTAATACTCAAGAGGTGAGCAGCAATCTTAATTTTTTATACACCTATGAGGAGAAAGCAATACATGAATGAGTAAAGTGAGAATCCGATGGTGAGAGTAGTTATCTCAGGCTTCCTCTACTCAATGTGGGGAGCAGTAATAATACAGTTCTGTATTTGAGACCCGAGCACTGATGAAAGCATCAACGCCACGTCTTTACTCCTGCTAGAATATCTGAAGAAAATTCTCTTTCCTCAGAGTACCCCTCCATTTTCGCTTATTAATAATTCGAAAGCTACTCAAAATAATAAACTCTGTTAATGCAGTCAAACATAGGCTTCCTGGTGTGATAATGAGGTTTTAACTTTCACACTCTCTGTCAGGGTTGGTACAAGGTACAGCATCTGACATACAAATTTCTACCCAGACAAAGACACACAGCCAAAGAACCCATAGCTAGCTCGTGCCTCTAAACTAATATGTAGATGGATTACTCTCATTCTATATTGCATTCTCTGCTACAATAGTTTTCCCCAGTCAGCTCCATTTGAACAAAATATCTGTTTTGTGTCTAGAATTGCTTGAGCCACGATTTCGTCTAGACTTAGCAGGAGGTTGTTATCTTGGCTCTCTCGGAGCTTGTTTGTTATTAGACATGATACTGGAAATTATGTGCTAAATGACAGCCTAATTTTCAGAAGGAAGTTCACTTCTATTTAAATGTCTATCCTCTCTTGACTTAATCCTGAAATTAGAATGGTTTACTATTGATATTTGAGCCTCAGTCTCAGATATTGTGACATCACTGTTCTAAAAACAGCCTGAAGATTGGGACCACTTTTAATCAAAGATGCCATATTCTGAATGTGATCATTTATTTATATGACCATTCATAATATCATACTTCTAATAATCTATCTGTCCACTAGCAATAATGAGTAGTATAAAAGCTCCAAGATGAAGAAGTAGATTGGTATAATTAAAGTAATTTTATAGTCAAAACTTATCTTATTAGTACCAAATATTCTATTATCTAATATAATTGCATATGAATGTGTGATTATTATTTCAATATTGGGAATGTCATACAGCAGATCCCTGGTCTATGTCTAATGCCTAAGGTCATGTCTTCAGAAAAGATCAGAATAAAAAAGCATCTAGTGTACTTTCTGTATGACGGTTTTCAAATTATTTAGAGAAAGCTATCTTTTCTTATATCAACATGCTTTCAATCTCTTTAAAATTAAAGTGAACTTTTACTGAACAGATTGTCCAAATAATTTTCACATTGCCTGATAAAGATGATTGATAAATTTATAATTTTAAAATATACTTGATATTAATTAAATTTAAAATCCAGCATGGTTCCAAACAGCATTATTGTCCTTAACATCACTAAGACATTTTCTTTTTATTTCCCTATGAGAGTCATCAACCTAACAGACACGTTCACTCCAATCTTTAGTGGTCAAGACAATGTCTGCTGATCTCAGGAGCTAAATTTGACTGCCTCCTAGCTATTCTTTCTGTGTCCAAGGTGTCCTTTTTCAATATGATAATGACAGCCATTCTGTTAACACTCAAGACATATTATGAAACATCTGTGTTCTAGAATCCTGATATCCCCGTTAACCTGCTGACCTAAATCCACAGCCCTCACATGGGACATGCAGAGTCTTGTACAGTCTCTCCGGGACATGGCTTGCCTGACACATATCTCCAGTTACCTAGTCATATAATTCTCCAACACACTATTGCCACAAGAAATTAGCTCCTTGCACGCCTTCTATCCAGATTTATGTTGCTGAAGTAGTTGAGGACTGAATCCCTCATCTCTTCCATGCCTTCACTCACCTCGTCTTCACAGTGATACCTTTTCCTAACCTTGTGTACAGTTGCACAGCCTCCTGTGTTCCTGAAGAAAACCTGCATTCGTATCTTCACTCCCTTGGATATCACTGTAACACTACCTTTGCAACTTATTTTAAATTGTCCTAGTAGATTATTGCTAATTATCCACCTTTTCCTTGCTATCAGTAAGATTGTAAAAGCAGGATTTTCTCTTAATGATTTCCTTTATGGTTGTCTCTAGTCCCTGCCAATCAGCAAATATTAACCCAGTGAATGATTTTCCAGGTATAGACATCAGC
Organism: Alexandromys fortis; assembly: GCF_014885135.2. Lineage (NCBI taxonomy): Eukaryota > Metazoa > Chordata > Mammalia > Rodentia > Cricetidae > Alexandromys > Alexandromys fortis. The sequence continues at coordinate 19,925,302 of NW_026067944.1, read as the reverse complement.
CTCCTAATGAACTGACTTCTTCAGTTCTTTTCTGCATCAATCCTACCCATCACAAATGCTACTGTTTGGAAAGTCATTGCAGTATTGCTTGAGTTATTGTCTCAAAAATGTTTCTCACTTACGCATTGCATCCTATACCCTACTGCAAGGATAGTCTTTCTATTCAACTTTGTTCCATGCTCTTGTGTCATTAGTAAAGGCGATAGACTACAACACGCCATTCAGCATTCCATTGCGTGATCCCTCGGTGCCACATTCAATCCACCTGTGAATGTTTCATCCCTCACCTCTGTGCCTTTGTGCGCAGGGAGCTTCTTCCGCCTGCAACAATTCTCATTCCAGTCTATGCTTATTATGCCCTATCCTTCCATCAAGCTGCGACTCAGTTATTACACTCTTCGTGAATTATTCTTCCAGCCAAAAATAATTTTCTCCTCTCAACAGATTCGGCCACAATATAATTAGATATGCTTGTCATCGTTTTCTTATTAGTTTACAAGCTCATTACCTAGAGTGTCAAGGAAATCATCCTGTTAGGCAGTCATTATATTCACTTTATTGAATTTTACATTCTTTATTTGCATTCTACTTGACGTTAACAAAATATATTTTATATCTTTATTAACTGTATTGATAAAATTAAACATGATGCTTATATAAGTAGGAGTCTATTGCATACATTAGAGAAATCCAGAGAGGTAGTTATCGATCCATTTCTCACCAATTCTGGACTTTATCAGTAGCATCCTTTTTAATGACTGTTATGGGGACACTGATACCCAAATAATTATACAGCTAATTCTTTAGAAGGAAAATTATAACATTTAAACATGTCAATAATTACAAATCTTTCCTTTATGTTACAAAAATATAATATTCCGATTTAGTAATCTACCCGAGTATTTTAAAAATTCTAGTTTTATTTTAATATATTATGTAACAAGTTTAATTTTTAAATAATGTTTTCAAAGGTTTTCTCTCTCTAACATGAGGTCCATGATATGAGCTACAAATTCTTTCAGGCAGGTAGTGAATAGTGTTTTAAGATATGTGCTGTTTTTGTATCTTATAGATTTTAGATATTGCTTAAATTAATATTATTTTTATATTGTTTTAATGATGCACATTGTTTAAGAAATCCTCATTAACTATATTATTATATCATGTTAAATAAAATATAGTGTCTAAAATTAAAAATAAATTTGAGATATTTTTAAAAGATTAGAATATCTGTGTCGATAGTGTGTACAGGAAACAGGAGGCTGAAAGGGCCAATTAAATTCAGAGAACATAGTGCATGAGTCAGCTGAAACACAGCTGGCCCTGGACAATTGAGACAACAAGTCATCTAAAGGTGGTGGAGCCCTGACATCTGGAGAACTAGCAGTAATCAGTGATATAAAGATATCATTCTTCCCAAAGAAAGCCATTGTTTCCCAGTGTTCTATAAATAATGCGCTTGAGGTCAGAAGTCAGCGCCTTTTGCCTACTAGTATAGTTCCCTTCCTACCTGTGGGCTGGACCCGTCTTCTGCTCTGCATGTGTACCTGCATCCACCCATGTGTGACTAGTGTGTGCCTGTGTGTCTTCCAGCATTTGCTTGTGTACCGTCCTGTGTGACACTAAAAACTGTATGGCTTACCTGCTATGACAACATATAATATCGTCAAGTCCTGACTCCCTGCAGCCCTCTTCTTTGCCTTGTGTTGTTGTTCAGGCATCATAGACTATGTATGGATTTCCCAAACAATACAGACAAGAAAAAACTATAGGGGCATTTTCAAATTAAATTTCTCATGTAGACAAATTTTATTTGAGTTTACCAGCATCAGTGATTTTTGACAGCACTAATGTTGTCATCTAAAACGCAGGCAGTTTATTTACATTAATCATCAGGACATAAATAAAGTATCCTGATTATTTTAGAAAAAAAAAAGTTCTTGTATGGTGTTTTATCAGGACCAGTGAACTTGTTTCATTTTTGTTACTGTGACGAATGTTCTTACAGCTTTGGGGGGAAAATGACTTACTTGCCTTGCAATTCAAAGTTGTAGTCAGACATGTCCTGAGAAGGCAAGGAAAGAACTGAAGCTTTGTTTCCTAATTTAAGACCGGGGAACAGATTCCTGGACTTCTGCTTACCTGATCCCCTAGTATTCTATTAGCACTTCCTGCTCTGGGGGTCCTGAAACAAAGGTTGGTGCCTTCACAGTGACTTTGATCTTTCTTTCCACACCAACTAACAATCAACATAATTCCCAAAGTCATACCCACAGGCCAAGTTGATCTAGGTAATTCCTCGTTTAGACTCTATGTCCAGGCGATTCCAGGTTGCATAGAGTTAACAGTTACAAATACACAGCATATCGAGCATACTAGTTTACATTGTAAATTGAATCTTACTTTCAATTCTAAGTTCTATTCCAATGTGCTTGGAAGACAGAAATAGTATTAGCTTTCGCAAATTGATCGTGTGCAGAGATAAATCTGAGAACTCCTATTGATTTGTGTAGTTTATTGCTCACTGATCTAGGCTTTTCTATATAGATAATTATTTTAGCCCATCTTTAGAATATTGAAACTGATCAAAATGATGAATAAAATTGTGATACTAGATAATTGACACACCCTCAATTCATCTAGATTTCTACCATGAGGTACAGTTTTAAGATACATACTTATTGGTTTAAGAATACCCAATGGTGTTTCAAGTCTGCCAACATTTGATATCATAAAATAAATGCGTCAAGATTGTGAAAGAATTTTCCTGCATCTGTGCGGATGATCAAATTTCTCACTTAAGCTAATAAACTGATGAGTCATATAATAAGATCTCCTGTATAAATAGTATGGAATTCCTACGACAAAACTAACTCTGATCATAGTAAGCACTTTTATATTCAATGCACTTTGCCTGCTGCTGTAAGTCCACATGTTTTCATAAATATATAAAATGTAGTTTCCCTCTATTCATATTACTTTTATTTAGATTTAATATTAATCTCTATTGGTTTTATAAGCAATCCATGGAAAAAAGTTTTATAAATTAGGGATTCTCTAATTTGTCATTAAGGTATTACCATTGTTTAGAAATAACATTATCTATCCCTACTTATTTTGTTCCCAGAATTCTAGTTGTCTATTTTATATCTAATTTATGTTTTTAAGTCTTAGTGCTTCTGCCTTTCATCTCTATTTTTTGATTGCCTTGCTTCCTCTTGGTTTGTGAAAATGAAATCAACCAGAAGAGACTATTTCTAGAGTGTATTAAGCAGCAGATGAGAACTACACAGGCGTTGAAAAATCACACCCATTACAAAATGTTTAAACAAAGCAAGAGTGTTCAATGGAACAATGAGTGTGTGGTGTGTGCCCATTTTCACTTTATAAGATTTTTAAGGCTTATCTATTCCCTTAAAGTGAGAAAACAGCAATCATTTTAGCATTTTATTATTTTGTGTTATTTATGATAAATTTCTTTTGAACATTTGAAAGAATTTATCAATAGGAAAAATATCAAATAAGCCAAAGAAAAATAGAATGAAATGCCAGCCATTTGGCACAATGTGGACATACCGTCATTAACTATGAAACTGCTGAATAGTGAATAAGGAAAATATGGTACATTTACACAATGGAGTACTACACAGCAGACAAAAATAACGACAGCTTGAATTTTGCAGGAAAATGGATGGAGCTAGAAAACATTATTTTGAGTGAGGTAACCCAGACACAGGAAGACAATTATCACATGAACTCACTCATAGGTGGTTTTTAAATATAAAGCAAAGAAAACCAGCCTACAAATCACAATCCCAGAGAATTTACACAACAATGAGGACACTAAGAGAGATTTACATAGATCTAATCTACATGGGAAGCAGAAAGTAGAAAAAAAAACAAGAGCTCCTGAGTAAATTGGGAGCATGGAGACCTTGTGGAAGGATTGAAGAAGGAGGGGAGAGGCAGGGAAGAAAGAAGAGAAAAATGTAGAGCACAATAAAAATCATTAAAAATGTTAATTTCATATTTTTTCTCAGAGGTATGATTAAAGAGAAAAGAACTAAGTTCATTGTTTAACAGTTTAAATAGTTTAAATTGTGAATTAAGAATAATGCTCCAAAACACAAAGGGGAGCATAAAGAATGCTCCACTAGACAGATCAGGAATTTTTGGTTGAGTCTTATAGTTTACATAGATCTGTGTGAGATGAAGTAAAGCAATGGAAGCATCCTTAGAGTAGAGACATTTCATGCACATGCATGTAGCATGAAACATAATGTATGAAGCTACATAGCTGGAAGTTGTGGTACACTGGAGAAGTGGTAAGACATGAGAGAAGGAACAAGAGTGAAAAAATCCACAAGTCCCACAATAAGAAACCTAGGATTTCATCTCATTGCCAGTCCTGAGCCCATCTATCATCATGGGTATCTCCTAGTGTATTGATGTCGTCATGTGCAAAGACAAAATACTGCAAAATACTGTCTCAAAAATTTCTATGTATCATAGAACATCAAAGACATTTTTATACTTAGTATATTTCAGATATTTATTTTGAAAAGATATTAGACAAAACTAATAATTGAGTTAACTTTCTTGCCTGGAATGCATGTTGCTAACCCAGAATAGGAGGATAGAATTGAAATGATCCCATAGTACATGGTACTTTGAAGAGAGCATCATTGCTATAGTTGTGCAGTTTGACATATGATCTGTTAGTGTTCTCTTGGTGATTATTTAGTGTAGTAAATGTCCCTTTTCTTGGAAAGCTCTTTTGAAGGTCTAAATACATAAAGTTACCCACTTACCAAGTATTTATCTATGCTCTTGCTATAAATATCAAAAATAGTCCCTAAAAAAGTGGAGAACAAACAGCTCCGGTTGGAGTCCACACAGCTAAATGGTTGTCCCTGGCAATATAGAGCCTGTCTGGAATTACAGATAATTTAAGACATCATCCCTCTTGTCCAATATTAGGTTTGAGTTCAGTCTTTGGTACTTGATTTTGAGAAGTCAAGTTCATTGTATCAATTCTACATATGTCTGAAGTTCAAAAGGAAAGACCTTCAATGGGGAAAATATGATAGAAGACTGAACAGAATGAGGATGAAACACAATATCGTAGCAGGGTAGATGTGAACAACTGGTTAGCACAAGGGAAGTTGCTTCCCTTCCTCTGCTATTACATTTACTTTTTTGCTACCCACAGTCTGCTCTATGGACTCACCTGCTGAGATCAGGCTGGTGAGTTGCTGTACAGACAGGCAAGCCATCACGCTAGGTTTCCGGCTGCCTGCTGCAGAGCATGCGAATGGTAAATGGGCTCTCAAGACTTCAGTTTGATCTGATCATACACAGGGAGCTGACTGATCTGATTGCTCCAATTCAGATATGGCTATGTTTTCATTTTCTTCTCACAGCCCACCCTGAGAATAAAAGGCCCTGAACCCCTCCTGCTGATCAATTGCCCCTTCTTAAAAGCAGGGGAGTTTGCTAGGGACCAGAACAAAGAACATTCTTCAAGGGGGGGGGGGGAGCCACTAGCACTGGGGTTTCAGTTCTGCAGAGCTTTGAGGACAGAGATGTGGAACAGCCATGAACGCCAGGAGCATTCCTCTTCGTGCTAAGTCTCAGGCGATGGAGAATTTTAAGAACAAAACTGAACTTGTCTGGTTTATATTCTATGATTTATTTGTTTGGATCTAAAGGTATATGAGTGTTTTGCATGGCATGTGAGTACTGTGTACATGTGTTGTGTGTATTTGTGCATGGAGGCTGGAAGAATATCCTGGGTGTCCTAAAATTTCAGTTACACACAGTTCTGAACCTCTATGCAAGTTCTGGGCACCAAACTCAGAAACTCTGCAAGAGCAATGGATACCTTGAACCACCGAGCCATACCTCTAGCTCCAAGTTGGCATATATTGGCAAGTAGTTTTACAGGATTCAGTCCATGATCAATTAGGACTATTAGTCTGGACCCGTAGGGGGACAGCCCATTATATTATGTGAGTATAGTAGAGAAAAACTACTCATCCCACAAATAGGCAATTAATGACAGTAAGAAAGTCCGGACCCTCAGACCTCTGAATGTTGAACTACCAGTGATATAAAGATCTTACACCAGCCTCTAACTTTATTTTAGGTTTCTCAGTCTCTCAATAGAGCCACGTGAACCTTTGAGGAACATTAAAGATCAAAGCTAAAATATGTACCAAGTCTGAAAAGCAGCTTTGATATCATAAGCCTTTGATATCATAACTAGAATGTTCTGCAGGCTCCTGTGTTGCTATCCTGTGTGGTATTTATAGGTGTTAGAAACTTTGGAAAGTGGGAGTAATGGCACCAATAACTTCAATGGCAAAGTGTCCTTGAAAGGGGTTTGTGACCAGAACCCCTTCCTATGCACAACCACTTCCTAATAAACATGGTTTCCTTTACTATTTTTCACATACAAACTCTAATATTTATATCAGGCTATTTTGGTACTGATACAAGCCTTTTTTTAAATTAATTTATTTATTTATTAAAGATTTCTGTCTCTTCCCCACCGCCGCCTCCTCTTTCCCTCCCCCTCCCCCCATCAAGTCCCCCTCCCTCGTCAGCCCAAAGAGCAATCAGGGTTCCCTGCCCTGTGGGAAGTCCAAGGACCACCCACCTCCATCCAGGTCTAGTAAGGTGAGCATCCAAACTGCCTAGGCTCCCACGAAACCAATAGGTATAATAGGATCAAAAACCTATTGCCATTGTTCTTGAGGTCTCAGTAGTCCTCATTGTCCACTATGTTCAGCGAGATCGGTTTTAACCCAGGCTTTTTCAGACCCAGGCCAGCTGGCCTTGGTGAGTTCCCGATAGAACATCCCCATTGTCTCAGTGTGTGGGTGCACCCCTCGCGGTCCTGAGTTCCTTGCTTGTGCTCTCTCTTTTTCTGCTCCTGATTTGGACCTTGAGATTTCAGTCCGGTGCTCCATTGTGGGTCTCTGTCTCTGTCTCCTTTTATCGCCTGATGAAGGTGAATATTCAGGAGGAAGCCTATATGATTTTCTTTGGGTTCTCCTTCTTATTTAGCTTCTCTAAGAACCCTTGATACAAGCCTTTTTATACACTGGATTCGCTTTTCATCTTAGGCATCATTGAGGTGTGACAAGGTCCACCAGGAAGCAAGCCCCACATCAGGAGAAGAGTCAGTCTTTCTATGAATATTACCTATTATACTTAAGATTCTTGGTCCTACTTTGAAATGCTGGGCATCAAAAATCAGGTTAATCTGAATCAGTTTTGGTATTTCTCTCATGGGGTCAAAGATCAGATTAAGTCCAATATAAAGCATGGGATTTATCTTTGAAAGGGAAATACAAGTGATCAATGCCAGAGTTCATTAGGCGCAGTAGGAATGCGAGGTTGAGACCCACTGGAGGGCACAGCATTGCGGGAATGCTAGCTTGACTTCCATAGAAGCTTACATGCATTTGCCTGGGTTTCTTGGTGCAAAGAAAAGAAATAGGAAAGCTTGTGTCAATTTATCTTAACTATATGTAAGGAAGAAAACATAGGACTTAGAAGCAATTAGAGACCGAGAAAAAAACCAACTTAGAAAACTATCATAATAGAAGTTGTTATATGTTTCCTGTACAGAGTACCTACAGTGTTTGAGTCAAGTATTAGCATTAAATTCTACACGCTAGAATTAACGATATATTTATCAAAGCTATATAAAATTAAAATCTCAGGTAAGACTGAGAATGAATGGTTAATTCAATTTTCCTACTCCACAGTAAATAGTTGCATCATTTCTTTGGCGTTACCTATTATAAAATAAATTATCACTGAAGGATTTGACATAGGCAAAGAATTAACTTACTTTCTTTCAGGCATCATCTCCAGGGATAATATGAATTCTTGGATCATTATAGCTATGCTAAAATGAATTTAGATTGATCAGAGAAAGAAAGTTTATATAATAATACAGAAAACACTCCAAGGAGTTCAAGTTCCCGTAGCATGAAGAATTTATAATAAGCTGTTCTATCCTTAAGAGCAAAGGCTATGATAAATGGAAAATAGCTTGCATAGCTTAATCCAATCTAATATCTTGTGTTTGTTTTTCATTTGAAGAACTTATTTTGATAAATGTCTCAGGTATAAAAAGTTTTATTCTATGTGTTCTATGCTTAAGATATTAATTCAATGTTTACATTACAGTTCATGTTGTATAAAATTTTTTTATTCATAAAATGAAGATATTAAATTCTCTTCTTGACCGAATTTGAAAGTTTTATATATAGTTTGGAAAACCTAAATTCATCATTTTAAGTGAATATTCAGAGTTAGGTGATGTCCAATTTATAGACTACTAGTAACACTGGTATTATCATTATTCAAATCAGCAAGTGTCCAAGTGTAGTTGGTCACATGTCCCACAAAACACACCAATAGATTAAGTTTTGTTGTTTTTGTCTCTTTTTAACTTGGACTGATGTTCTCTCTCCATTGTCTTCCACAGTCTTCTTGGACTTGGTAGTATAAAGGTTATGTGGGCTGCAATTTGCTTGTGTCCAATTATATTCAAGGACTTAAACCCTAACAGCCATCTCAAAGTGTCCCCTCATAGCAATAAAACAGTCAAGATCAAAATCCATAAAGTTTTGGCAAATAGCCACCCCTCTTTTTTGTAATATTTTATTTTATCACCTGTTCCATTTAAGTTTAACACATTATGTATTAAAACAGCATAATTTGTTCAGCATATTTGAAAGCAAAAATATAAAGTAAAATCATGAAATTTAAACTTGATAAGCATTTGAGGTAAAATACAAATACACATGTCTCTAATATTCTGCTATTACCCATTTATTAAAATATTTATATGATTCTCATAGCCCATTTTATTTATTCTCTCTTTTCCTGTGGATAGCATCACTAGCCCTTCCTGTTCATTCTTCATCCCAAATAGCCTTATTTCATCAACTTAAATATTAGGTCCTAGACCATCTTCTTTTCCACTGAGCATCTTCCCATACAAATGTATTGAATCTCACTTTAAAGTATAATGTGTTTTGTTCATTAATAGATACGTATTCACAGCCCAACTTGGCTATGCTTGTTACTCATTTAAATGTTTCACTACAGTTCGCATTTTCCATGCCCACAACCAAACCTTTGAACTCAGTTCCTCCTATGTCTACTATCTTATCCTTGCCTTTTCACATTTTTTCTCTCTTGTCTATCTGTTCATTGAACCAACAAAACCTGCTTTCTATCCCTTGATCCACCACATTTAATAGTCTTCAAATACTCTTTTAAACCCTCTCTGTATTGCCACTGCTCACTCTGTCCAATAAGATCACTGACCCAGACATTGACAAACGTGTCTGATTTTCTGCTTCCTTTCTTGCCTCTTATGACTGATTTGCTATCATTTTGTCAAATTTCATTACTCCTCATTCCTTCAACTTATAAACCTTTAGTGGTTTCTTATTGCATGTAGAGCAAAGTCTAAGCTCCTCTGCAGGGCATAAAATCAATGCTGCGCAATCTTTCCCCTTGTTATCTTTGCAACTATCATACTATTCACTATACTTCCTGGACACCAGTCATTTTTCTTGCTAAACATCAGATCTATTCTAAAGACCTTTGCAAATGAGGAAGTCCTTTCTATTCAGGCGCAATATCTCCTGCATATTCTTCAGGTTGCAGACAACCTAGCATTCACTCAGTGAAGTCTCTTCTGGTCACCTTAAATTCAGGCTTTTGTTCATTTTTTAGTATGGTTTTGTTCCTCACAGAAATTTAAAAGAAGGATAGTAATTTTTAAATAAAGTGTTTAAGTGTGTAGATATGTATAAATTCTGCACTGAAGTATAAAGCTCTTTATGGGGAGAGGCATACTTGCCATGTCAATGATTTTGTTCTTATTAATTAGCACAGATTTATCACGTACTATTTCAACTTGTTTGTCAAGAAAACTATCATGATAACTCAGTTTAGTTACCATCTTTAAAAATTTATTGAATAAAACAAATATTTTTCAATATATTAGATAGTATTAAGAGTAGATTTTATAACCAGGAGCTACCAGCCCCATCTAGGCTTGATTTGGCTGTGGACACACACTTTTGGATCTGTGGTATCCACAGTGATCCAGGAGCCTTTTGTACAGGGCAATCATGTACCATCATACTAAGTGCTGCCAAAAGTCTTCATTCCTGGGCACGGGAGAGAGGAAGGCAACAACTTCATGCCATCCCCTATGCATTGGATGGTCAGTACTCAACTATGCTCCATCTGTGACCCAAACAAGAGCCCTGACACTGGGCGGTTGGGTACCATTGTGGTGAGAGAACACTGGGTGGCAAGGTAGAAGAGAGGGGAGGTGGAGTGGTTTGTGGGATGGGGATGGAGGTTTATCTGGACAGGTGAGGGTAGTGAGGAACTGACTTACATGAATGGTCAGCTGGCCATCCAAGTGCAGAGAGATGTCTGAACCTGAGCTATGACCAAGGGCCTGGACTTGACCCAGGGAGGGCCCTAGATAAGGATCCCCCTAGTAACAGCATGGCCCTCGGACACCCTCATGGTCACAGGTTGCAGGCCAGATCCCGGTCATCTATGTGGCCTTGTGCAGCAATGTGTGATACAGATATCAATGCAGACACTGGCTATGGTAGACCTACAGATCCAAGACAACAGGATCTCCACAACATAGAACAATAACAGGATATCTAAGAGGAGCCCCACTGAGAGCCCATTATGGGTGATGTAGCCAAAACCAGAGTTCTTTAGCCAGACCAATGACTCATGGCAATGAACACTTGCAAGTAAAGATGAACACAGGTAAGGATAAACTCTGTCTCAACTGGGGACACTAATTTCCATGATAATATTCCTCCTCCTCCTCCTCCTCCTCCTCCTCCTCCTCCTCCTCCTCCTCCTCCTCCTCCTCCTCCTCCTCCTCCTCCTCCTCCTCCTCTTCTTCTTCTTCTTCTTCTCCTTCTTCTTCCTCCTCCTTTGTTGGGTTTTTGTTTTTATCTTTTAAATTTGTTTTTTTTTTTTTTTTGGAGAGGGGGTGGTTTGCAAGGGGAAGATGCCAGGGGACGGGGAGATAAGTGGGATCACAATACATGATGTGAGATCCGCGAAGTGTCCGTAAAAGTTAAAAAGGAGTAGATTTTAAACTGTAAATAACATATAAAATAAGTATTTGTGCAATGCTTTTTTAAAAAATAGCTTAATTTGAACATTTTGAAGCAAGCATAGGAAATAGCTTAGCAACCTGGGACTCTCCTTGGTTTGTGCTATCCACACACCAATAATCTAATAATGTACTTGGCAGCCTAAAGCCCTTAGTTACATGCACTATGAACTCCTTTCTAAAGAAAGCATCTAACATCCTAGAACCTAGAACCCCACTTCCAACATCAAGTTGTGTGTGTCTGTTTACACAATGGATATATGTTCTTCCCCTTAATAATTCCACTTCCATTCCAACTATAAAAAATGTACTGATCTATTCTAAACTATTTTGGGGTGATTTGCACAATAAGGGGAACTATGTCCTCTGTATGATCCCATTCATCATCTTATGGATATGCATATTTGGGCATGCATATGTCTAAAATCAGGTACATTCTAGGAAGGCACATGCTCAACATGTGAAATAATTATAAATTAAATCTGTAAATCACAAGTAGAGAATCACCCAAATCATACTTATAACAACCAGATTTCTTTTTATAAACCTATCAAAGGAAGATCCAAAAAATAATCTGGATTCTTGAGTACCTTTTTTCTTGTGACCCACTGCTTCGCTTGACAGCATGTTCGTTTCTAATCTTTCCTATCTTAACTCTTCACTTTTAATAACGTTACTTGATTATTTGAAATTCTGCGTGACCAAAATAAAAATCACTGATGATATCTTATGCTGGAGAGGTTTGGGGAAAAGGGAACACTTCTGCATTGCTGATGGGAATGCAAGCTGGTACAACCCCTTTGGATATCAGTGTGGTGATTTCTCAGAAAAGTAGAAAACAACCTTCCTCAAGAACCAGTAATACCACTTATCGGTATATATCCAAAGGATGCTCAATCATGCCACAAGGACATGTGCTCAACTATGTTCATAGCAGCTTTGTTTGTCATAGTTACAAGCTGGAAACAACCTAAATGCCCCTCGACCGAAGAATGGATAAGGAAAATGTGGTACATTTACACAATGGAGTACTACACAGCAGACAAAAATTAATGATATCTTGAATTTTGCAGAAAAATGGATGGAGTTAGAAAACATTTTGAGTGAGGTAACTCAGACACAGAAAGATAATTATCACATATATTCACTAATAGGTGGTTTTTAAACATTAAGCAAAGAAAACCAGCCTACACACCACAATCCCAGAGAACTTAGACAACAATGAGGACACTATGAGAGACTTACATAGATTTAATCTACATGGGAAGTAGAACGTAGAAAAAAAACAAGATCTCCTGAGTGGATTGGGAGCCTGGAGACCTTGGGGGGAGGGTTGAAGGGGGGGAGAAGAGAGGCAAGGAGGGGAGCAGGGAAAAATGTAGAGCTCAATAAAGATCAATAAAAAATCAATAAAAAATTAGAAATTCTGTGTGGAGTTTATTACAACCACAAGATCATGAAAATTTGTTACTCAGAATTTGACTCCTGGTTATAATGCTTCAATATTTGAGTTCAAAAATTCAAGTTTTTGTGTTATAAATATACACATTTATATGGGAGGTCATATAGTCCATCTCTTTTATGCTGAACTCTTGATACTGGTACCGATGGATCCTGAAGGAAATATTGTCTTCTCACATATACCCAGTATTGAGCCCTACAGTGAATAATAACAAACCTATAGTCATACAGATTGACTTGACTAAAAAATCAATAGGTCACAAATAAAACAAAAAGATATGAATGAAAGAAATGGACTGGTAAGGAACATGGATGATGAATATGGAGAAAGAGGATGGGAAAAAGACTAATCAGAAGCTTTATAAATGTGTGGTATTGTCAAAGAAAAATCTGATGAATAAAAATAAGTAAAATAACAGCATTGGAAAAGTTATCTAAAATTTCTCAATGATCTATTATAACATCTTAGGAAAAAGTCATTACTACTCTATTATGACAAAAACATGCTATAGATACACATAAAATGAGGACTCTTCTCCGGAGTAAACAGACACTCATTCAGAGATCCAGATATATGAATTATGAAAAAATGAAAATGTGACTTCAGAGTGGAGTAGCTGAACACAAATAACCACGAGATACAATTTATAGCACAGGTATTTTAACATAAATGAAGAAGTATGGCTTTTGCAATCCATTGTCAGTCCCTCAGTGGTTGTGATTACCCAATAACATTCTGATAAGGGCAGGTATTGTAGAAGAAGGCAGCTGTGAGTCACTGGCCATCAACAATCAACATCAAACGAGGAGAACATTTACTCGGTAAAGTGGAAAGCTACCTTGAACAACTTTTTCTTTAAATATTATGGAAATTCTGTAACAAGATGATTATCTTCAATGAAAATGTGATGACAATGGAAACAAAGTAAACCTTTAAATAAAAAATTCAAGGAAAAAGTCCACAAAGGTGATTACTGAGAACAGGGATCAAGGCTGTCAGTCTGAAAGCCAATCTGTTCCTCACTTGATCCTGCTTGGTGCTTATATAATGAGATTCAAGTAGAATGGATAAGGTGCCAGTTTAAACACAAAATGACTAGTTTACTCTGCAAGGAGGTTGCTCTAAAAGAATGAGAAAGGTTTCATAATGTAATTGTTAATAATACCTTATTGTGCTAATACAGAATTAATCTTACTACCCCTGGGGACAACACTGGTCATTGTCTACTTGATGTTTACTACTTGCTTGTCATTGTGTCAGGCGTTTTGACAATGCTAGGTGAAAACAACAGAGAAATTTCTCTTCTCCAAGAAAAGAAAACAAAATGTAGAACACTTGGATCTGAATCCAGACAAGCTTGATAATGGATTCTGTGTTACTTACTGCTACTGACAAAGAAGATAAAACAATCCTTCTAATTGTATAACATGAGTTTACAGGAACAAGAATAGACATGCCAAAGTAGATAGGGGAAAACTGGAAAGACCTCAAACCTACAGAAGACTACAAGCTACCAAAAATTGCTGAAGATGGACAAAAAGTCTTTTCCTGTAAAGAGCCCACCAATTGGTTGGTCAATACGAAAAGATTTGGTAAATATGTGTATATGCATATATATCATACACATATACATACAGGTATGCAGAATAATTAAAAGAGATAAAGAGAGGCCATGGGTTTGATAGAGAGCTAGGAAGAGTGTATGAGCGGGTCGGAGGAGTAAATGACAGGGGAGATATGAAGCAATTATAATCTCAAAACTAAAAAGGAAAACAAAAACAAATAAATGATTATACCAACAAGATAAAATTCCTATGAAAGAGAAAACAAAAATACGTTGATAAATCAGAAAATGCTATCATTTGAAGGTTTTGTCAGTATGATAATATAAAACAGAAATTTTAAGAGTTGACTTGGCTAGAAGGCTGGTCCCTCATAAATGAAATTAATCCATGATAAAATTGACCTCTCTCACTGTATGGTGGCTTGCTTGCCTCTGTCCAGGCAACTTGTATGAACACACAAGGTGGTTTCCCCTTTCTGGAGGGTGCAGTTCTCTCCAAAAAAAAAAAAAAAAAAAAAAAAAAAAAAAAACTCTGTCTTATTGCTACTGCTTTGGTTTGTACCTCTCATCCACTAGATTTGTGAAAAATATTTTTGTGTTCATTATAAATTTTATGGCCTAGCCAATGTTTTGCCTAACACAAAACGACCAGACAATATTAAACCAGAATATGTATTTTTAATGGAAATTGTTTGTTGTAGAATGTGATTTTAACTATGTAAAGATGTGCTATGTTTGTTTTTCCTGTGCAATATTACTTTAACTGTGTAAAGGTGTGTTACTTCAGTTTAGGCTGCATTTGTTTAATTATGTAAAAATGTGCTGATTTGTTTGACTTTGCCCACCTAAGGCACCTGATTGGTCTAATAAAAGCTGAATAATCAATAGCTAGGTAGCAGAAGGATAGACAAGACTGAGACTGGAGGCAGAGCAGAAATCTAGGTTTGGGAAGAGGAATGAAGAACAGGAGGAGGAGAAGAGAACAAGACATATGCCTCGACCAAGTAGCCAGGCAGATGTCAGCCAGTCAGACATAAAAAAAAAATGAAAGTAAGATACACAGAAGTAAAAAGCTAATAAACTCTATGACAAAAGGTAGATAAAGAAGAACAGGTTAAATTTAAGTTAAATGAGCTAGCCAAAAACATGCCTAAGGTAGGCCAAGCATTCAAAACTAATAATGAGTGTCTGTGTTGTGATTGGGTAACTGGTTGGTAGACCAAAAGCAAAAGCCTGGTACAAGTGATACAATTAAAATCAATTTTTAAAGGCACCATGCTAAGGCTTGCTGATACTGCCAGAGCAAATGCCTCATATGCTAAATGCTTACTCACAGCAGAGGATGTGTGTGTGTGTGTGTGTGTGTGTGTATTTATTTCTAGATCCAGTGATCAAGTTGGCCAGATGCACAGATGTTGAGAGCCTGTGATATTTCATTTTTGGGTATAATGGAACTTTGTGTGGTCTCCATTAAAACAGAACAAATTCCTTTCATGAAATTTCTGCCTTCCTGACCTTTATCTCTTTCTATAGGCCCAACCTCTAGGTGTTACTGTATTAAGACAAACTTATTTCAACATTTGAACTTGGAAGAAATATATTTGATTCACAATACTCTGACTACAGAAGAAAAAAAAAGGATTTAAGCCAGGGGCAGGGTAGGCTCATGCCTTTAATCCCAGCACTCAGGAGGGAGACAGAGGCAGGTGGAACTCTGTGAGTTTGAGGTTAGCCTGTTTTATGCAGTGAGGTTTTGGACAGACTCCAAAGCAGAGAAACCCTGTTTTTAAAAGTAATAGTAATAATAATAATAATAATAATAATAATAATAATAATAATAATAAAGAAAAATCTAGGTACTGATGTGGGAGTGTCATATCAATCTGTTCATTTCATTGGTTGAGCAATAAAGAAACTGCTTGGCCCTGATAGGTTAAAGCATTGGTGGGAGGAGAAAACAGGAGGAAGTGAGGTAAGACTCCTCAGTCAGACTCTGCTCTGCTCCCGGAGAGACCCAACAGCTCTGCTCTCTGGAGCAGAGACACCAGGATGGACGGAGGCTAGACTCTTCCCGGTAAGCGCACCTTGGGGTGCTTACACACATCATTAGAAAATGGGCTAGTTCAGGTGCGAGAATTAGCCTGTAAAGGTTAGAGTTCATGGGCCAAGCAGTTCTTAAATGAATACAGTTTGTGTGTTGTTATTTCGGGAATAAACTAGTCAAGCTGCCGGGGTGTTGGGGACGCAGCCCCGCCGCTCCTTATTTCAACAAGGTACATTATCAAGTAATTAAAAGTGTTTGTTTAACTCTAAATGTGTGTATCTGTCCACAAACGTAGAAATGTACATATGTAAACATAAATGTATAACACAAAGAGAATTATTTTGTAATATGTAATTTGTTCCAAAAAATTTTCAGTTAAGGCTAAAATTCCAGTCATGCCAAAAGAATATACAGAGAAGAGTTTTATAATGAGGGGAATCTATTTCTTTTATAAAATGGAAATGTAAGGGCTGTTGTCACAGGATGCCTAGTAACAGGAACAAAACATTAAATAATAAAGAATTAAGGAGAAATGAACTTATAACATTAGAGAGACATACTACTTTCAAAATATGCTTGGGGAGCTGATAGGAATAGAAGGATAGAGAAAGGGCACAATTTACAGTCCTGGTGTCTATAAAAGTTGGATCCCCAGAGCTTACTTCTGGACAAAAGATGAATTATATCTACAGAGCCTCCTGCTGAGGGACATGAACTGCTGAAAGGGTAAGACACATGCCAATGCATACAGAGTAAAGAGAAAAGGGTACGAAAAAAGCAGCAAGAAGCTAACCAATACTGAGAATTGTTGGAGTGTGTGTGCCCTCTTCTGAAGGAAAACTGGGAGGTATTTCATTCTCCTTTTTGAGACAATGTTGCTATGCACCCAAACAGGCCTGTCATCAAGATCTTCCTGCCTCACCCTTGTAAGTGCTTGGATAAACAGGTGCCCAAATCTCATCTGATTGTAATTTAACTAATTTATATCTAAAATGATGATTGTAGAATAAGTAAACTAAAATTGAAATGAAAATAAGAAGCAATGGGTTAAAGGGGAACAGAACATGTGAAGATTCTTATCTTTCTGAGTTATCTGATATATTCTGAAATGAAAAGTGCCTGTGAAAATATATATTTTTTTAAACTTCTAAGACAAGTGTAGCAGCTCAGATATTTTCAATTCTGAGACATGAATGATCCAAGTTGAAATCCAGTCTGGGATACATAATGGATTTTGGGTTGAGTTGGGCTACAGAGACGGATAAAATGGACAAAACAGGTGTCATTTAAACAGTATAGTGATAAATGGAGTTTTCATACTATATGGAAAACTAGTATTCCGAGGCTGTAGAAACAGAACAAAGTGCAAGGAAGACCACACTATGCAAATGATTTACCTGTTACACTTCCATGAGCAGTTCAATTGGAAACCTAAACTCATTAGTGTGTGTGTGTGTGTGTGTGTGCCCGCACACGTGCACATGCATGTATGTGTGTTTGTGTGTGTGTGTGTAAGAGAGAAATAGAGAAAATGATACAACCAAGTGCTTAAAAACAACCAATATAGGCTGTAGGAAGTCCTACATATGTGTTGCTTTTATTGATTAATGAATAAAGAAACTAGCCTTTTCTGTGATAGGGCAGAGTAGAGCTAGGCAGGAAAAACTAAACTGAATGCTGGGAGAAAGAAGGCAGAGTCATGAGAATCTGTGTAGCTGCCCAAGGGGAAAGATGCAAGTTGCCAAGTGGAACCTTGCTGGTAGGCAAGGAGCATCATGGTAAAATATAAAATAATGGAAATGGGTTAGATGGAAAATGAACAAGCAGCCTTCAACAACAATAGGCAAGCTTTTGAAAGTAATAGATAACTCTGAACAGTTATAAGCAATCAGGTATAAGGAAAATAAATAAAAAATATCATCTGTTCAAATATAACTGAATTATCAACATTTTGAACAATATTTTGAGAGTTCCAGTGGAGGATAAGATCTTTAATAGCTAACTTAGAAATTCAAAGAGATTCTAGACACAGAGATCTCATTTTAGAAAATTCTCTGGTACAACTGATCCCATTCTATTACATAGTGTATTTTTGGACAATAAATACCTTTATATATTTTCTATAAACATGAAGATATCAAGACTGAGACATGCACAGCCCTGGAAATTCTCATCATGTTACAAAGACTGTATTGTGAAGAAGAGAAGCAGAATTTAGTCTATTCATATCTGCTCACACTCACATCTAATGATCTCAGGAAAAACAAAGCATCAACAAGATTACATGATTTTTTCTAGAGAAAAAATATATCTTTTAAATGCAATATGTTTTCATTTTTGACAGCTGAAACAAGTTCATTATGACAGTTCAGAAAATAGTGATGAAATTAAAACTTCTCAGTAAGACGTTTTGTTCCTAAAATGTCATTACAGAGAAACTAGAATATTGATTTAGAATATCATCTTATTAAATAATAGAGGGGCAGATTGTGGTAAAAAGCATTTGTGAAAGTTAATGAGAAAACTAAAGTCAAATTGTAAAAGTCAACTGTTTAAATTGTGATTTTGAGTTTTCATAATGATTTATAATGCTTTTAAAAGGCTATTTGGTTCATGAAAACATAAGATGTGTGCTTCTTAGGCTACAACAGTCATAGTTTACATATGTGTGTTTTCTCCTTCTAGTTATTGAATTATTGCACCACAGTATTTCATCTTGTGGTACTTTTCTACTTTATTTCTTGTATTTACAACTCATAAACATTTTTAGTAAAGTAACCTGTGAGTGAGATAATAAGGAAATGGTATACAGATTTCTGTAGACAAGATTATTCAAATTTATTGAAAAGATTAACTACATTATATGGAAGGGGAATGGAGGTTAGGCGAGGTTTTAATGGGAAAGCATGGGGAATACATGATGTTAGAAAACCTTAAGTATTTACAGAAATGATAGAGCTGATACACTGCAAGGTGCTAACTAGATGAAGGGGATATCAAAGAAGGGCTAGTTAGGGTAACAGATTAGGTAAATTTTATAAATGGGTTGTTTTATCGTCTTATCTTCTCCCAAGATGGTAGTGAGAATGTGAGGAAAGGATAGATCCCCAAATTGCCCAGGTAGCACTGATGTTCAGTGTTGACTAGTGATAACTGACTTAAGAGCTTCCAAGGAACTTTACGGTTTACTACAGAGACACCTGACAGTCCATGTTAATTGATGCTCTATTCATAATAGTCAAAAATTTGAAACAACCTAGGTGTCCATCAGATAATTAATCGATAATAAAATTGTGATATGTTTGCATAATAGAATATTATTTAGCTGTTAAGAAAAATGAAATCGTAAAATTTCTAGATAAACTGATGAAATTAGAATCAATGATATTGATGGAGGTTTGGTAGCGTGTAAGGACTGGAGAAGGTAAAAGGGAACCTACAAGGAAGTTGGCTATTAATTTGGTGATTTTGTGGGATAATTTCTAACAGTGAGAGTTGGTATTTTTCTGACTCTTTTGCTTGTTCTTGAGATTCTTTTCCTCCTATTGGGTTGCATTGTCCATTCCTGATGTAAAGGTGTTTGCCTTGTCTATTGTACCTTATTTTGTCATGTTTGGTTGTTGTCTCTTGGAGTCCTGCTCTTTTCTGAAGGGAAATGGAAAGGAAATATATCTTGGGGAGAGAACAGCTGTAGGGAAGTTGGCAGGAAGTTGGAGAGAAGGTAAATTCTAGTTGAGATGTATTATATGAGCGAATAATCTATTTATGATAAAATTAATAGTGCTATAAAAGAATTAATGGAAAATTATTTAAGAAGAGAGAAGAAGGCAGCACATATTTAATGAATTCATGTTATTGTCACCCAACATATTCTATATTTAAGCTGTATTTGGTACTTAATCCTCCCTGACAGTCACAAGGAAAAATACCGACACTATGTTACAAATAAGGTAACTGCTGCTGAATGTGTTTAAAATGGCTGTAAGTAGTGGCACATGGCCTTAATTCCAGCACTCTGGATGCAAAGGCAAGTTCATTTCTGTGAGTTTGAATCCAACTTGGGACTACATAGTGAATTCTACGACAGTCATAACTACAGAGTGAGACCCTGTCTCAATGTCCCTCACCTTCCAAAAAAGAAAAAAAAATATTTTCGTAATTCATCCAAGAACTAAAGAATTCAATTTGGCAAAGTCTGCTATGTAGTTAGTTTTTAAATAGTTTGGATTGAGAAATAAGACAGTTCCATCCAACACTTCTTGAAGGGTCAGCTGAGTAGTGGTATTCATATTCTGTAGAATCTCTCCAAATGTCCTTTATATTTCTCAGATTTCAGATAGCAACACAAAACACATAAAAATTCTGAAATAATACTGAACATACAAAATACTAGACAGTAATAATGTGGGATTCCCCTTGGTATGCTGTGCATACCATTCGTGAATAAAGAAACTGGCTTGACCTGATAGGGCAGAGTGGAGCTAGGCTGGGAAAACTAAACTAAATACTGGGAGAAAGGAGGCAGAGTCAGTGAGACAGCGTGTAGCCACCATAGGGGAAAGACATGAGCTGCCAGCTGAAACCTTGCTGGTAGGCCATGAGCCTTGTGATAAAATATTAAATAATGGAAATGGGTTAATTCTATATGTATAACTAGTTAGAAATACGCTTAAGCTATTGGTCAAACGGAATCACAAATAATATAGTTTCTGTGTGACTATTTTGGGAGTCTGCGCAGTCAGGAAACAAACAAGAATCCTCCTACAACATAGTAACAAAAGGAAATTTGGCCACTTACATTTTTAATGAGAATACTAGTCAGTGGTCTAGGATGTGGGAATTAAGAACAAATGTGAAGGAAATGTTCATCCAGCACTGCAAATCATTCTTGATTAAGAACTATTAGAAATGGGTCATCAACAAGATATCTTTCCCTAACCACATAATGGTAGTTAAATCCACAAGGAATGTTAATAAAAATAGACTCTCTTCAAAGGCAGCACGCCCCTGGGACAGAAGCTATTTCTAGTGGCTCTAAGAGCAACTGAGACCATTATGAAGTGTTAGAAGGTTGGGTTTTGGTACATTAAACAAGCAACTGGATTTCACTTACTTTCAGACAGGAGTTTCATTAACCTGTTAATGTTTATTCATGTCATATCCTTAAAAGACTTAAAATAGCTAAGGTTCCATCAAATCTAGTATTCAGGAAACATGAACATATTCACTTGTGAAATAGATGAGTAACATTTTCTTTAATTTCAATCCTCTAATGTAAGAACTGATTTTATAAATAAATTCTTCTGTGAATATTAACTCATTCAGCCTCTCTCCTTCTAGATATTCATCAGTTTTTTCTCTCTATTTTCCCTAAAGGAATGTGAAGTCTCTTGTGGTGTAAAAAATTATGAAATTTTGCATAATAATAGTGAATGCTAACAAGGTCAAAGGTGTTATATTAAATACTCTGTGTATGCTACCTCACTTAATTCTGACAAAGACTTCATGAAATCTTTCCTGTTTTGTAGTAGGTACAGAATTTATTTTTGAGCTAAGCAGATATGGCACCATAGTTTGCCACTACTACTCTTTTTTAAATATACTGAGTTGATTTATTTCATTTTACCTCAGATCCAATTAGCCAGGTTTTCTCCTGAAATCTTAGCAAGACCCTGAGAAGTTTAATGGGTTTAACCCTAAAGTAAACATCGATAGCTTCTTACCTCACTCAATATGGTATTTCCTTTAATTATTTTTTTAAAAAAACTATATTTTTAAATTTTATATATGAGTCCCAGTTCCCCCTGCTTCCCGCCTCCTCCTCCTTCCACCTTTCCCCCATCCCACACCTCATCCACTCATCAGAGAGGGTAAGGCTTCCCATGGGTAGTCAACAAAGTCTAGCTTTGAGGCAGGACCAAGGCCCTTCCCATTATATCTAGACTGAGCAGGGTATTCCTCCAAAAGAGAATGCGGTCCAAAAACCCAAATAGCCAGAAGGGATAAATCCTGGTCTCACTGCCATGCACAGACTGCCCCAGCCATACAACTGGCATTGACACCCAGAGGGCCTACTTTGGTCCTATGCTGACTCCCCTGCTGTCCAGTCAGAGTTTGTGAGTTCCCATTAGCTCAGATAAGCTGTTTCAGTGGATATCCCCAAGATGGTCTTGACCTCTTTGCTCATATTCTTATTCCCCCCATTCTCTACTGGACTTTGGGAGCTCAGCCCAGTTCAATACTGTGGATCTCAGCATCTACTTCCATCAGTTTCTGGATGAAGGTTCTATGATGACATTTAAGATAGTCATCAATCTGTCTACAGGGAAAGATACCCTCTTTAGGCACCCTCTCCATTATTGCTTAGGGTCTTAGTTGGCTTCATCCTTGGGAATTTCTCTAGTACCTGGTTTCTTTCTAGTCCCATAATGTCTCACTCAACCAAGATATCACTTTTCTTGCTCTGGGTTCCTGTCCTTCCCCCATCTCTACCATTCAGATTCCTCGTGTTTTTCTCTCCCCTTCTCTTCTCTCCCCTTTCCCTTTCTGCCCCTCCCTTCTTTCCCAACCCCAACTCTCCCAATTTTCTCAGGAGAGCTTGTCTATTTCCTCCACCCAGGGGGATCTATATATGTTTCTCTTAGGGTTCTCCTTGTTACTTAGCTTCTCTGGGGTATAGGTTTGTTATCCTTCCGTTTACAGCTAGTATACACTTAAGAGTGAGAAATACCATACTCATCTTTCTTGGTCTGGGTTATGTCACTCAGGATGTTTTTGCTAGTTCCATTCATTTACATGCAAATAGCTAAGATAAAAAAAAAAACACCAATCATAGTTTATGCTGGAGAGGATGCAGAGTAAGGGGGGCACTGCTCCATTGCTGTTGGAAATGCAAACTTTTGTATAACCATTTTGGAAAATAGTATGGTGGTTTCTCAGAAAATTAAGATTCAATTTTCCTCAGGACCCAGCAATACCATTCCTGGGCATATCCCGCAAGGATGCTCAATCATACTACAAGGATGTTTGTTCAGCTCTGTTCATAGCAGCATTATTTATAATAGCCAGAACATGGAAACAACCTAGATGCTCCTCAACCGAGAAAGGATTAAAAAAAAATGTAGTACAGTAACACAATGGAGTACTACACAGTCGTAAAAACAGAACTCCTCTTAGATTTACACCTAAAGAGGAAGTTGTCTCATTAGATCATTGTTGACCCTTACATATTTTTACTGTCTTACAAAATAATTTCCATTCTGTAGTTGATTTCAGAAAGCAGAACTCATTATTAAAGTCTGGGTTTTGTTTTATTTTTAGGTACATATAACAACAACAATAATAATAATGGCGATGGTGGTAAAAGCTTCAAAACTGTCATTAAAAAAAAGGGAGGAGAGGGAGGATCATTGTAAAAGTGGCCTCTGAAAGGGTAAAGCCTCTGTCTGCTGGATTGTCTTGTTTCACAACAGAGTTGAATGAAGCAAATCTTGTAAAGCTTCTTGATTTTGACCTTTTAAGTTTTTGAATTATTATTTGTATTGTTAGAACCCTTTTCCTGTAAGTTACAGATAAAATGATTCAGAATGTATGTGCTCATTTTAAAACTTAAGATCGGCTTCTTTGAAACACTTTAAGTTCAGTCAGAAAATGGCAATGTCCTCAATGTAAATTCTAGCAAGGTGCGATATTGACCTGTTAATCACCTCTTACTACGACTCCCGTTAAGTAAAATAATACTTTCTTTGGACACTAGTTTCTAAATAACTATGTGTATGATTTGCCACTTTTAAGATACTGGTGTATATTTCAAGAGCGAAGCTGCTCGTCTCAAATCTACTGTTTTATTCATATGTAGGTCTCAGTAGAGTGAGAACAGCAGATGGAAACTTTAGGGTCTGTTTACTTCTATCTGGACTTTGATATGCAAATTACTGTTCTGAAAGAATGTGAAATGAACTGACCAACAATTCCTAAGAGAATACCTTTAAAGAAGGAAGGAAAGGGTAGCAAAAGGGAGGAAGGAGAGAATGGGGTGAGATTGCCAACATTGTGAAGGATGTGCTTTGTCACTTTGCTTTTCTGTATAACATATTCAAATATAAAATATTGCCACCACTATAATACGCAAAAATAAGCTCTGGACATGATGATAAAAAGATTCATTTTGCTAATTTTATAGATTGATTCTTACTCAGAGTGATATTTGCCTTTATACATAATTGAATTTTATAACTCTTCAGCAAAGGAAATGAGATATTTTCTTGATTTTATAAATAAGTGGATATAAATGGAAACTAGCTTAAAAGAAATATTGTAAAGTGGTAAAAGTAATCACAAGGATTTACTTCTTATCTTTATATAATATAAATTTTTAAAATACATTTTTGATATTTTTCAGAAATAACAGATTAGTTTTCAGTCTTATTAGCTTATGCTATAGCTAACATTTAACCAAGCAAATACATCAAAGAAAAATAAGAATATGCAGAGCATATTAGGAAAGGTAAATTAGAAGGATGACAATGAAATAAATAAGAATAGAGTATGTGCAATTTTTGTTTTTTGAGACAGGGTTTCTCTGTATCTTTGGAGTTTGTCCTGGAACTAGCTTTTGTAAACCAGGTTGGCCTTGAAATCATAGAGATCCACCTGCCTGTGCCTTGTGAATGCTGGGATTAAGGGTGTGCGCCACCACTGCCTGGCAGTACTTGCAGTATAAATTGAGTTCTGGTTAGTGATATCTGCTGCTGGCAGGAAATTCTTTATTAGAAAATAGAGGTAAAAGCAAAACAAAATTCAGAATATTTAAAACATTCAGTATTTAAAATGTCAAAAATTTAAAAATGTGTTTGGCATAATTTTGTCTCATCATGTGCTGGTGAAACAAAATATAAAATGATTTAATACAAAATACTTAAGGATATATATATATATATGCAGTAAATGCTCATAGAACTGTGTGACAAATGGGATGTCTTCACAGCCTAGCATTGCTGATGAAGATGAAAGTTTACCTTCTCTATTTTTCCACTGTTTCTTCACAAACTTTCATGGTATATGATGAGTCAGGATCCTCCTGGTTCATAGGCTCGCTGAAGCTCCCTGTATAAAGGCATGTTCTTTGGAATTATCTTAGGTCTGCTCAATGAATTTCTTGCATATTTGAAGCTGTCTAAAAAATGTCATCATTCGGATCCCAACATTCTTACAAAGGCTTATGGTTAAAGGCTTGAACACCCATGTGTACTATTCCTCTAATACTCATGAAAGCAGGGAAGGAAGTCTAGTCACTGCAGGTGTGCCTCAGCAGGAGCTGTTTGGGTTCCAGAACCCACCTTCTCTTTTTCTCTTTTTGCTTCTTGACCATTATAAGGTGAGTGGTCTCCTCTGTCACAAACTATTGCTGTGCTGTACTGTGTCCCCAATGATTTAGGCAATGAGAACTGGAAACCTCTAAAACTGTGAGTTAATCTCTCATCCGTGCAGCTTTACTATCTCTCATATTTGCATGGCAGTGAAAAGCCTCTGAATAACATGTTCCCTTCAATTTAATAAGCCATCTCGATTGTCTTTCTCCATAAGTTTGGAAACCAAATGCATCACAATAGTATCTATAATACAGAGATGTATGTACTAATTTACTATGATTGGATAGAGTAAGCTTGTGAACTATCTTTGAGCTGGATAGATGTGTAGAAGGTTTAAGAGCCTATGGTGATTTGCTCATACACAAGGAAGAGGTACCCTAGTGGCAGTGTTCAATGGGCTTTAATGAACAAGTCATGAATTATGTGAAGCTGAACCTTGCTCGATCTTCTTTCGCTGTGATCCATGAGCTGGGTCACTTCTTACCCCCCAAAGGAATTGTTTCACACTAAATAGAAAATGCATGCAGTGCTGGGCCAAAGTAGCAGAGACATATTGAATTGAAGGTAATGGGAGAAACAGAAATCAGCAACAACAACAAGAAAAAATCGCGGTCTCACTGAGTCAGGTCAGAAGACATTTGCTACTCTAGTCACGTCACGCCCTTGCCAGATGGAGCTGACTTCTAGACGTGGGAATGAGAAATATCTGGAAGTCCACCCACACCTTAATATTTCCAGTGCTATGAGAGCTGTCATCACAGATGGTAAATGTAGAAAGTCATTTCGATAAAATGTATGATTGACATTTTCAAATAAATGAGGAAAAGAATAAACTAATAACCCAAGCAGCTATAAAAGGTCTGGCATCTGTCCAAGAAAAAGTCAAGAAGATGCCACCTGGTAAGGAAAGGGAAGTTAGAAATTTCATTATAACATAGCTGGAGGCATTGATTGGAAAAAATGAAAATGATTTATTAAAATAACGATATGTTTTTGGTCCTTAAGAAATTAGCTATTCTATTTACACTTAGTAAAAATGAATCATACAACTCATGACCTTCCCTCAAGAGTTTAGCGTTCTTTAATGGGATTTCTGAGTGTGCGAATAAGTTGCATCCCTGTATCTACATCTGCTTCCTATGCCTTTTCTATAGTTTTTTTTCCTTCTGTCGGTTTTGTCCTATTCCAGTATGCTAGCTTTTGTTTTATCTCATTTTATTTTACTGCACTTTCCCATAGAAGCCTGTTTGTTTTCGATTGGGAGACAGACATGGCATGGATATAGATGTGGAGGGGCTACTGGGAAATGTACAGAAAGGGGAATCCATAATCAGGATATATTATATTAAAAAGGTTATTTTAGATAAAAAGAAAATATAAGACAGAATTCTGAACGCAGTTTATGTTGTTTCTGTGTTACGTAAACTATTTAGACATTTTCTGAAAAAAAGAAAAGTCTTGATATGTTGTGTGCAAAACCCAGAAATGACTATGCCCAGTCAGTTGGAGAAATGCATTCTCTCCCAGATATGCTCTAAGTACTTCACATATGCCAAGAAATATTCTATGCATAATGAGTTTAACGGTGAATAAAGAAAGCCAGATATGGTCTGGGTCCTGAATAATTATGTTACTATTGGAATAGAATATGTCTGAGGAAGATATATCTAAAACAAATGATGGTAAAAATATCCTGAATAATGAAATTCTGCCATGTGATAATCAGGATGGCAAGAAAGCAAGCAAGATGTTACATGTTGAACTGTAAGCCTAGAAAATTATAGGGTAAAATTCTAGTCCATCATGTCAATGTATTTAGAAATTGAAGCATTAAGGCAATTAAGGTTAAATGGTGTAACAAGAATGGGCCATAGCATAATCATAAAAGGTTGATATTCTTATAAAAAAGAAATAGAGGTATTACATGTGCCACTAAGTGTCCACAAAGAAAATATTGTGTGATAACAAGTGAAGGAAGCCATGTGCAAACCCAGATGAATCTTCAGTAGGAATGGACGCTCCTGTTACATTGATCTTCAACTTGAAGCTTCAAGGACCTTGAGGAAGTAGATTCCTGTTAGATGTTCATTTTGTGGGATTTGTTACAGCAGCCATAGTAAGCTTGTACTTAGGGTAGATGGTATTAAAATTACATCAGAGGAAAAAAAATACAACATGCGAAGGATTTGAGGCAGAAGCTTGGCGAGTTTGCAAAACAAAGTGTCAGGAATAGAAGTGTAGTTACAGGAAGTAAAGGAGGTTTAGAAAGCTGGGAAACTGCAGAATCCAGCAAGAGCTTGATCATGTTGAGAGTGAAGGGCTACTAAGATATGATTATAGAATAAGATTTTATTTAAAGATAATGAAAGACATCATCAAATTTTCTTGGAGAATTGTCTGTTGAGTCCAGATGTTGAAGTGCTATTATGCAAACTGAGCTTGATCTGTGAGGTAAATGATTCTTATGAAGAGGACATGGTTTAGGAAAACATTTGGCAGGTGTGACACATACAACCTGTAGATGAATTGATGATGCAGAAAGTTCACTTATCTGTGTGCTTACCCTGCATTAAGTATATTCATTTCTCCTTGTAAGACAGTGAGCATAAGAATCATTCAGAAATGGAAAACAAGAAGCTTTGTTGACAATGATTAAAGCACAAATTGATGGGGATTATGCTTAATCAACATAAGGTAAAAACTTAAGACTGTACCTTTAGCAGTTCTTAATGTCATTTTTAAATCTGGTAGCCATAGGGCAAATGTTCCAGTTTCACTTTCTTGTAGTAATAAAATGTTCTAACTCGGATCAACTGGGTGAGTTTTTACTTAAAACTCAAGTTCACAGCCCACCATTGAAGGAGGCCAAGGCAGTAACTTGGAGGCAGTCCTATACACTATTGGACACAGCATTACATCCTAACAAGGAACTGACGAGTCAAGAAGTATGAAAGAAATCACGTAAGACGTTTTTGGCTAACTGACTCACAGACCATCTTATACTTATTTTTTATTTTTATCAGGTTCAGGACAACCTATTTAGGGATGGTGCCATCCAAAGTGGATTGGGCTGTCTATACATCAATTACCAGTTAAGACAAATCCCCACAGATATGCCCACAGGCCAAATTGATCTAGACAATTTCTCAGTAGAGGTTCTCATCTCGGATGACTGTAGGCTATAAATTTGACAGTGAAGCTAAGCAGGAGAGTAAGTACAATAACTTTTTAACCACAGGCAAGCTAGACGTAGCTTTATTAAACAAGTATGGATTTAATTCTGTGAATAGTGACCTTTTGGTGAACAAAGTGTCATTACATAAACCTGAAGAGTAATATATTTCACTCCAGTTTTCTTATTATTGATTGTATTTATTCTCTGTCTCTATATCTCATGTGTGTGTGTTCTGTACCAATTTCCTCTCAATTCAAACTTCCATTCCCGGAAGGAAGAAAAGGCTTATAAGGCCCAGGAAATAAATTAACATATTCAGGAAGCCCTGTAAATGGATGTGATTCACACTGACCCTTCTCAAGATAACATGCACTAGCAACTTTGAGAAAGAACATAGTCTTCAACCCCGTTCAACTGCCCACCGACCATGTCAGGAGTTCTAGGCATGTAGCTTTCATGAGTTGTCACCCGTATTGGATTAAGATTTCTAACAATGGAACTATCTTTGAGCTATCTTGGCTCCTGTAAATAAAGTTTTCTTCATGTTCCTGTAAGTTTATTTCCATAAAATCACTTGTTCACAAAGACTGTGGGAGAATCATTTCTTCATCATCCATCATAGTTCCCTCTGGAATGAATAGATCATCCATGTATTCCCAGAAAGTCTCACAACAATGTGTTTTCTCTATCTCTTTCTCTCTCTCTCTATAACATAGATCAGCCTACACGTTCTTAGCTGTCAATCAATGGTTGTAATACACATTGGTTTGTACTTTTTGTTCTTTTTATTTGTTTTTTTGTTGATTTGAGACAGGGTCTCTTTTACTGAAGCATAGGGCTGACCAATTCAGCTGGGCTGACTGGCCAGTGGGGTTAATGGTCTACCTGTTCATTCCTCCCCACTGCTAAGATAACAAGCAGGTGCCACAGTAGTTACCTTAATATGCACTATAACTAATTGTCTATCCTTTTAAACTATTTTGGTTTTATTTCTTTTGCTGCAATAAAACATCTGGATCTTAATCACACAGGGGACAAAAGGACTTATATGGTTTACATTTACAGGTCCCAATTCATTATCAAGGGGAAATAAATTGAGAGAACTGACCACATTATATCATAGTCAAGCAAAAATGAAAATAAATGCACTTGAACTGTTGTTTGCTTGCTAGTTTGTTCATGAAGATATTTTTCTTCCCTGATATAGTTAAGGACAAACTGCCCAGGGAATGACAATTTACAGTTGGTTGTGTCCTCCTACATAAACCAAGAATCAAGACAACACCCAACAGATGAGCTCAAAGACCAATCTCATCTAGACAATTCCTTAATGGTGTCTAGCTTCACAGGAGATTTAGGTTGGAGCAAGTTGAATTTGAAAAGAATCTAGCACATAAGCATCAATTATGACTGCTTTTTTCTTCATCTTGTACGGTTGGACATTTTATTCAGGTTTAACAAACTTACCTTTGTATGATAATTTTAGATTTTAAATATGCAATTGTCCTAGTTATAATTTTTTTCAGGCTGGCAATATAAATGTGAATGATAAGAGGATATAGAGACATCTAGGAGACAAACCTCTGGGCATGTCTGTACAAAAACGTTCTGAATTGGGTTGAAAAAAGTGAAAGGGTCAATCTAAATGTGGACAAAATCGTTGTGCACGCTGTGGTCATATGGAGAATAGGAATGGAAGCTGAGAGCAGGCATTCATTTCTGTACTTACTGGGATCTGAAACAGAAACCAGTGGCCTGAATTCTCAGGGGCCATAACTTTTCTACCGTGATACATAGTGTCCTTCAACTGTGACCCTAAATACTCTGTACTTTAAATTGCATTTATCATATAATTTTTCATAGCCATGGTACAAGATACAAATGCAGATCACTGCCACTGAGAAGGAGAGTCACTGCTATGATAAGCTGACATTGTGGCTCTTCGTTTTCTGCAGTTTGAAAGCCTCTGTTACATAGACTGAAGACTGTTGTAAACTGCATTGTCTGTTGCTGTATTCTAGAGAACCATGCAGCATTTGTTTTTATCATGTTTTCTGAAAGTTGTCTACCTTTGGTTTTTAGAGTTCTGCATCTGACATATGATTTAGAATATTTGGTCTATGAGAACCTAATTCCTGACCCATGTTACTGTTAGTAGCCTCTGTGAAACCTCACTGTTGCTGTTCTTCTGCATTTTCCTTTTTTTGTGAGTCATTTCTACTTAATAGGAAGCTTGAGAAACACGGATTTCAAAAGGACTCCTCTAGTGGGTGTCTAATGATTAACTGTATTTCTTTACATCTATTTAGTTCAAGAAAAAAAATAGATTAGCTTTCCTTTATAAGAGTTGAGAGCCTCTGTACAAGCTAGGCAATGTGTTTCTAAATCCTAACCCTGGCTGGAGATGGAATTAGTTAAAGAAGATAAGAATGTACAGATAAACTTCCCAGGATAAGATCTTAATGAACTTATACCGGAGCTCTGGACTAAGATACTCCTGTCAGGTGTATGTGAACACAGACATCTTTTGGAAGTCACATGAATATGTTAAATAAATCCAAAGCCCTAGTTTCACCTTGGCAGAAGACTCTAGAAAAGTACAAGCATAGAGAGGAAACATCTCTACAAAATCCTTAAACACCCACTACATC
Organism: Alexandromys fortis; assembly: GCF_014885135.2. Lineage (NCBI taxonomy): Eukaryota > Metazoa > Chordata > Mammalia > Rodentia > Cricetidae > Alexandromys > Alexandromys fortis. Next base: position 19,893,841 of record NW_026067944.1, on the reverse strand, counting down.
GCAGTTATCAATTCCTCAAGGGTCCATCTTAACCCAAACATAACCAGCACACGTTTTGTCCGGGTAATATGTTTTTATTATTTAAATGAAGAAACTCAAAGAGAAAAGTCCCTAACTGTCTCAAGGGAGGCTGACCAGGTAGCAATCTCCAAAAAAATGTAATGGCAGCCACATCTGCCTGATGGTTAGCTTTGTGGCTGAGAAGTTCAAACAGCATGACTACTCAGCCTATAAGATCATTATGATATCTCAGATACTACAGTCAACTAAGGTTTGTATTTACCTATGTTTATATGTGTAAGTCATATTTGTGAACATAAATATTTATGTGTAGGGTAAAAAATGAAGTTGTGAAACAAACACATGAGGATTTTTAGCAAAGAAATATGATGTGAGTGCATGCCTATGCTAAGGGACGGCAAGTGCATGGCCAGTAGTTACAGATTCTCATTCATCACATACCCACATATTTCCTTCCATAGAAATCTTGTTAGCAATGTCTGCCCTTGTACTGTGCCTCCATTTACAGTTTGGGGATGACACACATTTTCATCATCTTTTTGTGGTGATAGAAAGGCATCTATCAATGCGTGTCAATACTAATGAAATTGCTGCTTGAAAGAGCAGTTTATGTCATTATAGATTTAGTTTATGACATAGAAATGTTATGAATAAGTCATTGTAATTCTGTCATAATTTCTATTTTATTTTAATGCATAAATATTATTTATTCTGTAGATTATTTTTATCAAAGACCTTTTTTATTTTGTACTTACTTCTTTTCTGAAACTTGAGAATTAAATTAACTATTCAGTATTCATTATAAAGCAAAGGGCTTGTCTTTGTGAAGAAAACTGTTTTGTGGCAATATTTTTTATTCATTAAAAAAAATTCTTCATGAAAAGCTAGAGTGAGTAATTCACTCCATATGAGAAAAGACCTGAAAATAACTTTAAAACACAGTCAGAAAAATTTAAAATATAGTTTCAGGTTAAAATTCTGATATTTGAAGGAACAATATTAAGAAGGGTCTCATTTCAGGTTCATTTAATTATGCTTATAATTATTGATTTTTCTAGAGATTATCTTATGTTTATAAAGTTATCCTAATGTGAAAGTTGTACCACTTAGGTTCCACATAAGCTTACTATCTTAATATAAAAAGTATCAAACATAAACAACAGTGTGTCAGGAAAACTGGTTTAATAGTCAACCAGGAGAAATAATGAATACATATCATTTTGTTGCTTTTTGTGATACAGAAAGTTCTTTTATAAGATTTTGTAACGTGAAATCTAATATAATTCCAATTCATTGCTCTTACTATACTCTGTCTTCATGATGGGTGGGCCTAGGCCACCCTCTGTCATTGCACTGTGTTTACTATCAGCAGTAGAAACTCCACAGGAACCAGAACTTCTCATCAGCTGCTTCAGTGCACTGCCTGGACTTCATGTTCATTTCCTTCATCACAGTGCGAGTTCCTTTTACGTCTTTAAGATTAAAGACTAATGAAGGTGGTTTTTTTTTTTTCAGAAAAAGAAAAAAAGCTACTGTTTAGCTAAAGATTATAAGCACACGGCAAGACGAGAAGCTTAAGCTGTATTTGAACATCATCTTTGATTTCTGTTTTTTTCTTATGATTTTGTCTTACTCTCAAATTTTGCTTTCAACAAACCTATGAATGGGTTTTCTATTTAAATTTTTTTTTAAAAAAATCTCTCTTTTTAATTGGTAATACCTAACATGTGCAGGCCCTAGGAAAGAGTGTCTTTGGATAAAGAAAATCAGCTCTACCTCCTCATCCCAGAACCGCATCACCTTTCCAAGGCTTTCTCTGCTTTGTAAATTTTAACTTATGTCTTTTAATTGTTGCCATCCTAAAAACACAGATCCTTTTAGTTTAATTAATTATATACCACTATTTTCTTCTCAGTAGTAAACATGGTGGTACATACATTGTTTTCAGCACAGTTTAATTTTAAAGATATGTTTATTTTAGCCATATAGATGGTGATGGTTTTCCTATATTACAAATGCCATTAGCTATAATCAAATCATGCTTGGATTTTTTTGAAAAGAAATAAAAAGATTCACATAATATTTCTAGACAAAAATTCTGCTACTTCTAGACACAATAAAGTGATGGCACTGGAGATGTCATTTCATGGTGTTAGTTTTCATTTAATTTCTCATGCCACTTAAATCCCCTCCTACTATAACTATAGTGTAAGAGTTCATCAGTTACACAGCGGTGGTGGTGCATGCTTTTAATTCCAGCACTCAGTAGACAGAGGCAGGAAGATGTTTGTGAGTTAGAGGTCAGCCTGGTCTACAGAGCAAGTTACAGGTCTACCAAGATTACATGGAGAAACTCTGTCTTGGAAAAAAAGAAAAGAAAAAAGGCAAAAAGTTTTCAGAAATTGACAATAGCACTTTAGATATTTACTTTTTATTTTAATATGAGCATTTACTCCTTAATAGATTTTATATTCCTCTTTGTAAATATCAGCAATGTTTGCTGGCAAATTATTTCCTTCTCTAATAATATAACTTGTCAATATTTATTTTAATTTATTTATAATTGGAGAATTCATTAGGTCTTATAATGGCATCATTTAATTAAATGAATACTTTTATCTTTCTAATGCCTACATGTAAGACAAATTTTGAATTGTAGACCATCTGGGAAAAGTAAAGCAGTCCTAAGAAAATTAAGGTACCATTTCAGAAACACTACTGTTTGATAGACACTAGACTGTAAAGAAATAATTACTGTTATCACATTGAATTAAAATGCACTACATTTTCCTTTAGGGATTCAAATATACAATATTGATCAATGTTTTAAAGTAATATGACAGTCCAAATGTTGGAACTTTTCCCTGCTTCCCTTATGGGCATAAAATTTTTTACATGTTAGCCTTTTCTTTCCCACAAACAGATAGTGCAATTATATGAGAATATCTAATACTTTCTTCTTCCTAAGAATTTCGACCTCCTTGAGGTTTTAAGAAAGCTTCTTAAGAAATTATTTATTCCAGCCGGGCAGTGGTGGTGCACTCAGGAGGCACTCTGCATTCAGCACTCAGGAGGAACTCAGGCGGCAAAGGCAGGTGGCTCTCTGTGAGTTTGAGGCCAGCCTGGTCTACAAGAACTAGTTCCAGGACAGGCTTGATAGTCTACAGTGAAACTCTACCTTGAAAAACTATGAATAAATAAATAAATAAATAAACAAACAAACAAACAAACAAATGGAAAAATAGGTATTCCATCTCTTTCAATTATATATTTACAAATTTCTCCTAGACAATAATGTAGTTACAAAGGTAGGCATAGAAAGGAAGGAAGGAAGGAAGGAAGGAAGGAAGGAAGGAAGGAAGGAAGGAAGGAAGGAAGAAAGAAAGAAAGAAAGAAAGAAAGAAAGAAAGAAAGAAAGAAAGAAAGAAAAAGGAAGGAATGCAGGAATGCAAGAAGGATGATAGGAAGGAAGGAAGCAAGTCAGGAAGGAAGGAAGGAAGGAAGGAAGGAAGGAAGGAAGGAAGGAAGGAAGGAAGGAAGGAAGGAAGTCAGGAAGGATGCCAGGGAGGAAGCAAGGAAGGAAGGAATGCAGGAAGGAAGTCAGGAAGGATGACAGGAAGTAAGCAAGGAAGGAAGCGATGAAGGAATGCAGGAAGAATGATAGGAAGGAAGGAAAGAAGGAAGGAAGCAAGGAAGGAAGGAATGCAGAAATGCAAGCAGGATAATAGGAAGGAAGGAAGGAAGGAAGGAAGGAAGGAAGGAAGGAAGGAAGGAAGGAAGGAAGGAAGGAAGGAAGGAAAGAAAGAAACAAGGAAAGAAAAAACAAGGAAAGAAAGAAAGAAGGAAGGAAGGGAAGGAGGGAGGAAGGAATAGAGGAAGAAAGGAAGGATGGAAGGAAAGAAGGAAGGAAGGAAGGAAGGAAGGAAGGAAGGAAGGAAGGAAGGAAGGAAGGAAGGAAGGAAATAGCTAAAGGAGCTCAACTGGGAGAGCATGGCGCTGTTCCAGTTGTGAGCGTCATGGAGGGTACTGATACGTCCAAGAAATGAGACAATGCCGACAATAAAATAAAAAAAAATTAAATAAAATTCTAAATCATCAGTGTCAATAGATTTGAATGGATGACTTAAGTACTGTAAATGATCACACAATTAAAATGAATACAATGAAAAAAGCTTCACAATCAAAGAAAAAATTATAAAGAGTTTCTGTGTCCAAGTGAGGTTTAAAAAAAACAGAGAGGATATGAAATTGGGAGGGGAAAGTAATGGAAGGGTAAAGAGATAAATTTGGTTAAGTAGAAGTGCTTTATTTGAAATAAAAGCAAAATTAGGAACACCATTTTTACAAATACATATAAATTTCTCTGAAGTTTAAAATATGCTATGATTTTGTTTCAAAAGAGCTTCCTATATATAAATGAAATAGGCATAATATTTTAGAAATATCTTTGTGAAAAGAGAGTTGTTAAAAAAAAACTGAGGGTGACTTTCAAATAATGCCCAATGTAAACATTTTTATACCATGATAATATATATTGATTATATCTATATATAATTTATCAATCTATCTTTCTATATATTTATTCCATGATTATCTATCATCTATCTTTCTTCCTTCCTCCCTCCCTCCCTCCCTCCCTCCCTCCCTTCCTTCCTTCCTTTCTTTCTATCTTTTTATGAAATGAGCTACATATTTATTTATTTAAATTTATGATAAAGGCTAGGCAGTGGCCATGCATGCTTTTAATCCCTGCACTTGGGAGGCAGAGGCAGGCAGATCTCTGCGATTTTAAGTCCAGAATGGTCTACAAAGCAATTTCCAAGACAGCCTCTAAAGAGGAACCTTGTCTTGAGACACCAAAAATAATAAGTAAATTAGTAAATAAATAAATAACATACATGAATATATGATAGAGCCTATTGTATTGTCTGAGAGTCACCATAATAATTGGTAATAATTCATAGCTCATAGAATATAATGCATAGGAAAGAAATATCTGCTAATATGACATCATACCTAAATGAACAAATTTTTTTTCTCAATTCTGAATATTCATTCTACACTTAAGGAAAAATAACAATGTTTTTAATTTGAGACTATGATTCACTATAAAATTTGTCCTAAGTATAAGGCAACCTGAAATTTATTATTTGCTTCTGCATATACTTTTATCTATAGAATATAAACAATGAATTCACCAAGGTTTAGTAAATATATGACCAACTTCTAACATGGCTCATAGTGAAGATATTACACTATGACAAAATTAGCTAATATCAAAGAGTTGTTCACAAAGGGCTCCACTTCAGAAGCCACCATCATATTAATATTCTGTAATTAACATAATCACATTCATGCAAACATATACACTTATTCTTGGATACACACATACACATACTTTTAATTGTTTTCCTAATGTGGTATTTTACTATCATACTACAGCAGCAGATAATACAGTCCTTCGCTGAGTGCTTTAGAAATTACACTCTTAGTACAAATCATTTAACATTGGCTGAGGAATAGATGATGTTTTGGAGGACAATACTTATTTAGACGTTTGCTTCCATATTTAATAATTAAAGAATACATATTATATTTGGCTAAGGCAATTTGTCTGACAAGTTATTTGTAATTCCAGAATACATTAATTTGCCTTTAGGGTCATAAAATTATCTGGACAAGATCAGGAAATAAATATTTTAAGTATGTAGGCCCTATAATCTCACACACACTGTGAAACTTGGAACATCTAGAGCACTGTACTTTAGTGCATTGCTACAAATCTCTGTGGTTGGCCATGAAACTATAGTCCTCTTACTTGTGAGGGGAAAATTGTGCATCTTTGATTATAATCTGTATTTAACACTCAGATAACAAAAAATATAAAAAAAATGGGCTATAAATTTAATCCTTTAATATTACAATAACTTTTTGACTGTTCTTAAGATTTTTGAAACTCCCCAAGTCCTTGCAGTTGTAAACTTCCATAAGAACAGTAATTGGTATCAGACAAGTTGGTTAGCTTTCATTGGGCATTCATTAGGTATCAGGTTAGTGCATCACTGAAACCTCTGCAGGACTCCTTGATCCCTATACTGAAGTGTAAAAGAGGCTAATTTTCTACATTCTAAAATGAGATGCTTTTAATAGTCAAGGTTTCTTTTTCGGGACTTACTAAAATATGACAGCCAAGGCCCCACATTAAAACTATGATTGCTTCTCCAGCACAATCTTCATTTCTGCAAAGTGAGATCCCGTTTCTGAAATTGCCACATATTTGCCTCTAATAATTAGTGACCTCTATTTGACCACAGTTTAATTACTTCATATAACTTAATTGATTTCATTTTCTAATCCAGCACTAATAAGAAATATTACTCTTCAGGTGTTACTAATATGCTTTTTAAATATTTTCCCTAGAGTGCATTTTATTATCTGTCTGGATATATTACCTTGTATATTGTTCTTTTTCTATACTCTAGATTTAATTTCATTTATTATTTCATATAAACTTTGGACTCATTTCCGTTTAGCTAAATTTGCTAAAAATAACAAGAATTAAGTGTGGTGCTTTTTTACAACAACACCTAACACTAATAACATCAAAATATATTATTCAAGAACTCAGTATATTTATTTATTCTATATTCTTTACAGAATTCAAATTAAAATGTTTTTAGCATTAGAAGGGTTTCATTCTGACTTTTAGTGAAATCAATGAAGAATATATTTTTTAAAATTAATAATCAATCCACCTAAATAAATTTTTATTGAACAAATATGGATCAACCAATGAGATAAGAAATGTATAAATGAGAAAGGACTTTATAAAGTCATATAAAAAGATCTGAGAGAACTTTTGTTTTTCTTTCATTGTGACAATCTCATAAATAACTCAGGCTACCCTTGATCTCAACTTGGGTTGGCTTTCAATTCCTAATATTTCTATCTCAGTTTTATGATTGCAAGGGTTACAGGTTATTAACATCACACCCAAATCCTTAAAGACTAATTTATGACAATTAGAGTCACTTATCTAAGTAATAGGTATTATCTATTCAACTTTTACACAAAAAATAGAAAATTTCTGGACTCTCTGAATATGGCAGACAATGACGGCTGCTGAGAAGCCAAGGACAATGGCACTGGGTTTTGATCCTACTTCATGTTCTGGCTTTGTGGGAGCCTAGCCAGTTTGGATGTTCACCTTCCTAGACCAAGATGGAGCGGGGAGGACTTTGGACTTTCCACAGGACAGGGAACCCTGACTGCTCTTCAGACTGGAGAGGGAGGGGAAGAGGAGTGGGGGGAGGGGAAAGGAGTGGGAGGAGGGGGAGGGAATTGGGAGGCTGGGAGGAGGCGGAAATTTTTTTTCTTCTTTCAATAAAAAAATAAAAAATAGAAAATTTCTTAGTTATTTATAGTTTATATTTGTATAAAATTATTCATATTAAAAAGTTATAATGACCCATTAAAGCACCAATATATAATTGCTACTAAAGAATGCATTATCCTGATTACAGTGTATTTATCATTTATTAGTGCATTATTAGAAAAGCAATTCCACAATACATCTTTATTTACATTTTAAAGTATTTCAAAGGAACCCTTTCAACTTTTAATTTAACTGAAATATTTTATTATTCAACCTGCAAAGTCCAGTTTTCTTCAGCAGAAAAAGAGTAAATCACAATGTATATCTGCTAGATTTCAAATAAGAACACATAAACCAAAGAAATAAGGGTATTAGTCATTTCAAGAACAACCAACCATACTTTTTTTTTCTTTATAAAGAAATCCATCCAAGACAGTGTTTATTTATCTCTGCCCAACACAACAGTGTTTGCATCTTTCGAGAAATCTCTGTGACTTTATATAGTAGTTGCTTTTAGTGTTGTCCATGGGGATGGAGCCTGTGCAGAGCAGCCAATGATAGAAAAATCACCATTCTCCACAATGTAGCACAGCTTTACAGCTTCATAGTACCTTATTTATTGATATCTATTTCATGAATGTCTACTTTGCACTAAGCTCAGATAGGAACTAGTAACTGGCTACTACCACAATTAATTTCCATTCATGCATGCTAAGGAACATATAATAAAATGCTCCATTGTGTAGTTGTAGTGATACATGACACAAGGGAGTAAAATGATGACTACCAGCAAAGTATACAATGGAAGAAAGAAAGCATCTTCAACAAATGGTGCTGGCACAACTGGATGTCAACCTGTAGAAGAATGAAAATAGACCCATATCTATCACCATGCACAAAACTCAAGTCCAAATGGATCAAAGACCTCAATATCAGTCTGAACACACTGAACCTGATAGAAGAGAAAGTGGGAAGTACCCTACAACAGATGGGCACAGGCGATCGCTTCCTATGTATAACCCCAGCAGCACAGACATTAAGGGCAACATTGAATAAATGGGACCTACTGAAACTGAGAAGCTTCTGCAAAGCAAAGGACACTGTCACTAAGACAAAAAGGCAACCCACTGACTGGGAGAAGATCTTCACCACCCCCGCAACAGACAAAGGTCTGATCTCCAAAATATATAAAGAACTCAAGAAACTAGACGTTAAAATGCTAATTAACCCAATTAAAAAATGGGGCACTGACCTGAACAGAGAATTCTCAACAGATGAAATTCAAATGGCTAAAAGACACTTAAGGATATGCTCAACCTCCTTAGCGATCAGGGAAATGCAAATCAAAACAACTTTGAGATATCATCTTACACCTGTCAGAATGGCTAAAATCAAAAACACCAATGATATCCTTTGCTGGAGAGGTTGTGGAGAAAGGGGTACCCTCATCCATTGCTGGTGGGAATGCAAACTTGTGCAACCACTTTGGAAAGCAGTGTGGCGGTTTCTCAGGAAATTCGGGATCAACCTACCCCTGGACCCAGCAATGCCACTCTTGGGAATATACCCAAGAGAGGCCCGATCATATGACAGGGGCATTTGTTCAACTATGTTCATAGCAGCATTATTTGTAATAGCCAGAACCTGGAAACAACCTAGATGTCCTTCAATGGAAGAATGGATGAAGAAAGTGTGGAATATATACACATTAGAATACTACTCAGCGGTAAAAAACAATGACTTCTCGAATTTTGCATGCAAATGGATGGAAATAGAACACACTATCCTGAGTGAGGTAACCCAGACCCAAAAAGATGAACTTGGGATGTACTCACTCATAATTGGTTTCTAGAGATAAATAAAGGTCAGTGAGTCTATAATTTGATCTCCTAAAGAAGCTAAATAAGAAGGTGATCCCAAAGAAAAACATATAGCTATCCTCCTGATTATGGGAAGTAGACAAGATTGCCGGGCAAAAAATGGGATCTTGGGGGGGGGGGGGAGGGAGGTAAGGGGAGATGGGGAGAGAAAAGTGAGAAGGGGAGGTTGGGGGGAACTTGGGAAACGGGATGTTTGGGATAAAGGAAGGTCGGATAGGGGAGCAGGGAAGCACACATCTTAATTAAGGGAGCCATCTTAGGGTTGGCAAGAGATTTGGTGCTCCCAGGTGCCCAGGGCGATGTCCCCAGTTAGTTCCTGGGGCAGCTGAGGACAGAGAACCTGAAATGACCCTATCCTATAGCCATACTGATTAATATCTTGCATATCACCATAGAACCTTCATCTGGAGATGGATGGAGATAGAGACAGAGACCCACACTGGAGCACTGGACTGAGCTCCCAATGTCCCAAGGAGGAGCAGAAGGAGGGAAAATATGAGCAAAGAAGTCAGGACCACGAGGGGTGCACCCACCCACGGAGACAGTGGGGCTGATCTATTGTGAGCTCACCAAGGCCAGCTGGACTACGACTGAAAAACCATGGGATAAAACCGGACTCTCTGAATATGGCGGACAATGAGGGCTGCTGAGAAGCCAAGGACAATGCCACTGGGTTTTGATCCTACTTCATGTTCTGGCTTTGTGGGAGCCTAGCCAGTTTGGATGTCCACCTTCCTAGACCAAGATGGAGCGGTGAGGACTTTGGACTTTCCACAGGGCAGGGAACCCTGACTGCCCCTCAGACTGGAGAGGGAGGGGGAGAGGAGTGGGGGGAAGGGAGAGAGGAGAGGGAGGAGGGGGGAAAAGGGAGACGGGGAGGGAAATGGGAGGCGGGGAGGAGGCGGAAATCTTTTTTTTTTTTCAATAAAAAATTATATTTAAAAAAAAAGCTACAGATACAATGAGGGTGCAAGTAATGTTTAAATTTGTATTTGTTATTGTCTCAACATTTTAACAATAAATTTTCTCGGTATTTCTCATATTACTTGTGAGGCCTACAGAAATAATGACACCTCCTTGAAAATTCTATTAACTTCTATGGAAATAGAATGAGGTTTAAATTTGTAAAAGAACTCTGATTGAGTATTTAATTTATTGTACTTTCAGTCAAACTTTTATTTGGTTTTAAGGAACATTCCCTTTAAGGAACAACTCATGTGGTTATAAAGGCAATTCCTGATTATCTTTGCTGAATGAAACTTAATATAACTGCTAATAACATGAACTTTTACACTGCACGTTGCTTCTCTGCGAAGACTTAAAAAATTAAAATGACAGGAATCAAAAGCTACGGAGAAACCCTGTCTTGAAAAATCCAAAAAAAATGAAAATGAAACTGTTTTATTATACACTTTCTTTTATTTCATTCATTCATTACAGACTCCAAAGAGATGGCTAAAATTGGAGATTGGAAGGACACAACTCAGTTACTGTGTGTGTGTGTGTGTGTGTGTGTGTGTGTGTATGAAGAATATTAGCAATCCTCCACACCTTAGAGTATAATTAGACAAGAAAGCTCAACTTCAATATGGTAAGGTTCTAGAATTGAGAGTTTTGATTTGTGCCTCAGGTTTTAAAGACTTATTTATTTTTATCTTACATGTATTTGTGATCTGTTTGCTGTATGCATGTTTGCACATATGTGCCTTGACCATAAAGTTGAAAACAGGGAATACGACACTTTGAAATTGGAGTTACAAATAGTTGGTATTCGGCGAGTGGGTGCTGGTAACCAAACTGGGTTTTAAGCAAGAGATGCAAGTGCTCATTATCCCTTAGCTATCTCTCTGGTCATGTGATACTTCAACTTTTAAATTATGTACATGTAAACAATCAGTTAAGTTCAGCAGTTGGAGGATAGTTGTGTGATTTGTAATAAAAGGTAAAACAGATGGAGATTATGGTATATATAAGAATCTTATTGATGAACTGGGATCTCCAATAACATGGAAAGCGGTCCAAGACTGTCACATTTTTTGTATAAATTAAGATATACAAATTGTCTTGAAAAACCAAAAAGTGACATACAAATTAAAAACAAAACAAACAAAAACCCTCAAGCATTGCTTCTTTTTCAGCCCTGTAGTTAAATATATAACCTCAGTGTAGGCAACCTAAGTTTAGGGAGACTTATGAGTACAGAAACAAGAAGTTCAAACAATTATCATGATCTGCTTTCAAATCCAAGTGTCAGAAACTACACACAAAGACCACACCCAAGTTTTTTTTTTTTTCTTACATAGCTTTAAGTTTTTCCTTGGCTTAAAACTTTGGATCTTACTATCAACAAATCAGTAGGAGAATGATTCTACAGTTATAAAATAATCCTGGAATTTTCAAAACACATACACAATAAGCAGGCTACATTGTCTATCCAGCTACATATAATTATTCAGAAATGATCATTTTTGAGTGGAGGTTAAAGAAATTCATAGACCTAAGATCCATGGGCCATTGAGGATGATGGATAAAAATCTATCATTGAATACATGGCCATGTCTTTTAGGGACACTTACAATACTTGCATAGGAACATTGCTGTTATTAAGGAGCAGCCAACTCTTTCAATATTATTCCTTTTACAGTTACTTAATCTATATATTTAGGTTTCTAATTTTTCATAAATACATATAGCCAGTAACTGTGAATGGTAGTTGCCTTATCGTGCAACAAATATCAGATTTTTCTTACTTCTATTCAACTGTCCTTTGGTGATCCTAGACACCAGGATCCCTTCTCTGTCACTCTTTCCACATTCTAGCAATCAGCATTATATAGTCAGATTCACCTTAACATCCAAATATGAGAGAACATGTAGTGTTTTCATTACTTCATGATGGTAAGTTTATATTTACTTATTGAACATATTGTTTTAGAAATAGATGGTTTGTAGTTTAATGTGTGGCTCACAGGGCATCAAAATCTACTTAAACCCAACAGAAGGACATTTTGGTTTTTGGTAAATTAAGATAAGTGTGTTAACATAGTGGGAAAGCTATAGACTATTACTGATATGGGATTTCCTCAGGAACTTTAAAATTCCTCATATATGGTATAATATTTTTGTTGAAAGATGACTACTATGCTTTGGATAACATTTAACAGAATCCAGCCTATTTATAGCATTAGCATTCATATACACTCTGATTTTCATTTGTTATATATGCTACATATATTACTCATTTTGTTCAAATGTGAATTAAGGTTGACATGTGTCTCTTAAGATCTCTGCTGAACACAGTGAAGTACCAGACTCTCTATATACATACAAGTTCTTAAATACAAGGATTCTGGATCCCTAAGTCACTGTTTCCTGTCACTAGGGAACACTACTCTGATTTCTTGTCTGAAGAAACTGGGTTGGTGCAACTACAAAAGTTCTGAAACAAATGAAACAAAACACACAATGCAAATTTCTCAGAAAAATGGACATAAAAAGTGTATTTCCATGGGACACATGCCTAGAAACATTGCCACTATATTAAATTTGGATTGATTTAGATCTCTGAGTCATTTCAGATGTGAACTAAAAGGCTATATGGAGTAAAATAGCTTACTAGGACTGAAAGGGGGAAAAATCTAAAATAAAGTAAGCAAAAATGAAAAAAAATAAAAACAGTAATAATGAGAAAATGTAAATGAAAATCATGATAAGAAGATTATACATGATCTGAACAAGAACAACAGCTATGGACATGCTGAAGTGGATAAGGGGAAGACTTCAAATGCCCAGCCCTTCACAAACAAACAAACAAAATAATAAACAACTAAAGAATGTTGAGAGTAGGAGAAACAGTCTTCTCAAGGATGATCACATAATTTTGTTATTCAACCTTAATAGTCAATTCTGAACATAAACACAAATGACATCATACAATTATACAAAATGAGTAGGTTGTTTATATATATATATACATATATATACACACATATATACATATATGTGTGTGTACGTGTGTGTGTATATGTGTATATATTTCTTAATAAGTGTTACATGTATCTTTATATACATGTAAAAACAATTAATGAAGAAAACGCCATGAATTTAAGTGAGAGCAAAGAGATATGTACTGATGTATGGGAGAGTTTGAGGTGAGGAAAAGAAAAGTTGAAATGATGCAATTCTGTCATAATCTCAAAAATTAAAGAAAGATAATAATATCTCAATAGGTGAGATGAATCCTTAAATAAGCTGATTCAAAAGTAGAAAATCATGACTTGAAGTGTGATGAGTGTGAAATATTCAAAATGGAGTTTTAAAGATAAATCCAAGAGATATACTGTCTCTCATGAACATTTAAGATAAATTGTGGAACTATGGTAGGAAACACTCTTTCTCACTCTTTTTCTAAGGAGCAGAAAAAAAGAAATGTATCTTGTCACATTGCCATGAAACTTAAAACCAAAATTATTGGAACTATAGATAATTCTCTGAGCAAAATGACAATTGGAAAGCTCTTAGATCGACCATGGGCACAGAGAAAAGGAAATAATATCGCCATAGTACTTAGGAAAAAATTATGGTTATGTAATATTCTGTGCCAAAATAAATCTTCCAAGATGAGAGCCATTATTAAAGCTGTGATATTGTTATTAAAGTTGTGTTTCTGTACATTGAATTCAAGGCTTCATACATGATAGTCACTGAACTGCATCTTTTGTAGTAAAAATATAAACTATTTATTTTTATTTTATATATATTGTTTGCCTCTGTGTGTGTGTATATATGTACATCAGTAAGGGAGAAGAGGGTATCAAATACCTGGAAACTGGAGTTACAGATGGTTGTAAACCACCGTTTGTGGACTGAGAATTGAGTGTAGGACCTCTTGAAAAGCCACAAGTACTCTTAACCACTGAGACAATTTTTTCTAACTCCTTAAAGAAAACCAAATTCTCATTAAAGAGAGAATGTAACAACTTATGGACTTTGCCAAATGAAATTCTACAGGACATACTTCATAATAAGAATATTTACTTTCAGAAGAAAGGAGAAAAAATCATAGAAAGATGTGGCAAGCATAAGGATTACTGAGCTATCTCTTACTTCTAACTTTTGACCCAACGATACTGCTAACATTGTTGGTGACTTGTTAGATTCAACTCCAGACAATATTCCAAAGGGAAGAGATAATTTGAATAGTTCCTGGTTGAAAAGAGAGCAGAGAAACTGAATAAATTTAAACTCTTTTGGAAACACTTGTATTAAAACATTAAACATTGATTCTATAGAAATATAATATGTAACTTTCAAGCCAGTGTTGTAAAATCAAAATTAAAATTGATGTTAACTATGATTAAAACAACTTCCTAAATATTTTAATTTTAAGTCAGCTTATCACTTAGCTTATATTAAAGACTGTGGCAATGAACTAACTATAATTACTCAACTTCATTCTGTCTTGCTGGGAAATAATTCACTCTATTTTTAGATTCAGTCTTCTTGATTTCATATTCTTTTCAAGTGAGCTGAAAGCCTCGGATGTCATCAGTGAAAAGTGGCTTTGTTAGGAATCCAATGTTCTATTGCCAGAATTTATATTTAGTGTGTGAGAACCTTTCACAGTAGAAAATACTGTCTGGTCCTATAAGCCTGCCCTTCTTGTGAGATAACAACTTCACCTTCTCGCTTTACATCATATATCCTCAAACTCCCTGGTTTAATGCTAGAAAATCCCTGTACCTAGGATTTCTTTATGCTCTCTGCTCTCACAGTTATCTATGAAAACATGATTGGACAGAACATCATAAGCTCCAAGCATAAATGTTTCTGAACTGCAGAAGAGGCTGGGCTGTGAGGTATTAATAACAACTCTCTCAGGGAGTCCAAATCAATAGCCATGTCACTAAAGGCCTTGCTTATCCCATTCACCTCTGTGAACAATTACGCAATGGTCTGAGTATGGCGACCATTCTACCCTTCTGAATGTCAAAGAGCCTCAGCGGAAATATTAATAAGAGCATCTTTCTGGGGGAAAGCAATGCTGCACATTAATAGTGCACATTTCACTTATATAGACACAGTGAGAATTTATTCAGCTCTAAGAAAAAATTAGAGTATGAAAATTTCATGAAATGAGTGCTCTTTGGAACCGTGATATTAAGAGGGTTGGCTCAAATGCAGAAAGACAAAAAGCACAATTCATTCTCATATGTGGATCTCAGCTTGCAATGCATACATGGATGTGTGTATTTGAGTAAAAAGGTGAGTGGGGCATAAAGTAGTAGAACAGAGGGCAAGAGGGATTAAAAGAAGTACTATGGAAGAAAGGGGGACACAATAACGTATGTGACATGGAAATTGGAATGATGGCTGAGTAGAGGCTACAAGGGAGTGCAGGAGTGTAAAGGGGTACAGAACAGTGTAATGGGGTGCAGGACAGTGTAAGGGAATTCAGGACAGTATGAAGGAGTATAAGACAGTGTAAGGAATACAGGGCAGTGTGAGGGAGTACAGAACAGTGTGAGGGAGTACAAGACAGTGTAAGGGAATTCAGGACAGTATGAAGGAGTATAAGACAGTGTAAGGAATACAGTGCAGTGTGAGGGAGTACAGAACAGTGTAAGGGAGTACAGGACAGTGTAAGGGAGTACAGGACAGTGTAAGGGAGTACAGGACAGTGTAAGGGAGTAGAGGACAGTGTAAGGGAGTACAGGACAGTGTAAGGGAGTACAGGACAGTGTAAGGGAGTACAGGACAGTGTAAGGGAGTAGAGGACAGTGTAAGGGAGTACAGGACAGTGTAAGGGAGTAGAGGACAGTGTGAGGAGATGTGAGGAGATGCAGGACAGTGTAAAGGGCGCAGGACAGTGTAAGGGGATGCAGGACAGTGTAGAGCCATGCAAGACAATGTAAGTGAGTACAGGAGAGTAGAGGGTGAGTAGGACACTCTAAGGAGGTACAGGACAGTGTAAAGGGTACAGGGAAGAGGAAATGGGTGCAGGGCAATTAATGGGCACAGGACAGTGTATAGAAGATGGGTAGACGAATGAAGAAGCAAACTTCTTAAAACACCCTTCCATAGAGAATGCATGCTAATAACTAATATTGTGTATGCTAACTGACGAAAAGGCACACTGTAAAACAATTAAAAGAGAATCTCATTTCAGAAATTTAATCTCCACTGCCAAATGAAACTGGTTGAATTATATCATGTGATCTCTCCAGGCCTTACTTCTTGCAGCAGATGTATAATTCAACACTAACATCAATATGTCAATAAGGTTTATCCTAAATTAATGTTCATGAGGAGCTTATTGGGGATTCATGTTGCTTCAGAACACACAAAGGAATAAAACTTGCATTCAAATTTGCATGCTAATTGGTTTCAGTTTTTTCTTACATAGTTGTAATAGTCTTGGATAGGCAAAATAAAAAGCAATTGGATGTAAATTAGCACTTTAAAAATCAACAATATTTTGCTCAGATCTTAAGAATAATGTCATAAAGTAGACCAAATTAAAACAATTAAAATTATGTCAGCAACAGTATGCTAGCACAACAGTTTTGTTTAGGAAGATGTTTAAATGATTATGAAAATTAGGTTGGTACTTAGGATGAAAAACTGACTTGTTATGAATAGAGTAATTTGAAGCATTTGGATTTGGTTTCAAAATTTAGAATTTATACTTAAAATCATATTTCTCTTTATTTGATTGATATAGCAACAATCAGAGTGCAGCTCTTATTTTGCTCATTGAATCTGGGTATAAGTCTATGTTACCAATATTATGCAAAAGGAACAGGAAATTCACAACTCAGTAATCTACCTTTTAGAATGTAATCTCATAATAACCCACTCAAGTAGAAGTCAATATGTATCATGCAGTGGGCTTTGAAAGTGTGGCTTTGACAGGCCATGCTAGGAGGGATGATAGAAAACAGAAAGAGCTGTTCATAGGTTTGGGGATTAAATTTCGGGTCTTCTATTCGATTCTATTGGTCGACTTCTCTGTTTTTATGCCAATACCACACTGTTTTCATTACTGTAGCTCTGTGATAGAGTTTGAAGTCAGGGATGGTAATGCCTCCAGAAGATCCTTTATTGTATCGGATTGTTTTGGCTATCCTGGGTTTTTTATTTTT
>NW_026067944.1:19816132-19875301 GCF_014885135.2 Alexandromys fortis | reverse complement strand
TTTGGATGTTCACCTTCCTAGACATGGACGGAGGGGGGAGGACCTTGGACTTTCCACAGGGCAGGGAACCCCGACTGCTCTTTGGATTAGAGAGGGAGGGGGAGAGGAGTGGGGGAAGGGGGAGAGGAGTGGGGGAGGGGGGGGAAATGGGAGGCTGGGAGGAGGCGGAAACTTTTTTTTTCTTATTCTCAATAAAAAAAAAGAAAATAAAGGTTCTTCAAAATACAAAAAGAAAAAAAAAAGAAAAAGAAAACAGAAAGAGCCATTTAAAGACAGCCAGATATCAATTAGGAGCTATGACTAGATATGTCAACATTTTATAGTGAAAACTGGTTTGTCCGAGGCCTGTGACATCCTTTCTGATGTATATAACAGATGCCTTCCATATCGAGGGATTCTTTTGAGGCACACATATACTAGCATGGTGATATCCTTTGACACAAGTATCATGATTGATGTCAGCAATCTCTTTCACAAAGGGCTTAGTCACTGTCTAATAATTAAGACAATAGCAGCTTCTACTGCCCAGACAAGGACTGAGACCTCCAGAGATAATGGAGAATACTGTATCTTCCAAACAAAGGAAGGGCCTAAAGCAAGAATACAGAAAAGAATATGGTATACCTGGAAACAGGGAAAAAAAAGGAAAAGAAAAAAGAAAGTGTAAATATTTTCTTGACACAGCAACTTCTAGAATCAGAGTTCTGGACGACTCTTAAAACTTGGTTGCTTACTGAATCAGCCTAAGCTACTCAGCTTCCTGCATGTACTAGCTAGTTTTATATATCAGTTGACATAAGATGGAGTCATCAGAAAGGAGGGAGGCTCAAGTGTGAAAACGCCTCCCTAAGATCTGGCCGGGAGACATATTTTTTTTTA
Organism: Alexandromys fortis; assembly: GCF_014885135.2. Classification (NCBI taxonomy): domain Eukaryota; kingdom Metazoa; phylum Chordata; class Mammalia; order Rodentia; family Cricetidae; genus Alexandromys; species Alexandromys fortis. The sequence continues at coordinate 19,874,422 of NW_026067944.1, read as the reverse complement.
AATTACTGATAGATGGGGGAGGGCCCAACCCATTATGGGTGGTGCTATTCCTTGTCTGGTGGTTGTGGGTTCTATAAGAAAGGAGGCTGATCAAGCCACGGGGAGCAAGTCAGTAAGCAGCATCCCTCTATTGCCTCTCCATCAGTTCCTGCCTCCAAGTTTCTGCCCTATATGTGCTCCTGAACTAACTGCATTTGATGATGAGCTGTTATGTGAAATTGAGTAATATAAACCCTTTCTTCCATAAGTTGCTTTGAGTTATGGGATTTCATCACAGCAATAGTGAACCTAACTAAGACACTGCATTAGAGCTCAGAAAGCAAAATTTTCTTCTGTCTTCCTCTTTCTACATTCCACTTTTGAATGGACAACAGATAGACTACAAAGCCAGCTTACCCTAATTGTCTCTGGGATTATGTTCCCTTACAGGAGCCCCTGCACATGAAACTGCTTAAAGACTTCTGCTACTGTGCCTGCCTCTTTTGTTGAATTTTAACACAAAAATAATAACTTTAGTTTTTGCTGTCTATATCTTTACTCTTGGATGTTACTAAGAGTTCAAACTTGCATGGCCTGCTGTTTAGTCTCTCAAACTTCAAAATTTTGTCAAGTTCTTAAATTTTAACAAGGACCAAATTATGGGAAAAAGGAACCCTGCATCTCCTTGTGACAAACAATATGGAATTATAATATAAATTACATTTCTGTGGGTTTGCTGCATGCTGGACCCTAATTCTTAAGTTTATTTAAGCAAAGTATGAAAATAGTCACTGCCTCTCAAAGGCCAAGCAGAGAAAGAGCTGGACTTCCATTCTCAATATAATGTTAGCAGCTGTTTTGCAATCCCAAGCAAAGCATTTCTGTTTTTAATACTTTCAGCTTATCATTAGTAAAATGAAAGGTAGCAGTATTTTCTAGATAGTTACAGATCTAAAGCACTGAGAGATAATGAGGAGAAACATGTGACCTGATGGAGGGGCTTTACTCTTACCGCATTCCTTTCTCACTGCCTTGTGGTTATTCACAGAAACCCATTTCTTACACTATATTGCAAGGTGATTTTCAAAATACAACTCTTTTATCTGATAGATGCGATGAAAAAGACACATGAATAATTATTACAAGCTATAGCACAAAACAAAGGAAGAGGGATTAATTTTTTGTGAAAATAAACCTATAAAAACAATTACATTTAATTAGATAAAACTAATAAAATTCATGGATAGAAAACACAACTAATAAAGGAACCAAGCCCTTAGATAAAGCACGGAAAACATTAAGATACATGAGGAACACACACATTGTTCAAAACAACAGGTAACATTTGTCAAGGTTATAAAGCAAAAGAAGATCAAATCATGAGGTTTTTTTGAATGCTGTAGTGAATAATCACTTTCAACAGACCTACAAAATCATTTAGAGAACATAAGGAACTCCCATGACGTCAAGTTAAAAACTGCAATGGCCTTTGCTTTGCGTCCTAGTTTTCTCTTCTATTGCTTTGATAAAACATTCTTATAATAGGCTATTTAAAGGAGGGAAGTGATTATTTGACTTATTCTTCCACATCACAATGAATCACTAAGAGAAGTCATGGTCGAAACTCAAGTAGAATCTGTAGAGGAACACTGATTACAGGCTTGCTCATCTAGCTTTCTTAGAGACTTCATGATAGCTCACCTAGGCAGTGTGCTGGACCCAACAATAACAATTTAAAAAAATTACAATCCTAGACCAGTGGCCTCAGGTTGAATGCTGGGCAATCTTTGAATTTGGATGCTGGGCATCCAAGGTTAGTCTAAGTTGGGTCAAGTTGACAGTAAGCAATACACAGGACACTTTGGGATTGAAGGGATTATGTGATACAGAGTAGAATAACAATGAGATGGGGCAGGGTTTGGGAAGGCACCAAGGGAATTGCTTTCAAGGTCAACTTATGATACAAACTTTCTTTCAAATAAGAGGAGATTCAAGTATAACATTTCACTCTCATCTGAAATAGATTTTGATGAAGCTATGTTGGGCTTCAGCATGATGCCATAAAATGGAAGCACAGGTTTATGTAAGGAAGTAAGGACATTAATGGGGGAGAAACCTAGTGGAATGAGGGTCCGTAGCACAGCTGTAGCCCTTTGTCAATACAGTATCAGCTATTTAATCCCTCACAGGTTCTTCCTTCTACACTTCTACACCCATGAAACACGAAAAATGCTTAACCTTATCTTTCCTTCCCTTTTTTGGTTGCCTTTTTTTTCTGATCCTTCAATGTTGTAGGAAAGCTTAAGATAATTTCTGCAATCTTTGGAGGCCACCTAGAGAATAATTCTGGGAAGGAAGAGATAATCTTAAGCATTCCAACTCTGGTCAAGCAATCAGATGGTCTCATTAGGAGACTCGACATTTTTCTGTCTTAAATTTATCTACTACATGAATATACTAAGTTATCGATGTGTCTGGCCGACTGTTTTGTGTTGTTTTGTCTCAAAGATAAATACAACACACATATGTCATCAACAGGAGTAACTAAGAGAATATACATTCAAAAATATCAAATATAAATGATTATTTTATCAAAGTAAGCTAAACCAATAAAGTCAAATACACATAATGTTTCTCTTTCCCCCTCCATAGATCTGTAGTCAAGTTATAGTTTGAAGTGCTTATTTAATTCATATAAGTATATAAAGTTCATGAATAAGTTTATTCATAGACATTTGAATACTTTGACACTTGCTATGAAAAGTTCAGAGGTTTGGCTGTGATATAAAGTGTTGGCAGAGAATAGAAGTAATGATATGTCTTATTATTGTAGGAAAGAGGGGAACATTATGAAAGTGCTCAAAAAAATGAATAGCTTAAAATGAAAAGCATATCTTTATAAAAATCTTTACATCTACTCTGTTTCCCACTTGTTTGAAAATAACCGTTTATTACTTATAGTGGGAACCATATATATTTAGAAGTTTTATGATTACTTCATATTGATTATGATTACTACTTTATGTATAAAGTCAATTTTTTTTAGTTAGTAATTTAAGGATATGACATCCAAGGTTAATTCTCATTTTGCTATGCTTATTAGAAATGATGAGTGTCTGGGCAGTACACAGAGCCTCTTGTTTCTGTCACCAGAGGAAGGGTACTAAAGCTAAAATTGCAAACGCAGATACTCAGTCTCAAAATAAACTAATGCTATTTATCTTTTCTTTAAAACCATCTCTGCCAAACAATGAGTGAAAGTTTATTCCTTATATAAAAGTGAAATTTCATATAAAAATCTTGTTAAATAAAAAATACATAGAATCCTAGATTTATAATATTTATCCAGAGCTCTTTTGCTTTCCCAAAATTGTTGAAGAGTTAATTAATGTTTATTTATGGCATTTTCTAAGGCAAAGGGAATTCATAGGCCATCCTTTTTAGGATAATTTATAATTTCTCTACTATAAAACCTTGTTTATAGGTGGACAAAAATATTAGGTTTTTAAATATTTGTTTAATTTTAATAAAATATCTTAGTTATTAAATTGTAGAGACTGTTTCATGCTTTATGCAACAGATAAAATCTTCTCATGCCACTATTAATGTTTTTCAACTCCAAGCATTACCATCAGTTAATAGTTTAGTGAAATTTGTGATAATCAATAGCTCATGTGCAGTATTGATTACACCTGTGAATATTCATTTTATTGCTCAATATTTATATGCATATGTAAGTACATATGCATATGTAAGAGAGTCTTTTTATTTCTTCCCCATCTTTCTGTCTTTCAGCATTTTAAACAGATGTAAATGTAATGCTAGTATATTAGTGAATAATTATAATATAGTGCCAGAAGATAAAAATGCCTGGGAATAATTTACCACAGAGATTAGAACATGTTTGGTTCACCACTCTGTACAAAAGGATCACTGTATTTCTACATCGTATTACTTGAAATTTCAATTTAAATATAGGTAAATAGATGGTCTTTATTAAGGTTAAGTAAAAATGTTATATATATATATTTATTTAATTAGTAAGTCTCCATGAGATGATTAATGTGAGAAAAATTATTCTTAAATCAGTTATTCCACTCTCATGATAAAAATATGAAAGTTATAATCTTAAATTTAAGTATATTTTGCAATGTTATTATATGTTAACAATTACATTTAAATACCTTACTAAAATTAAAAATTTAATATAGGTAAAAATTTTACCTATATTAAATTTACTTACTAGCAAAGGTAAGTAATCCACTGGGGTTGGTATTGTTTTCCTATATAAAAATGATATGATTCCAAGAACTTACAGGGTTTAATTGAAAGAAATATGTTATATCATTTCCATATGAAAGTTAAAAATAATAGATCAGTTTGTCTTCAGTTAGTAGAAGTCAATTTCTTCAACAAGAAATGATCAGGAAAAGCACAAAAACTTCTGAGAAACAATTTAAGATACAAGATAAATTATTTGCAGTTTTGCGTCTTACCATGGCAGGATCCCTCAATTTCTTCATACCCTGTACTGCAGATACACCTTCCGAGAGGAACAAGCCAATCTCCATCAGCTCCACAGTAGAGTTTAGGAGTATCCCGCTCTTCAGCACTCTTCACACATGAACCCCGCACTTCAACCAAAGACGAAGAATCAACCCTTGGGATGGTATCAGGAAACATAGCCAAGTTCCTCACAGTGAAGGGGCATTTTTTGTAGAAAACACGGACCGAGACCAGGGCAATGCATGCCCCAATGTCTTGAAAAGCCAAATAAAATCCTTTCCTTTCTATGGGCCCCACCTCACGAATTTCAGTGTTGAGCTTAAGGATGCGATCACCCAAGTCCATCTGAGTAAAGCTCTCATCCGCAGCAATTGTGTCGATCTTTACATATTGGCTTGGCTTGAATTTAGTCCCATGGGACTCATCCGATTCTATATAATACAGATTGAATGTTTCTTTACAAGTTCCCAGGACCCATGGGATGCTGTTACAATCTCTCAGTGTGAACTTCATCTCCACGTAAATTTTCTGTGCAGCATCACGCGAGATCCAATTAGTCCGAAGCCAGTTGTTTTGGTTTGGTTCCATGACATTGCATACCTGGTATGTATGTATGGGCCTGTTGTGCTCATCCATTTCAGTAATGGCATCCCACTGCACAAAGGAAAAGACAAATAATGAAGAGATTGTAAAACTACTGCCAGAGAGAGAAATGTTAATATTTAAGAATATTTTAACAAGCGAGAATAAGATAAAACCATACTATGAAACTGTCCAAAGCAACAAAGCAGCATTTTAACCATGACCCTTTGATTGGAAGTATACTATCTACTCTTCTGGGGGCTGAGGTGGATGTGATGAAGGAGTGCAACTTACAGGCTTGCTCAACCTGTCTTCTTACAGAAACTAACACCATGAGCCTAGGCATAAAACCACCCACAATGGGCTGGGCCCTCACCCTTAAATCACCCAGAAAATGCCCTATATGCTTCTGGATGGCTGGATCTTACAGAAGCTCTTTGTTTCTTGGGGTTCTGTCCTCCCAGATCTCAGATGAATTTAGCTTGACACTCTGTTAGCTTTACATCCAAACACATCACTGTTAAGCTACAACCTTTCTTTTCTTGTTCCTCCCCAAGTTACACATTAATATTGATATCACAATATAAGACATTCTCAAACTTAAAAGACCCATTCTTACAAATTTAAAACACTTCAAATTTAATCGCTTTTAAAATCAGAAGTCTCATTTAAAATCCAAAGACTCCCAATTTTAAGTTCTTAACTGTAGCCTCTAATAAAATCAAATGCTTTCTTATTTCAGGAGGGAAGAACCAGGGCATTGTCACAATTTGAACAAAACAAAACAAATGCAGTAATAGCAAAAGTAAAAGATTCAATGACTGAGATCCATTCATGATCTTCTGCTCTTTTAGACGAGGCTTTTTGTCATTTCTCTGGATTTGCCTTATGCATTACACACAGCTTGGATCCATTCAACCACTGCTGCTGTTCTTGGTGGTCAACTCATAGTACTGGCATGGCTAAATGAAGGAGTTAGTTGTTGCAAGTTGGCTACACCTTCACCAATAGCTTCTCCTATACTCTCCTCAGAGACTCCAGGCTTGCCACACAGTCTAAATCCTCAGTGGTTCTCCATGACCTCTTTATTCCTTCAAAACCAGTACCATCTGTATGACTATTCCATTGCTAAGTTCAGCAGTCAGCAGAAGATAGGACCCTGGCCATTTCTATTGCACAGCTTCTGGGTTTTGAGACCGAAAAAAAACACTTCCCAGAAGATTTCACCTCAATTATGTTGGAATCTTCTTGTGACTGCTAATTTTTTGACTCCAACTGACCAGTGTTGATAAACCCAGCAAAGCAAAGGTATTTTTTTTCCCAATGGTTCTGGTCTCTTGTTGATCACAGCTGATTTTTCAGGTCCAGGTAAGCAAAACTACAGTTTCTTAACTTAAATTGTGCAAAATCCCTGATGGAGTTTTGAGTGATTTTCACACGTTTTTTGTGAAACGTCACAAGCCAGGCCTCTATCTAAGGCATTTCTCTTCATATTCCTATCTTATAACCTCCACAAACAACTCATCCAATTTTGAAGATTCAATGACTTCTCTGGTCCACAATTCCGAAATCCTTCTACAATCAAACAAAAACAACATGCTATGTAACAAGGAGAACCCTAAGAGAAACATATATTGATCCCCCTGGGAGTGGGGAAATTGACAAGATCGCTTGAGAAAATTGGGAACATAGGGGTTGGGAAGAGAAGGGAGGGCAAAAGGTAGGAAGAAGAGGATGGGAATGGAGAACTTGGGGGAACAGGATTGTTCAGATGGGGGAAGAACAGAGACATTGAGCAAGGAAAGAAATATCTTGATAGAGGGAGCCATTACGGGGCTAGCAAGAAACCTGACACTAGAGAATTTCCCAGGAATCCACAAAGATGACCTCAGCTAAGACCTTAAGCAACAGTGAAGAGAGTGCCCGGAAGAAGGTGATTTGCCCTGTAGTCATATTAATGACTATCTTGAATGTCATCACAGAACCTTCATCCAGCAAAGGATGGAAGCAGAGGCAGAGACCCATAGCATATCACTGGGCTGAGCTCTCGAAGTCCAGTCAAAGTGTTGGTGGAGTGAGAACACAAGCAAAGAGGACAAGACCATGATGGGGGATATTCACTGAAACAGCTTATCTGAGCTAATGGGAGCTCATTGACTGACAGTGGGAAACCAGCATAGGACCAAACTAGAAGTTCTGTATGTGGGTGACAGCTGTGTGGCTGGGGCAGAATGTAGGGCCACTGGCAATGAGACCAGGATTTGTCCCTACTGCTTGTCCTGGCTTTTTAGAACCCGTTCTTTTTGGAGTGATATCTTGCTCAGCCCAAATATAGTGGGGAGGGTCTTGGTCCTGCCTCAAAGCAATGTGATAGACTTTGTTGACTCCCTGTGCGAAGCCTTACCCTCTCTGAGGAGTGGACTGGACAGGGGTGGGACAGTGGAAAGAACTGGAGGAGGGGAGGGAGTGCAAACTGGAATTGGTATGTAAAATAAGAAAAGATATTTTTCTAAGATAAATAAAATTTAAAAGAAAGAACAATACCTCCAAATCCTGATACCTTAGTTGAGGTACTCTTGCTGTGATGAGGAAACATGACAAAAGCAACTTGAGGAATTTTCACTCACATTTCTATATAACAGTTCATCATCAAAAGCAGTGATTTCAGTGCCTCATGGATGTCAGGGATCTGAATGCAGGAGCTCATGTGGAGGTCATGGAGGTGTGCTTCTTACTGTCTTGATTCTACTGATTACTCAGCCTAATTTCATATACAGCTGAAGTCCTCAAGTCTATGGATGAAACCACAAACAATGGTCTCACCCCTCTACCATCAATTAATAATTTAAAAAATGCCCTACAAGTTTGCCTACAACCCTGTCTTATGGAAGCACTTTCTTAGTTGAGGTTGCATCCACTCAGGTGACATTACCTTGCATCAAATTGGCATAAAACCATTCATCACACAATCAAAAACCTTAACCAACTCGAATCTCCCTTCAACAGTTTTGGCTTAGTACAGCTGCACTTCCCTGATGGTCTAGTAGTGGAAGTCAGCAACTGGTACTAAAAAGCTAAGACTGTAATTTTTTTCCAACATAAATAAAAAGGTACATTATTATTGGTTCCAAGACTTTTCTCCACTTATATAAACAAGGCATTCAGGCAAACTGAGTGAATAGACCAGGAGACAATCTTGTGTACTCCTTACTATGGTTATGTTACATTATGTATAATAAAATGCCTATCCCAGGTGATCTCTTTTTGCCTTCATGTAGGATCATAGAACTAAATACAAAGAAATAAGCATCTGAAACAGCAGAATAAAATGGTGGCAGAGACCAGGGCAAGCTCTAAATGAAACAGACATATGCCTGCTAGAAAAGAAGCATCTCAACAGTTTGAGAGCCACCAGGATAGGAAGACAAAAGTTCCAGCAGTTATGAGATGGGAAAAGTTGGAGGAATGGCAAAGCTGCTCTAAGGAACAAGACAAGAGGAAGTACAGGCTTTAGTGCCTGGAAGATTTCTTTTTTATTGTTTTTTTTTTGTATTTTTTGTTTCATATTATTTTTATTAATTTAGTTTTATTATTTAATTAAAATTTTCCACCTCCTACCATTTCCCTCCCTCTCCCCCCATCCCCTTTTCCCTCCCTCTCCAGTCCAAAGAGCAGTCAGGGTTCCCTGCCCTGTGGGAAGTCCAAGGTCCTCCCCCTCCATCCAAGACTAGGAACATGAGCATCCAAACAGACTAGGCTCCCACAAAGTCATTACATGCAGTGGGATCAAAACCCAGTGCTATTGTCCTTGGCTTCTCAGTGAGCCCTTCTTGTCAGCCACTTTCAGGGAGTCTGGTTTGATCACGTGCTCCATCATCCAGCTGGCCTTGGTGAGCTCCCATTAGATCAGCCCCACTGTCTCAGTGGCTGGGCACACTCCTCGTGGTCCTAACTTCCTTGCTCTCCCTCCTTCTGCTCTCATTTGGATCTTAGGAGCTCAGCCCAGAACACTGGACTGACATCCCTGGAAGATTTCTGCAGAACTGTAATATCTGTAGGGCCAAGGGTCTTAGAGATTTCAGATGGAGACGTTAATACTAACTTTTTAAATCTAGATTCCTAGCTTTATGTAAGTATGGCAACATTAGTGATTGCTAAGGGCTAAGGAATTTCTTTACCTACAACTGTTTATAGCTGTAATGCCTACCACTGAGGGATCCTGATAGTTTAGATACACACAAGAGTTGTGTTTTAGAGCTAACTCTTTTGCCACATGCTGCTATTGTAACCTGTCTAATGTTCCTGTTTGTTGCTGTTCCATACCTAGAGATACAACAGCTGCCAAATACAAGAACTCAAAGAGCTTCCCTTTGTCTACCCACACTTTGCATATGGATAAAGTAAAAATCAAAAACTGGTAAAATTTTGATAAAAAAATAAATATAGACAAGGCTTTAGATTAATAAAAGAAATATTCCAGTCATTATTTCAGTCATGAGAATAGGGTAGTTAAGCTGTCTTCATTAGAGATTATGTTGCAGCATAGGGATATTATAGCACATAACTATCAATGAGCAAATGACATGGTAGGAAAACAGTAATGGAATACATCAAAGATATGAAGAGAAAGAAATAGACAATTTTTTGAGGTCTCCTAAAATCAACCTCCGTAAGGAAGTGGCACTTATGCAATTATGGAAATGATAGATCAGAGAGAAGTCAGTCAGTCCAATTACAAGACAATAAGCGTATAGATATAATTTAGGGAGCAAACTGGGTAGCAAAATGCCTAGAGAGCTGATCTGAAAGTCTTTCCAAGTATCATGAACTTTGCCTTTTGTTCTGAGCTCAGTATTAGATCCCCTTCCCTATTTTGTGCTAAATACAAGCATGCTAACATGGCAGTTGACTCCACAGGAAGACCTTGCTAACCATTTTTAATAAAGCAGTTTATTAACACATTTGAATACGTTAAAATCAGTTGGTATTAGCAGGTATGCCCCTCAATTTAAAAAAAAAATATTTGTTTTTTTCAAAATTTTTTATTTCATTTTACATAACAGTTACAGTTTCTATTCCCTTCTCTCCTCCAGTTCCCATCAGAATCCTCTGTCTCACCCCTATCCACTCCTCAGAGAGGGTGAGACTTCCCATGGGGAGTCAACAAAGTCTATGCCATTGCATTTAGGCAGGATCTAGGCCCTCACCACTATATCTGGGCTGAGCAAGGTATTCCTCTAAAGAGAATGGGTTCTAATAAGTCTATAAAAGCTGTAGGGATAAATCCTGATCCTACTGCCATTGGCCCCACAGTCTATCCAGCCACACAACTGTCACCTAGATTGATTCTATGCTGTCAGCCTGGATTAAATGAGCTCCCATTAGCTCAGGTAAATGCTTCAGTTAACTCCATCATGGTCTTTACCCCTTTGCTTATATTATCGCTCCTCTGTCTCTTTGACTAAACTTTGAGAGCTTACCCCAGTGCTCTGCTGTGGATCTCTGTCTCTGCTTGCATCAGTTGCTGGATGGAGATTCTATGGTGATATTTAATATTATAAATATAAAATATATAATATATTATATATATATATATATTAATTATACATATATATATTCACTCAGACGTGGTCTTTAGACATAAAGCAAAGAAAACAATTCACAATCCAGAGAACCTAGATAACAATGAGGACCCCAAGGGAGATATACATAGATCTAATCTAAATTGGAGGTAGATTACAAGATCTCCTGAGTAAACTGAGAGCAAGGGGATCATGGGAGAGGCTAGAAGGGGAGGAGAGAGGAGGGGAGAAGAGAGGAGGAAAATGTATAACTCAATAAAATCAATTAAAAAATTGAAAAAGAAAGATAATCATCAATCTGACTACAGGGCAAGGCCAGCTCAGGCACTTTCTCCACAGTTGCTTAGGGTCTTAACTGTGGTCATTCCTGTGGATTCCTGGGAATTTCTCTAGTACCTGTTTCTTGTTAGTCCCATAGTGGCTCCTTCAATCAAGATATCTCTTTCCTTGCTCTGCCTTTCTGTTCTTCCCCCATCTGGACCTCCCAGTTCCCTCAATTTCTCCTCTCCCTCCCTTTCTCCCCTCACCCACATGGTCCCAATTTTCTCAGATCTTGTCTATTTCCCTTTCCCAGGAAGATCCATGAATGTTTCTCTCAAGGTTCTCCTTGTACCTAGCTTCTCTGGGGTCATGGACATTAAACTCCTTATCCTTTGCTTTATGTCTAATATCCACTTATGACTGAGTACATACCATGCCCATCTTTTGATTAGCTCACTCAGGATGGTTTTTCTGGTTCCATCCATTTACATGCAAATTTCAAGATGTCATTTATTTTTCACTGCTGAGTAGCACTTCATTGTGTAAATGTACCACATTTTATCTATTTTGCACATGTATACTGTGTTAGTACTTTATTTGTATAGTTACAATAAAATTGTTAGTTAATAGGTAATATTCAAGAATCTTCATAGTCTTTTAGGGAAAACTTCAGAGTCTATCCTCTCGATTAGATGATACTGCCAATACAAACAGTTTGATGTATAAAATAAGCATTCTCTGGTACCCTACTTCAGTAACTTAGAGTAAGATTATTTAACACATTTTGTTTACAGTATTTTTCACTTTAATTGGCTGTGGAGAGTAATTTAAGTTGGTGAGCTGAGAGTTGGTATAATTTCCAAACTAGGGGATATTCACTTCATTATCTAGGGCTGTTATGATACAAAGTCTTTGTAACTATCTACAGTAAATGTACACAAATCCTGGCATTATCTGTTAGGCAAGGTTAAATCTATAACTATAAATATCAAGTAGCTTGCTTGTGATCCAGAGGATAGTTTCCACAGAAATCAGTTTCTTTCAACTGTTGATCTAATTGTATAGACTGTAACCATTGCTTGTTGTCATCAAATGGAGAATAATGTTGAGTCTCCCATCTAATTCCATTCATTTTACCAGTGATGTGAATCTCAAATAACATTTATATTTAGAACTAAAGGCAACAATATTTTAATATATCTACAGACATTAATATGTAAATTAATTATGTAAATGTATTTAACACTGTGGCTTTTTATATAAAGAAGACTGAACTAGATAGGTCGTACACCGTAGGAGAAAACATAGCACTATTATTTTGCTATCTGGAAATAGTACCTAATTGACTTCTAATGACCTATAGTTGTACACATATATTAATGCATTTCTTAACCCTTACCAGGGATGCTTCTATTTATGTAAGATAGTGATGAAAGCAAAGACCTACAATAGGCTAAAAAGAAGAAAAAAAAGAGAATATGGACACTCAACCCTAGCTTGGATATCTATATGAAAAAATACATTTTTACCAAGGTTGAGTGAGCACTGCAGCAAAGGGGTAGGAGGAAAGATTGTCCTTTGGACACAGTGGGGTAGCTGCACTTATGAACTCAGCAACTGTGACAGCATGCACACCGCATAAGCTCTCGCAGACCAAATCCCAGCCTGAAGAGAGAATCAGCCTTCATGTCTAAGACCTTAGGAGCACTGGTCAAATCATCAATGTTGGACTAGGAGGAGTCAGTTTTCTTTAAGAATGTTGCCCCTGGCAAATTGACCATGCTACAATTAAAGGCCACACAGGACAAACTGAACTTCACAGAAAAAAAAAAAGGAGTACACAGACTTGGGAGAGAAGGAAATGGGAAAGGGGAAATGGATACAAGTTGGGAAGGAACTGGATATGATAAAAGCATCTCATCTGAAATTCTTAAAAACCTAATATTAAGAAGAGATAAGATCCCTATCTGATTCAATGGAAAAGATAAATGTGAATGTGTAGCATGTACTAATTTCTATAAATGACTATAAGGTAGGTATTCAGACTCTTGATAAATAGTCGAAGGAATTATGAAAATATGTTCGTAGCAAGGTTTTAGTTTCAGTATCAGTACAATGGCATAAATATTAACTATTAAGGAATCATCAAAATACTGAAAGCTTGAAGGAGGAAAGTAATTGTACTTTAAAGAAATAAAGGGTTCACTAATTCATTATGAACATTGGTGTTTCATTTCTTCCAGCAATTCTGGTATTCATGAGACATTGGGGGGCAGATTTCTATGAGTTCAAGACTATCTGGGCTACACAGTAAATTTTAGGCCAGTGGGAAGAAACTGAAATTTTAAAAGGATGTGATCCAGCCAAATAAAGTTAGGTTACTGGGGACATAAAATAATTGTACAGATCCATGGCCCGTCCTGCTCTCTTTTTGCTTCCTCGGTGCCTTGGGGTAACAATACAATACAATCACACTATGATGTACTATAGGTTTAAGGCCAAATGAAAAGGAATTGGGACCAAGTATAAGCTATTTCTCCATATAAATAGATCCTCTTGATACTTATCCACAGCAGCAGGATGATTACATATTATATAACAATTTGTCAAGCTCATCAAACTAAAGCAAACATACATGTTTTTCAGGGAATGAGAGTTTGGCTTATTTAGGTTTTAAGGTTAGAATAAGTAAGACATAAAGGCTGCTCTGACTGGAGTCATTTTTTGAGGTCTTTTTTTAACTTCAAGGGATGGGTATATTAACTACAAAGTGATGGATAAAAGATACAGAAACATAATGATGGAGGGGAGACATGTTGAGGGGAGTCTGAGAGGGATGGAGGAGAAAAGAGAGTGATTATGACATATTATAAACATGTATGAAATTCTTAAAAAATAAAAAAAGAATAGCAAAAAATACAACAAAAGAAATAAAAACCACATACAACAGTTTTTATTGAATGATTAAATTTAGCCAGAGTATGCGCACTTATATTAGGGCCTCCTTTCATGTAGGACTGTTTTCCCACTGGGCATCTTCCTACAGTCCGTCCCAATTGAAGTGTATATTGGAGAGAAGTGATGGGAACTATGCGGAACTATGAGTAATCTACAGTTCACTTATGCCTGGAGGTTCTTTTATAAACACCCACACCCACATATGATGTTTTATTTCCATAACAAGCTGAATAAAGTAGGCCAAAAAAAACCCTCAATTCCTTTTATGTATAGAAGGCTAGAATAAGAAAAATAATTCCCAAAGGAACTGGCAGTCACTGAGCATTCAAATTGCTTTCTTTCCGCGGAGAACAGAATAAGGCAATCAAGTAGCCTTCCTAGGCAAAGAACGTTCTGATAATATGAAGGAAAATTGACCCACGCATTCAAAGCACTAACATGAATGACTCAGATTTACGCTTTCTTTTTTAAATCTTTAGAACTGAGCAGGAATATAATAAATGTTTATTGCGATATAAACTTAAATTTAAAACAATTGAAGACAGTCTATTTTCAAAAATAAAATAGACTGGTGGAATCTAGTTTGAAAAATTAATATTTTCTAGGTGAAATTATAAATATGGATGTCCTTAAAGTACACAGAAAAGAAACACCATTTTTGAGGAAACCACACTGCAGACTCGGCAAGATCCTATGCAATGGCAAGACTAACTAGACTAAGGAGTGATACAATCAGCAAAATTTGTTAGTAAGCCCAAAGAATTTTATGAACCTGCATTAAAGTGTCATCTTGGAGCACTATAAATTATAACTTTAAAATATCATTAAAATGGAAAACACAAAAGATAACCATATATCCATGAATGAAAAAATATATTTGATATTACATACGCAAAAATAAGGACCAGAAGAGGAAGAAGACTTACAGCATTGAAGAACAGGGTATCTAAAGAGAAGAATTTGGGTTGTACCTCTGTCCCTAAGTGAATAGTACTTATAATATTTATTGTATGCATAATAAAATCTGGTTACTTTCTTCCCCTATCTCTCTCTATTAGAAATCACTTGTTTCTCTTTTATTTTCTTTAAAGGTTTTGATGAAGGAGAAAATATCAGAGAGATAGACTATAACAAATCATCATTTAAGTATACAACCCCCAGAATAAAACAATCCTTCAAATGGTCTAGGACATATTGACAGATAAAGAAGTGTACAAATGAGATAGTGAATTATATTGTTCATCACATATTTGTATAAGGGGATTGGAAGCATATGCTAAATCTATGATTTCTCATTAAGTTCTCCATAAAATTTATTTTCAAGAGTTTTGTAGTATGTGATTATAATTTATTTAATTTAAGTAGCTAAGCTTAAGTTGAGAAGGGAGCCCGAGCAACAAAATCAACTTCATTCTAAGAAAAAAGAAAGGCTGAAAATGGAGAAGAGGCTGGATTTGCTAAAGTGAGAGACAAACCTCATTTGTCCCAAACATTCTTTGCTTTCACAAGCGCAATAAACAACAGTTCTAGGCAGTACACAACCATGTTGTTCTGTAGCTCTGGACTGACTTAATTTGTAAATTGTATGCATCTAATTTTCTATATCAAAGAAGCTGCTTCTTAAAGGTTGTAATATAATATTTTCCCTGGAACCACTTAAATATTCACTTTGAGTCAATATGCTGATATAAACATAGAAAATTAGTGCCCTGAATTCTTCTCCTAGGCATGTAGTTAATAACATAAATCTGTTTTTGCAGGAAAAAAAGGGAAGACTCTTCATTTAAATGATAGCTAAGTTCAGAGAATAAAACAAGAAGCAAAATGTAGCCACTGAAGATGCATTCCTATTTCACTTCAGGCAAACATAAAACTTTTTTATTACAACTACAGAGATATTTAATTTAAAAGGTACAGATTCAGTGGTGTATCTAGAATACTACAGCTGAGACCAAGCTCTATGAATAAATCTATTATTTTTGTGAATTATTTTGGTATCTTTAAGCCTAGCTATTTAGCAATGACGATTATTAATAGTGAATGATTATCCCATTTAAAGCCTGTCGAATGAGGATTAAAAATTCTCTAAGGAGTGGAGTCCATATTCTGTATGTCAAAAGGCCTAAAATTGAAAGTTGATGACTTTCCTTCTTCCCTCCCTCCCTCCCTCCCTCCCTCCCTCCCTCCCTCCCTCCCTCCCTTTCTTCCTTCCTCCCTCCCTTCTTTCTTTTTTCTTTTTTCTTTCCTTCTTTCTTTCTTATTGGTTTTAATTTTTGAGACAGGGTTCCTCTGCCTCACCACCCTGACTGTCCTGGAACTCACTCTGTAGGCCAGGCTGGCTTTGAACTCACAAAAATCTTCCTGTCTATGCCTCCTGAGTGTTGGAATAGAGGTGTGCATCACCAACAACTAACTAAAGTTGAAGTATTTACTTAAGCAGGTAAATAAAATACTAAAAGCACCACCATAGGATATTTAAAGGATTAATAATTAAAGTATTACATGACAAATCCTGTGCCGTGGGATGTCATCCTGTATGCTGTGAAGGTTTTATTATCATTAGTTAATAAAGAAGCTGATTTGGTCAATATCCAGGCCCCCCCAAAAAAAAGCCAGTCAGCAGATCCATGTAGAGATATAGGAAGAAGGGCAGAGTCAGTGAGATGCCAGCAATCTCTGGGGAAGCACAATGTTAGGAAAATAAAGACTAATAGAAATGGGCTAATTTGGTTGTAAGAGCTAGTAAATATTAAGCCTAAGCTAATAAACCAAACAGTTTGTAATTAATATTAAGCCTCAGAAAGGTTATTTCATCCCTAGTGGGTGGAAGAGAAACTTCCAGGTTCAATACTTATCCTAATTAACTACCCTGTCATATATTAAAATATACAAATACCTAAACAGGAAGACTCCCCAAATATAGAAAGAACAGAAAAATCTTATTTAAATGGTTCTCATTTGTCAGAGATAAAACATCCATTGCCTTGTTTTATGGATGAGAAAATTGACTTAAAGAAAATAATTGATTCATTTGAGTTTATAAAAGCAAAACAATCTCCCAACCAGTACATGCAATGAATCAGTGTTATTTAAAAGTATTTTGATTCTTTTCATCTTGTTTGGTGGGTCTTAAGTCCAATTAAATGTTTCTGTTGGCATATATATATACACATATATATGTGTGTGTGTGTGTGTGTGTATGTCCCTATTGCACATATAGTGTTATTGTGCCATGATGGTCATTACTGAGGTTGATTGGTGTCATAGCTAGGTAGAACATGTTATTGCTTTCATCTCTTTTGAACTTGCAGAGCACCTTCTGCTATCCTGACAGTTAGTAGTCAGGGAGAAAGAAGATAGGTCAGTCCAGCTTATGGGCTTCTGAGTCCTGTATCTGTAATGCATAGTGTCTTCAGCAACAGAGACTTACTTCCATCAATGGATGTGCAACCAAGGACAATAGCAATATCTCATAATAAACAAAAGAAAAAATAATGCCTGGTACTAGAAACCTAGATTACTATTCAGAGCTAGTGAAGTCATTGGTCTTGGAAAAAAAATGCAAACCACCATTTTACTAAGTCAGAATCATCTCTATTTAGTATTTGTACTTTTACTAATTGATAAGTGCATTTCTTACTTCTAATCAAGGGTACTTATCTAGAAATAGACAGAGACCACAACCAACCAAAATGTAGAATTATGGAACCCATTTTAATGGATACATCTTCAAACACAAGATCCACCCCTAAGGCTCAGGGAACATTGTAACAGATTAGGTAGAAAGATTATAAAAACATAATAATCAGAGAGTTTGCTGTGAGACTCTGTCTCCTAGCAATTTCAGAAGCTACAATCACAAAATTGCACTGACTTGACTGCCCAAGCATGACCTGAACAAGGACACCAGTAGACATTCTAATATAATTGCTGGGGAAAGCCAACAAGGCCTCAACGCTACAGAAAGTAACTACAGGCAACCAAGGAATTCAGAATGCATAAAAAATAGTCTTATCAAAGGAAGAGAACCATAATAGTTATCCAGTGTAGTAAGTCCCCAAAATACATGTACATGTAACACGATACATACTGATGGGTTACATTTAGTAATACATATGTGTTCTTATATATATGTATATATACATATGTATGTATGTAAAAATATATATGTATATATGCATGTAACTGCAATTAATAAAAATGATGGTATGAATTAGAACAAAATATATTATAATCTCAAAAATAGATATTTAGAAAGTGATACTTGCCATTATAAAGGCTTTAAATCAAAATAAATTTAAGTAGGCTGCATACTCTATGAAAACCTGAATTGAATTCTATTGGTTATTGGTGACTGTTCAAAGGGAATATAATTATAGGAAAAGAGTAAGTTCTTATTAAATATAAAATACATAATTAAAACTTTGAATCTAATAATCAGAATCAGACAGGGTGCTGGATCAAGATCCCAAATGCAACCCATGACTGAAAAAATGAGGAAGCTTAAGCCATCTTCTAACGTTCTGATATTATTTTGAAGATTACAGAAGGACAGCTGATACAGATAACTCAAAAGATTTAGCTCAAGCCTGGACATGTCAGGTGACAGACTGGGCATCACATCAGAACATAAGACTTTTTAAATGCAAATTCATGTTTAGAACTCTGCCTTGGAGTTTGTGTTTGCATGCACTTTTGTCTGGGTGTTCATGGTAGGGTAAGAGGAGGGGAAATGGTTTTCATAATGCATGTCTTCATTAGCTGAGTGAGCTGAGAAAGTGTTCTAATATCTAGGAAGCTAAGGAGGCATTCGTTTTTAGAGAATTACTTTAATTTAGAAGGACTATTACAGATCCAGCAGGATCATCTATCTTTGGGGTAAAGACTTATGAAGTTCATAGCTCAGACTGATTAACTTTCTATTTTAACTAAAAAAGCTTATGGTTTAAGTATAGCAAATTATGAATTTTTAATTCTTGCAAAAATCAAATGTGAAGTAAATGAATATTCAAACTGTTCATGTTAATTCAAATGGAGACATGAAGTCTCTTGGGGATGTGATATTCTCTACCTACTGCACATGAAAATGACTAATGAAGAAGAAAGTATTCAAGAGTACTAAATGCTGTCGGGAGCTGACAATGTAGGCCACTGGTGGAGCATTTTCTTAGTATTCATAAGACCTGGGTCAGTTCTTAGCACCTACCAAATTAAAAAAAAATCTATATGCTGGTTATCTCTTTTGATTATTTCAAAATAATGGCCTTTTGGGAAAGATAAATAAAAACTTACTATTGTAGAAGCTTACTAAACTATAAACATGTACACATATAAAATGAGTTTAAGTGGAGCTACCCTATATCAGGTGGACAATATCTCATTACCTTTTTGTAATTGTTCCTCAATCGGGTCTCAAAGAGTCCCCAAATTACAAGCTATTGCTATTGTTCTTGGTTAGTCTTCAGAATTTGATGGTCAGGCTCTATTGTTGTAAAAAAACGTAAATTTAAGCCATGGAACAAGAGGCTGGTACTGAATTATAAGCTTCTTAAACATTAGCAAGCTTTGATAGCCCTGGAAGGCATTTTATATGCTTGTAGGAGAAGAAACCAACCATACATTTTACCCAGCTTTGGACTGAGAACTATAATAATGGCTGGCCTTTCAAAATTTATTTCCTGATTCAATAGGGGAATAAATATTTTAGAATTAGCCAAACATTTTTGATGGGATTTTTAACACAAGAAAAAGCACATAAGAGGTTTTTAAACATAAAGCAAAGAAAACCAGCCTACAAATCACAATCAACAGAGAACTTAGACAACAATGAGAACACTAAGAGAGACTTACATAGACTTACATGGGATGTAGAAAAAGACAAGATCTCCTGAGTAAATTGGGAGCATAGGGACCTTGAGGGAGGGTTGAACAGGAGGGGAAACACAGGGAGGGGAGCAGAGAAAAATGTAGAGCTCAAGAAAAATCAAGAAAACGCCCATGACTGGCATTGCTATACGGGTCAAGAACTGTTGACTAGATAATAATGTTATTATTATGCTCAGTGGATGTAGTAAACTGACTCCTAATGACTTATTCTTATACCACAAAATAATACACCTCTCAAGCTTCATCTGAGACCTCTTCTTCTTGTAGTAGATGACATCCAAAACAGGTCAGCATGAAGACAAACAGAGACTTTGTAGTTCTCAGCCCCAAACTAGATGCATTATTTCCCACAAGGCTCAAAAATCAACCCAAATGAGAGGTCAGAAAGATTGGAATTGCCAGAGGCGGTGAATGACTACAAAGAAACAGTGGTTTCTAGACACAAGGTACTTGTACATATGAACTCACGGCAGTTGTGGCAATATGCACAAGACTTGCACAAGCTCAAGCCAGAAAACAATCTCAGCAAGAAAGGCAGAAGGAGTCTCACCTATAGTAGAAGAGCTATGAGCAACTTACTGCTTCTGATAGAGATTGTCCAGTTCTTCAAATGTATGACCCCAGGTAAGTTACCTATACTCTAGGGTAAGCCTCACAACTAAAAGTATTAGTGCAAGAAAAACTTGAGCTGATGGATTAAAAAAAAATGGAACAAATGTTGGGTAGATAGAGAGGTCATGAGGCATATGGATCAGACACAAAATGGAGGAGTAAGCAAAATACATTTCATAAAATTCTCAGATAATTAATAAAAACACTATTTTTGAAAAGAAAAAAAATAAATATAACTGCTAAAATGGCCAGGAAGTATAGGCAAAGCAACCAGGCAGGAAGTATAAGTAGGGCCATAAGAACAGGAGAATTCTGGGAAGAAGAAAGAGGCAGTCTGTGGTCAACAAAAAGAAAGCCAGATATAGAGCAAGCAAGGTAAGAGCACCTCACTGATAAAAGGTACCAAGCCACGTGGCTAACATAGACAAGAATAATGGGCTAGTTTAAGATGTAAGAATTAGTTAATAAGAAGCCTAAGCTAATAGGCCAACCAGTTTATAATTAATGTAGACCTCTGTGTGTTTCTTTGGGACTGAATGGCTGTAGGATTAGGCAGGACAGAAACCTCTGTCAATACTTAAGTGCCTATAACAATATGTTTATTAAACTTCAACTCAGCATCATAAAAAATGAAACTGTTCATGTCCTACTATAGTCTATAATTCTAATGAAAATGATTATTAATGAAAAGAAATTCTAAAATGAAATGTAAATTGTGAAAACCAATATAACATTGTTAAAAAGCAGTTCAAAATGTCTAAGATCATATGTGAATTAAAGATACTTATCACAATTTAACAGAAGAGTTGACTATGATGAATGAAAAGGAATGCTTGTATGTATGTGTGTTTGAGAGAGAGAAGAAAGAAAAGAGAAGAGAAGACAAGAGAGAGAGAGAGAGAGAGAGAGAGAGAGAGAGAGAGAGAGAGAGAAGGGAGAGCGATCATTAGTTGATGATAAGAAGGCACTGGACTGACAACAAGCACTAAGAAACAGAATAATCAATCATATCTTTCAGACTCAGTGATCACGTTCTTCAAATTTTGGGAAGTATAACTAGATCTCATATAATAAACATCTATAAATCATGACAGGTATTCACAGATATGGAAAAAATACAAAAATATCAATTTTCCTTATATCCAGTAAAGTGGGGTGCATTATACTCTTTTTTGAACATGACTGCAATATTTCATCCAAAGTCCAGGTTCATATGTACTTACTTATCAGAGATATTAATTTCACATAAATGTATAGAAAATATCACATGTAAATGCTAACATTTCACCTAGAATTTGATTTTTTATAATTGTATCATTTTGCTTAACAAGCAGGAGGAAAAAAATCTGAGTACAGACATACTGAGGAATATTTGATCACACTGTATGAAAGGCGGCTCTTGATTGGTTGAATAAAGAGCTGAATGGCCAATAGCTAGGCAGAAGAGAATAGACAGAATGTGTAGGCAAAGAGAGGAAGTGGAAAAAAATCTGAGGCATGTCAGAGATTCCAGAGCGACATGGAGGGAGTCAGACTTACATAATGGAGGAGAAGCTAAAAAGCCACATGGCAGAATGTACATTAACAGAAACAGAGTAATTGAAGCTATAAGAATGAGATCGAAAGAAGACTATGCTAAGGCCAAGTTTTCATAATTAATAATAATCTGCTGTGTCATTATTTGGGGACCAATGGTCCAAGAAAGTCCATCAAGAAAGGCTAGCAATGCAGACACAGTGTAAGCTTTCTGTGAGCACATGTGTTTTTACAGTAGATATAGAAATAACAAAGTATCTTTTGGCCATTTGAATTTCTTCTGTTGAGAATTCTTTGTTCAGTTCAGTGCCCCATTTTTAAATTGGGTTAATAAGCATCTTAAAGTCTAGTTTATTGAGTTCTTTATATATTTTAAAGATCAGACCTTTGTCTGTTGCAGGGTTGGTGAAGATCTTCCAGTCAGTAGGTTGCCTTTTTGTCTTAGTGACAGTGTACTTTTCTTTACAGAAGCTTCTAAAATCAAAAACATCAATGATAGCCTTTCCTGGAGAGGGTGTGGAGTAAGGGGTACACTCATCCATTGTTGGTGGGAATGCAAACTTGTACAACCACTTTGGAAATCGGTGTAGCAGTTTCTAAGGAAATTCTGGATCAACCTACCCCAGGAACCAGCAATACCACTCTTGGGAATATACCCAAGAGATGCCCTATCATATTACAAAAGCATTTGCTCAAGAATGTTCATAGCAGCTTATTTGTAATAGCCAGAACCTGGAAACAACCTAGATGCCCTTCAATGGAAGAATGGATGAAGAAAGTGTGGAATATATGCATATTAGAGTACTACTCAGTGGTAAAAAACAAGGACATCTTGAATTTTGCATGCAAATGGATGGAAATAGAAAACATGATCCTGAGTGAGGTAACCCAGACTCAAAAAGATGAACATTGGGTGTACTCACTCATAATTGGTTTCTAGCCATAAATAAAGGACATTGAGCCTATAATTTGTGATCCTAGAGAAGCTAAATAAGAAGGTGAACCCAAAGAAAAATATATAGTCATCCTCCTGGATATTGGAAGTAGACAAGATTGCTGGGCAAAAATTGGGAACTTGGGGGTGGGGTGGGATGGGGGTAAGGGGAAATGGGGAAAGAAAAGTGAAAAGAAGAGGAGGGGGGAGCTTGGGGGAATGGGATGGTTGGGATAAAGGAAGGGTGGATATGGGAGCAGGGAAGTATATATCCCAATGAAAGGAGCCATCTTAGGGTTGGCAAGAGACTTGACTCTAGAGGGGCTAGCAGGTGTCCAGGGAGATGTCCCCAGTTAGTTCCTTGGGCAGCTGAGGAGAGGGAACCTAAAATGGCCCTATCCTACAGCCGTACTGATGAATATCTTGCATATCACCATAGAACCTTCATCTGGCGAAGGATGGAGATAGAAACAGAGACCCACATTGGAACACTGGACTGAGCTCCCAAGGTCCAAATGAGGAGCAGAAGGAGGGAGAACATGAGTAAGGAAGTCAGGACGGTGAGGGGTGCACCCACCCACTGAGACAGTGGGGCTGAACTATTGGGCGCTCACCAAGACCAGCTGGACTGGGACTGAAAAAGCATGGGATAAAACTGGACTCTCTGAACATGGCAGACAATGAGGGCTGATGAGAAGCCAAGGACAATGGCATTGGGTCTTGATCCTAATGCATGAACTGGCTTTGTGGGAGCCTAGCCTGTTTGGATGCTCACCTTCCTACACCTGGATGGGGGGGGGGAGGACCTTGGACTTCCCACAGGGCAGGGAACCCTGACTACTCTTTGGACTGGAGAGGGAGGGGGAAAGTTGTGGGGGGAGGGAGAGAGGAGAAGGGGGAGGGAGAAGGGAATGGGAGGTGGGGAGGAGGCTGATATTTTTTCAATAATAATAAAAAAAATAACAGAACATGTGTGAGCTCTGTACCTGCTGTAGAAGTCTTTTCAATAGATTTTAATATAGTAAAATTTAAATTTTTGTAGTGGATTTGTTTAGTCTAAAGAAGAAAGCCTAGGGAGGGCTTGGGATAAAAAATTCCAGATATCTGTGATGATGCATTTGTAGGAGATTGAAGTTTATGCCAGAGAGGGTGAAGACATGATATTGTTTATTGTGAAATTTGCTAATTGGTGTTCTGTGTCAGGATGATGAATTAATGAATATTAAGTAGAGTATCCCTTACCATGAAAAGATTACCTTTTATTGGTTTTGCTTCTTCTGTAACAGTTGTCGGTTAGAAAAGTGCTCAGTTATGAATTCTCCTCTTTTTTTTTTTTCATTTGTTTCTTCCTTGCTCAACTAATTTCTGTTCCTTTGTTATTGTCAAGCCATGGACACTAATGATTAATTCCAAAATGCTGTTACAGAGCACACAGGGCTCACTAAATGGTCTAGTGGACTAAACATTAAAGACATGGACAACATTTCCTCCCTTGAAATTTTTCCTTCTTTCCTGAAATAGGGTTAACTTTAGCTGAAAGAAAATACTCAAGTATAACGGAGATAATGAAAGTTTTCTTGGCACTGAGTGCAAGGCCAACAGATGCCAGAGGAGGGACTCGGATCTCCTGAATCTGGGGTTACTGCTGATTGTGTGTTAGTTGTATGTGAGCATTGGGAACCAAACTCAGAACTTTGGAAGACAACACTCACTTTTATCCATAAAGCAATATTTCTAGGCACATCCCTTAAGGTAACATACTAACAGGACATTTAATATAGAAAACAAAGGAAGTCCTAAATCAAAGCACTTTTCAAATAAATTGGTAGAAGATTCAGATGAGAGGGCTGTATCATTGGGGAACATTTACTATAAATCTATAATATTTCTAGATTTGGAGGTTGGTGGATGCTACTGTTTCATGATAACCTCAAAGATGTGAGGTTAGAATTAGAAGAGGGCACTAAATGAAAGGAGATGAACGACATTCCAATTTAATTTGTAATGTGGCTCTGGGTCTACATCATTCTTACTGCTCCACAATAGAAAATGAAGTTCTCATCAGTTAACTAGCCTTTGAGGATAGTTAAAGTAGGTGAGGTTTCTTTTCAGGAACGTTAGCTCACAAAAAAAAAAGTCAAGTCTGTATTAAATCCTAATGTGACTTGCTACTGTTTATTTGCTCATTTTATCCAATCTTTCTTGATACTCCAATACCAGCATTGTATGTAAAGGTTGTCTCCAAAGCTCTCAAAGATATAAAAAGGCTTATCTGTGAGTTAGACAGGTCATAATTAGTAAGGAATTAATATAAAACAAAAACACCTTGCATTATTTAGTGTGTAAAATATGCTTTAAGACATTTCCTTGAATGTTCTAGTAGGAGCAACTCCAATTATTCATAGTACTAAATAGCATAATAAAACATTCTTCATACTACCATCTTATTTTGCCACTACTTCGTTTGTCCCAGAAAAGCTTCCTAAGCATTGTTATAGACCATTTCACTCAAACATTTCTCTCAGAACAGATCTTGGAGGCCATAGTTAAGATAATTAGTGTAATAATTATTCTAGCAAGTAGTGTTGAACTAGTCTTTGTGTAAAATCCATGAAGACGTCACTGCTATGATGAGTGAAATTCTCTAGTGTTAAATGTATCTCAATTGCTTTTTCCCCTGTGAATTGCCTTGCTATTGAGGAGAAATGGTGATATTCATAGATGTATCTTGGAGTAGAGAAAGTTACACTTCAATAACAACCTTGATTATAATGGTGGTAGATACACTACTGCAATCAACACACTGAAGGAAGAAAAATGGCTTAGTCCACACACCAACTTCCAGTTCACAGTATAGCTTGAAATAGAAGGTTTCAATTATAGATTTTATAAAGATACTAATTTTGACTTTCCTATAATTAGGTCAGAGTGCATAATAAGACCAAAACCTGATTGAGCAATGAGCCATACTGAAGAGATGGATAAATTCTCTTTTACAATGTACCCTCTACACTTAAGACAGTGATGGAAGGGAAGATTTTAAGTTTGAAGATGAAAGTTCATAAATAGAGATATTTGAGATTTAATTCCCCATATTTTGCTAAATTTTCTGGGCTTATAAAAGTTGTTCCCTTATACTTGTTATGGGAAAGTAGATTCTATTTACTTTGAGACACTAGGAGACACTGCTTCAACAAAAACTTGGCAAAATGATCTCGGCTCCTTCAAACTGGCCCTAATCTGCTGCTAAGACTTCAAGGTCAAAAGCTGGTGCAATTTTCACTGTAAACCAATTATAGAAGTTACTCTTCTATGCTGAGAGGAAATGGTTTATTCATCAAAAGAAATGTAAAACACAACTAACATGTTCAAGCAAGAACTGTGAAACTCAGTCCAGGAAAGGTTCTTTGTACTGTGGACAACAGAAGAAAACATATAGGTCACATCAGAGGAAGATGGCGGGTATCAGGGCATTTACCAATGAGTCTAGGATTTAATGGCAGCTAAAAGAGCTGAGGTATGCTGCTAGCATTCTCCTTTGAGGTACACAGTTGAAAGAATGATCTAAAATCAAAACCAAAAAGTAGAAGTCTTTGAATGGAATTTTGATGAAAAATTCCAAAGCATAAAAGAAGTAAGTAAAACAAGAGAATCTTTTGCCTATGATCTGGTGGTTCTCGAAAGACAGACTTCTGTAAAAAAAAAAAAAAAAAAAAAAAAAAAAAAAAAAAAAAAAAAAAAAAAAAAAAAAAAAAAAAAAAAAAAAGTAGCAATAAAAACACACACAATCCTATTCAACAGAGGGAGAGAGATGGAGACACAAGAAGACAGAGATAGAGAGACATAGAGAAACAGAACATTGTCATCCCAGAAAACAACTGTCCTATAATGGCACTACTACAGTTAAAAGTTTGCTAATAAAACAGATTACTGATATTTAATAAGAATAATGGGATTCTGAAATAGCAGATTCAAGATTTTAAGACGTAACTATACAAGAAACAGATAATAAAATTGTTTTTGTTAAATAGGCAGATGAGTTTGAGCAACTCATTGAATACAATGGATGAGTTTGGGTGTCCAGGCCCCCTGATGTTTCTAAAAGTCAATATATGGAGACAATCAGAGGACACTGGGCAAAATTTCCAAAAAATTCCAGCTTGATATCACAGTCAGTCAGGTCTTATAATAAAAATGACTGAGCTATGTTCCTCTCTGTTGGTGCATAAGGTGTGTAACTCTAGTCCATCATTGAATAACAACAGGCAAAATATACTGTAGGATAATGGAGGAAGGTCATTGGTAATAAACAAACTGCCTTGGCCCATTTTGATAGGCCATCCCTTAGCTGGGTGGAGTAGGCAGAACAGAATGCTGGGAGGACGAGGAAGTGGGCTCATACTCGATAGCTCTCCCCTCTGGGGCAGACACCTCAGAGAGAGGCCATACTCCACTCTCCTGGGCAGACGCACGATGAAGCAAGCCGCCAGGTCATACATGCTGAATCTTTCCCGGTAAAACCAGTGCTACACAGTTTATTAGAGATGGGTTGATCAGGATATCAGAATTAGCCAGTAAGGGCTAGAGCTAATGGGCCAAGCAGTGTTTAAAAGAATACAGTGTCCATGTAATTATTTCGGGGCATAAGCTAGCAGGCAGCTGGGGTGCTGGGGAACAGCCCCACCTCTCTTATTACAACAGTAGAAAATAGCCCAAGCTTCAAAACAGGCTTCCAAGGCCTGAAGACTGGTTTACAGAAGCTCTAGCTAACTGGATTCAGTTGGGGCAGTTCTAAGTCACTCTAAAGACATCCTGCTACTGTTACTATTTTCTCAGTGTCAGGTCACAACTGCTGTGCAGTCTACATTACAGTCTGAAATTAAACAGCACCTTAAACTTCCATCTTTACTACAGTTCTGTGCTCTGATGTTTCTCTCCATGTAAGCAAAATCTTTGCACTGGCAAGGAAATATGTAAATACTACATATTAGTTCAACTTCAGTCCTCCTAAGCAGAATTTTGTTTGTTCATATACATAGCTCTATGTTTTACGAATAATATGTTCATCACAAAAATACACATTGTTGTTTACATAAATCTTAAAATCATATAGAATTAAATTCTTGGATTTTTTTCAGTTTAAATTATTAAGAAGTTTCTTAGATATAGTATTAAAATTAACAAACTATACAAAAAATAGTTATTAAAATATTTCTTTTATTTTGGGGCCATCTTATAGAACATAATACCTAATAATGGGAGTAGGTTTCATAAATTATTTCTCAGGAAAGGGACTTCTACGTAGAAATATGTGTTCTGCCAATTATGCCAAAGAAAGATAAGCTGCTTAATTGAAAAATGTGTAAACAATTTACCTAAATACTTCTCAAAAGAAAACATAAAAGTAGTTATTGAGCTTATAAAATGCTCTCAGTATAATTTCCAGTAGGGAAACAAAAGCCCAAATAAATAATTTCACTCAAACACACATAGTTGACATAAAACCAAACTAGTGAAAATGGACTTTCATATATTGTAATGAGGGAAATTAAATATCTTTTGAAAAATATAATTGGACATTTGTCAAATAGTATACTTAATGATATTATATGGTTCATAATTCCTACTTTTGTACCAAAAAATACTTTAATCTTCTTGTTACAGAAAAATTTGTACTGGATATTGATAGCACCATAATTCCTACTAGTCAAATATTCAATTCCAATTGTTTGTCAGTTAATTAATCCACAGATAAGACATTTGAGGTATATACAATGGAATCATATTTGGTTGAGTTATGTAGTGCTAGAAGAACAAAAGGAAATCAAGCTATATCTGAATTAGTTTGAAAATGTGCAAGTTAGAAGCTAGTAATTTTAAAGGACATAAACACTGTATGGATTACTTTTTGAAATATTGAATGTGGGAAGATACAAGAAAATAGTAAAATGAGTCATTTTCTTAGAGCTGAGTAAAAGTGAAAAGAAGAGGAGAGTTCATGTTTTCTCTGTAGGTTGTTGAAAATCCCTAAACTTATATTGGTGTGGATAACTCTTTGATTATATTAAAGCTATTGACTTGCACTTTTTGAGATAGTTTCATATTGAATTAATTATAACTTTCTAAAAATAAAAAATTCATTAAAAACATGTTAAAAGTTTTAATCCCTTGGTCCCTTCCCATTGTGTGTGTCTCCTGTAAGATGTTGTTATTAAAAGCTGAACAATTTCCAAGTAAGAGTAAGATTTGGCTAATTATGTATTGCTCGGAAATCCAGGGTAAGAATTAGTTCCAAGAAAGAAATGGTTACCGTGTGTCAAATATTGATTGGATAGTCAGTCTTTACCTACAGAACTTCCTTTGTACCTTTGTCTGACTTACACATTAGTTAAAAGCAATACATTACTTAAAATTTTATTATTCTTTTGCCTTTGATGCAATTTGGAATGATGTAGGAGTCTTCAGGATTTAATATGCCACAATTATAAAATATTTGTGACATGAATGATATGTTTGATTATCAATTTCAAAATATGAATGTGAATTAAAATAAAAGCACCAGTATTTAGTACATGGCATTTTTCAACAATTTAGGGAAAATTAGACTAAAATATCTAATGTGTAATATATCTAGAGTATAGTTTGATATTCACTCATGTTTAACAGTATGCAAATCACTCTCCACATTATTCCTGCTATGTTAAATATATTTAGTTAAATTTGTATATCACTTCATCCAATTTGTATTTTTCTTATAAATATGTTTCAGCTTTTCTAAACTTGTTGTCTTCATTTGGGTTTCTGTTGCTTTGAGGAAGCAACTTAGTGAGGAAAGAGTTTATTTTAGCTTCCAGTTCCATTTCATGGTCCATCACAGTGGGAAGTTGGGGTAAAAACTCAAACAGGGCAAGGGCTAATACAGGAGGCAGGAAATAATGCGAAGGCCATGTAGGAAAGGAATGCTACTTGTCTCACTGCAGGGTTTACTCATCTGGCTTTCTCATAGCACTCAGGACCACCAGTCTAGGGCTGACCCCACCAACTGTAGGATGGGTCTCCCATATTAACCAATAATCAAGGCAATACTCCACAGACTTATTTACAGGCAAATTATACTAAGGCATTTTATGAATTGATGCTTTCCAGTTTTTAACAATTTTTATTTTAATCCTTTTCTGAATGAGTGGAGGCCAGTAGTCACTTTTCAAGGCATTCTCAATGCTGTAATAAATTGTGGACATGCATATATTATTTTATTGCAATTCCTAACACTCAATTACAAGGAGTGAAAATGCACTTTATCTATTAATTTCCCCCTTGGAACTTCAAAATTCTGTTGTCTGGGTTCCAGTTTCATTGTAAATGTATCATTTATTACCATTTGAAACACATATATTAGAAACTTGTTTAGTCAGTTAGCTCAGTAATGATTGTCAGAGTATGCTGAACCATTTTAATTCTCTGATCAGAAGTAGTTAATATGACCTATGCACCCCTTCCCAGCAGTTTCTCAATAACTTGAAGACCAGAGGACATGAAGGGAAGAATTTCTCCCAATTACCATCCTCAGCCACTTCTCTGTGCACAGGGGTCAATTATTTCTTCAGAAGCTTTGGAAGAATTCTTGTGAAAAAATTTATACTTAACTGAATAATATTCTAAAATTTCATTTTATGTTCCTTTTCCACTTTGGGCAGCTTTTCAGATTATCAGCCTTTGACACTGTCCTGATGACACACTAGTTTTGGAATGAAGAGGATACAAGCTCATGTGTCTCTTACTTTTGAATACTGATTGAAAAGGGATCCATTTTACACATTGTGTTTCTTACAACTACAGGAAAATGATTCCTCTGCTGCTCTCTTCAAAGCAGTGTAAATATCAGTTAAATAGTAGTTTGTATTTGTGTCTGATTGTGAGTAATACTTTTCAATTGACAACTATCTTTTAATTAAAATTCATTCATCTGAAAAATCATTAGCATAATGTATGAGAAAGTGGAATGTATTGGATTTACTGACACAGAGAGTAAAGTGATATTTCATTCAGTATGAGAATTTTCTTAATCATTGATTTTCATTGTTTGAGATAAAATACTTTGTGATGAATAAGTATCAACTTCAAATTTTATTTCTAAATTTGTTTCTACACATGTGTCTATACCTACAGTGGTTTTGTGTGCTTCTTTGTGTTTTGTTTGTTTGTTTGTTTGTTTTTTGCCAGTAAAGTAAGATTTTTATTATGAATGAGGAAATACACATATGGCAAGCACTCAGAAAGACCTTCCACAAAGCAACAGGGACACTGAGAAATTCCAATCCTAACCTTATGTCTTTAAAGATCATATATTCCTCTTTGTGATTTTAAAATCCAATGAAAATAAAGAAGTCTTTATGAATACTGGCATAATGGAGCACAATCAACCATAACTTTAAAATTTTCATGAAAATTCTTCATATACTGATAATGTTTTCCCTTATGCTTCCTTAGAAGATACATATTACTGCACAACATAAATATCCCCTGCATAGGAGTCAAAAGACTATAAACACTATGAATAAATGTAGAGTCGATTAACATATACATATAAAAGTGAAGATAGTAAAGATATACAAATTTGAAAATATGTAAGAGGTAAAATACAGTCAAGGGTAAAAACATACAGGATTATAAAAATTCATATGACTCAATGTTTTGGAGGATAGCTTGTCAACATACGTTGAAATCATAATCTATATTCTTTTAGATATGGTATTTCTAGTACTAGAAAACTGTATAAATATACAAGAATAATACACTTAACAACATTTCTAATAGTGAAAAACTTGAGACAAAAAATACCTGGACTAACAGGATAGAAAGTTATACTTATTTTTATTCATGAGAACATCATACATGTCAACATACTTCGTTATGCTTTAAATTACATCATAATTCAGTCAATAAATGCTTATTAAGAACCTGCTTTCCACCAAACAGTACTCTTATCAGTAAAAATGCTTATACAAGGCAAATTTTCTGTCTTCATGAAATTTTGAAATTTCAGGTCATGTATAAAAAAAAATTGGGAAAAGTGCTACAGAGAAAAAGTGAGGTAAGGTAAAGGAAGTGTGAGTGAATGAGGTGTACTTTTATTAGATAATGGAGATCACTTCTCTGATTCAGTGATATTCAAAATCTGACTGAAGTGCAAAGCCAAGGAGGAATGTGGGGGAACTTGAAAGGATGGGAAAATGCCATGATCAAAGGGCACAGGAGAAAGCAGAGCTTATTTGAGAAATGTAAGGAGAGAGTGTCACTATAGAGTGTAGTTTAAAGGGTGGGAGTGGTAAGAAGTGATCCAAGGAGATGTGTGGGGAAGTAAGATCAGTAGGGTGCTGGCGGGCTGTCAAGGGGATCCTGCCATTTGATACTCAGAAGATAAGCACAGCAGAGGTCGGCCATGAAAATCATAAGCTCTGGCTAACATTTTTAATGGATAATTTTAGCTGACTGGGTTGCAGGCTAAAGGAAGCCGATGAGCAGGGCATATCAGTTTAAAAGTTCCTGAAAAGTGAAAGGAGATAGAACCTGGATTAGAATAGCTACATGATGGGCAAAGGCTCTATATAACCTTAAGGGGGGGTTCTATAAGTGTCTGATAACAGACAAGGAGAAAATATCATGTGTGAGAGATCAGCATATCCTGATGCGGGAAGTTGCTTCTGTGAAAAGGCATCTACAGAAGAATATGTAGAAATGGCCAGTTTTTTTTTTTTGTTTACAAAGTTCAAAAAGGAAGATATTAAATTTTTGTCTTGAGAAGACCAGAAATTAGATATTTTCAAAGTTCATCTCCTATATTTTGGTATCATTTGAATGTACTATAATGTTTTATCTGTATTTTTTAGACAGGGTCATGCAATGTAGGAGAGTCTAACTTAAAGTATACTATAACGTCCAGTGTGGCATCAAACACAAGATATCATCCTGCCTCAACTTCTTTAGTGCATGTGCCAGGCATTGATGCCTCTTTAAGCATATTTACATAAATTTAAAACATCAGAAAAAAATCTCTGGACAAATGGCTATCTGTGGTGCCTAATAGCAACCAAAACACATGCTGGCCTCCAGCCTCCCTGAATATCACAAGTACCTTTGGCTCTCAGCTCATCTTATCTAAATCTCTACCCTAAATTTCCTTAACTCATGGACTTCCCTCCCTAGCCTATCTCCCTTACCACACTACTATTTCCGTTATGTGCTTTCTCGGCCCCTCTCTCTTGGCCGCCTTTGAACATATTCTCTCTGTCTTTTTTAAATCTTCTCCCTTTCTCTCTCTCTTCTCATCACACTGTCAAGTCTGCTGGCCATGTTTCTAAAGGTTATATGACCACCTTTGACGAGCTGTTTTATAGCTACGGCTACCTTGTACAGCTATCTTATTATCACTACCTGTTGTAATACCCACCTTGGAGCCATGCCTTTATTATAGGAGATCATTAGGACTGACTTTTCTGCTTATGTTCTGCTTCTGTAACCCTGTCTCTTTTTCCCATGAAATCCTACACATGACCTACAAATACCTTGTCTTTCTCACACCCAATGCTGACCTCTCAAAATTTGCCTTCAGGAATCTGTACAGGAATACAAAATCCTGTTTTAATTAGCTGTTTACACTAAATAATTTGGCCATGATGATTTTGGGTAAGTGGTCTTTCTCCTCCCATCTTTGGGATTAATATTATGGACATAAAACATTTAATATAAAAGCCTGTGTTTTCTCAAAAAATAGTAAGACTATTTTGCTCATCTTCATATTAAAGTTCTAGATTTCAGAAAATATTTTCATTAGCATTTAATCTTCTACCATCATTATGATAAGAATCATGGAAAAACAGATGTCCTAGAAATATGGGGCTTCAAGTTAAGAAAAGTGGACATGACATTGTAGGAAATGTTGCCAATTTCGTAACAATGATTGAAAAGAAATAACCCAGTTGAAGACTGTTGTTGTAGTTAGTCAAATATTTCATGAATAAAATTACATTATTACAACATCTTCTTTTTAATATTTCTGTCATAGGTTTTACCTATATTGTTTTTACTTATTAATGTTTTCCTATTTTAAGCTCATATAATTGATATTTAATTCAATTAAATATAATGGTTTAATTTCTGATCCTAATAGCCTTATATACCATTGTATGTCTCATAAAATATAATTCAATTCTCAATACAATATTGATTAGCAAATCAATATATTGAACATATAGGACAGTTAAAAGGTCTCTCAAACTATATTCCTAATAATAAACAATTGGAACATGGAATCCATAGACTCTTATTCCAATACCCTAACAGAAACTGAGCAACTTTTACTTCAATTGATACTTTATTTATGGCATTTTCATTTTAAAATTTTAGTTAAATTATATAATAGAATTATACCACAAAAAGGAAAATCATTTCTCTGTCATTCAAATCATGGCAGGTTCTTGTTCACCTTATATTTAGCATACATTTGTAAAGTAACAGCATGTTCACATGCTTGATTTATTAATAATCAGATACAACAAAACAAAGTTCTTCATTTTTTCAACACCAAATACAGTGGTTTAGATGAGAATGCCAACCCTCCATAGGCGCATACGTTTGGGTTCTTCATTTTTTCAACACCAAATACAGTGGTTTAGATGAGAATGCCAACCCTCCATAGGCGCATACGTTTGGATACTTGGTCTCCAATTGTTGCAACTCTTTGGAAAGATTTAGAAAGTATGGCCTTGTGGGAGAAGGTGTTCCTGAGGGTGCACTTTGGATTTTCTAAAGCTCATGCCTTTCCAAGCAGCTCCCTTTGCCTTTATTTATTTTTTTTTTCTGAAGATGTAAGCTCTCAGCTATTGCTACAGTTCCGTGTTTGCGTGCTTGCTGTCATATTCCTGACCATGATGGTCACAGGCTCGGCTCACACTGTGAAACTATTAGTAACAATAAATTTTTACTTAAGTTAATTGTCTTAGTCATAAAGTCTTATCATAGTAATAGAAAAGTAACCACCCATTTAAGTTCATTTAACATTATGTTGAATTTTCTGGGACACACACAAGCACAAAGAAATGTTATACTTAAGTTAGCAGTAGCTGAGTGGTGATTGCTTTGGTATGGAGCTTTTTTATCGTTTTAAAGTCACTTTGATTCTTTACTATATTTATTTCTGATTAATCGCTTATTTAACCTTCTTGGATATCGGGTGTATATACTTAGTAAATTAATATGTTTGCCAGATTCTTATATATCTAGAAACTACTACTTATCTTTTAAATATCCTGAATGAAGAATATAAATGGGTATCAAAGAAGATAGGAAAATCATTAACCAATTATTAGACATTTCTACCAGAAAGATTATATATTATAATATAAAATTGGACAAAATGAACTTAATTTTTCTAAAACAATTATTTATTGGTTATAGATCAAATAAATAATAATTATCAGTTGTGAAATGAATATTTTTCTAAGCAATTAATTTATTTTTAAAATGATCTTTTTCTCATTTTACATAGTTATCCCAGTTCTCACTTCTTCTTCTCCCTCCCATATTTACCCAACCCCACCCCATCTACTCCTCAGAGAGAATAAGGCTTCCCATGAGGTGTCAACAAAGTCTGATACATCACTTTGAGGCAAGACCAAGGCCCTATCCCCTATATTTAGGCAAAGCAAGGAAACCTGCCTAAAAGAATGGGCTCCAAAAAGCCAGTTCAAGCACTAGGGATAAATCCTGGTTCCACCAACAGTGAGCCCACAGACTGCCCAAGCCACATAACTGTCACCCACATTCAGAGGGGCTAGATTAGTCCTATGCAGATTCCCCCACTATCAGTCCAGAGTCAGCTCCTACTAATTCATGTCAGATGTTTCGGTGAGTATCTTCATCATGGTCTTGATCTTTGCTCATATTATTGCTCCTCCCTCTCTTGGGCTAGTCGAGGGTAGCTGGCCCACTGCTTCGCTGTGGATCTCTGCTTCTGCCTCCATCAGTTGTTGAATGATGACAATTAAGGTAGTCATCAGTCTCATTACAGCAGAATGACAGTTCAGGTACCATTTCCATTAATGCTTAGGGTCTTAGTTGGGGTCATCTTTGTGAACTCCTGGCAATTTTTCTAGTGTCAGGTTTCTTGCTAGCCCCATAATGGCTCTTACAATCAAGTAAACCCTTTCTTTTCTTCCCCTCTCTGTGCATCACGTTTGCTCATGTTCACCTCTTCACACTCATCATCTTCCTCTACCCACCACCTGTTCTTTTCCCACACTCCAAATTTTCTCAGGAAATCTTGTCTATTTTCCCTTACTAAGGAGATCCTTGTATGTCTCTCTTTGGGTTCTCCTTGTTACCCAGTCTTTCTGGTGTCATGGACTATAGGCTGGCTAAACTTTGCTTTATACCTAATATCCATTTATGAGTGAGTACATATTGTGTTTGTCACTCTGTGTCTGGGTTACCTCCCTCAAGAAGATTTTTTCTAGTTCCATCCATTTGCATGCAATTTAAAGATGCCATCGATTTTTACTGCTGAGTAGCACTCCATTGTGTAAATGTACCATATTTTCCTTATTTATTCTTTGGTTGAGGATCATCTAGGTTGTCTTCAGGTTCTGGCTATTACCAATAATGCTGTTATGAACATGGTTGAGCAAATGTCCTGTGGTATGGGGTGTGCATCCTTTAGGTAAATGCTCAAGAGTAGTATAGCTGGGTCTTGAGGTAGATTGATTGCCAATTTTAAGAGAGTTGCCAAACTGACTTCAAGTTTGCTCTCACACCAGCAATGGAGGAGTGTTCCCCTTACTCTACATTCTCTCCAGCATAAGCTGTCATTGGTGTTTTCAATCTTAGCCATTTTGAAAGGTTTAAGTTGGCATCTCAGATGCATTTTGTTTGTATGTCCCTGATGGCTAAGGATGTTGAGCAATTCCTTAAGTGTCTTTTGACCATTTGAGCTTCCTCTGTTGAGAACTCTCTGTTTATATCTGCCCACCATTTTATAATTGGATTATTTAAAATCTTAATATTTGATTTCTTGACTTCACCATTTACAATACCCACAAAACATATAAAATATCTTGGGGTAATACTGACCAAAGAAGTGAGAGACCTGTATGAAAGAAACTTTATTACTTTGAAGAAAGAATTTGAAGAAGATATCAGAAAGTGGAAAGATCTCCCATAGGTAATACCAACATAATAAAATTGGTAATTTTACTAAAAAAGCATTCTACAGATTCAATGCAATCCCCATCAAAATCTCAACACAATTATTCACAGACCTCAAAAGATACTTAACTTCATATGGGAAAAGAAAAAATAAGGATAGTCAAAACATCCCTGTACAAGAAAGGAGCTTCTGGAAGCATCATCATCCCTGACTTCAAGATCTACTATAGAGTTATAGGAAGGAATATAGCTTGGTTTTCTCATAAAACCAGAAAGGAATTTAATTGAAGACCCTGTTAATAATCCACATACATATGAACTCCTGATTTTGACAAAGAATCTAACATTATACAATGGGAGAAAGAAAGCATCTTCAACAAATGATGCTGGCATATCTGGATATCAACATGTAGAAGGATGTAAATAGATTCATGTCGATTACCATGTACAAAAGTCAAGTCTAAATGGATCAAAGACCTTAACATAAATCCAGACACACAGAACTTCATAGAAGAGAAAGTGGGAAGTAGCCTTGAATGCAAGGGCATAGGAAATTAATATTTCTTATCCAACCTTTCATGGATATATATCAACATTAAAACATTTTTCTGAAACAGAAGCTATGCACTTACTGATGAGGTTGAATGTATGTGGCTTAGATTCTTTTTAGGAGATGGTCTCACTGTATTGCCTAGGTGGGTATCTGACTTGACATTAGCCTCCTCCTTCAGGCTCCCTAGTACAGGACCTACATGCATGAATTACCACATCTAGTTTTGAAATATATGATAAGACCATCACACACACACACACACACACACACACACACACACACACACACACACATATGTAAAGCCTGAGTCTGACAGGATATAATTTGAATTGTCAAAACAACTTAAACTTCCTTTTTAGAGTAGTTGACCATCATCCATAAAAATTTCTTGGTGACACTTAGGAAAGGCAGAGGCAGGTAACCCATAGATTAAAATGATTTATTTAATAAATTTTAAGTATCTAATTTAAGAGCCATAGAAAAAGAACTGCTCACCAAAGACAATTAACTCCTTAAAACTTGTGTGAAAATGCTTATGGGAAATATTCTAAACACATACATGCCTCCATCTGAAAATTCACACAGGTATCAAGAATGAAATATTATTGAGTGTGAAAGTAAAAATGAGGTGTTATATCAAGTAAGGACACAGAGGATATTTAAACGCAAGTTAATATTAGCTGAAAGGAACAATCAGAAAGAAGAATATGTGTTGCAAGGAGAAGGCCTGCGTGTTTGTCCCGGGTCCCACCACTTTAGAGTGGTGAAAGCCTCCATTTCCTTACCTCTCATTTTCTTTTCAAAACAAAAATCAAATAATATCAGCTGTGTGGAAACACTGTGAAGACTTCTCATTGCATATTGGAATAAAATTTAATTTTCTGCCATGTTGATTAATTTCCACTGTCAACATAAGTGGATTAAGAAACATCCAGGGGATTAGTGAGATGCCCCTCTGAGTATGGGGTGGGGCAGAGAGGATTAACCAAGAATATGGCATGTCCTAAGCATATTAGGCAGCACTGTACAGGATGAGGGTTGAGAATGAAGAAAAAGGGAAGAAAGAGAAAACCAGATGAGCATGGACATTTATCTGTCAGCTTCCTGGTTACTGACACGATTCGTCCAGCTGCATCAGGCTCCCTTTTGCTCTGTGAGAGAATGTACTCCGCAAACTGTGAGACAAAAAAAAAAAAAAAAAAAAAAAGAAAAGAAAAAAGAAAAGCCTTTTCTTCCTTAAGTTTTTTTTAACCAAATTTTGTTTTTGATTTTGTATGTGTGTATAAAGAAGATGGACAGACAGACAGAAGATATGATTATGTGTATCAATGGGCATGTGCATGTGACCATGCTTGTGTGGATGTTAGAGGATAACCTGTGATGTTTGTCCTCTCTTTCTACCTTAAGATAGGATGGTGGGATCTCCTGTTGTCTGATGCTGTGTACCCAGACTAGCTGGCCTATAAGCTTCCAAGAATTATCCTGACTTAGTCTTCCCATTGTGCTTATTACAGACATATACGTCCCCAGTTTTACATGGATTCACGGACTCTGAAGCCAAGTTCTCATGATTACACACCGAGTGCTTTTCCCACTAACCCTTTTCCCAACTCCCCTGACAGATAATTTGTGACAACAATGGCAAAAGTAACTAATGTAGCCTCCCATATAATAATAATATAACATAAGTAATGTGGGAGTTCCCTCTGTGTTGCTTGTGTTGGTTAATGAATAAAATTTCTGCCTTGGGCTAATGGGGCAAAACTTAGGTAGGTGGAGAAGATGAAACTGAATTCTGGGAGGAGAAAAGCAGAGTGAGAGAGACACCATGGATCTGCCTGAGACAGACACTAAGAATTTTACCCGGTAAGCCACTGCCACATAGCAATACACAGATTAATAGAAATGGGTTAAATTAAGATGTAAGGATTAGCCAATAAGAAACTAGAACTAATGAGCCAAGCATTTATTTAATTAATACAGTTTCTGTGTGGTTATTTCAGAGCTAAGCTAGTCTGGTGGCCAGGACAACAAGCGGCTCCTTCCCCTGTAACGAATATGTGATTCCAACTATATGACATTGCTCAAAAAGGGTAATGGGTCAAAAAGTGAAATGAATAGTCACTGTCCAGGTGTAAAGGAGAGAAAATACTGAGCAACCAGAGTTAAGGAACAGAAATTTCTGAACAACTAGAACACAGAGAAATGTTTAGGACAATTAAATCTGTCTACTTAATTGCCATGGTGTGTTCATGTTGTTTAAAATTTGCTAAAACCTGTACTGTGGTAGAAGTGGATGGTGGAGAAGCTCAGGGAGATCTACCTTCACTACTGGATTATTAGCTACTGATTGATTTAGGGAAAAGGGAAACCATTGCCATCAGGTTAGTAACTTCTGATTACCCAACCGGGACACACTGGAAAGCTCCAGTGCGTTGCTTACACAAACAGACCTGAATCAAAAGTCATGACAGAACAATGGGAGAGTGTTGATAAGGGTGTGGAAAAAGAATAATCAGACTATATATATTATTTTTATTTAAATTGCCAATTAAAAGGTTAACAGAAAACAAAGCTTGGCTAGTAAAAGAAGATGGTGAGAGCAGACAATGAGAGCAATATCTCATAGAGAGGCTGACATAGATATACACAGAGGAATTTTAAAGGAAATTCACAATGAAAGATGCAAAATCTGGAAAGGTATCAATCAATTACAACATATTTATAGACTGATATATAATATTCACCCAGTCATCTATCAGAAAGACAGTATTGGTATCACAGAATATATGTCATAACTTACACAATTGCATTTATCTTGGAGCTCAATGAAAATTTCCAAATTTTAAACCTTTTCTACTTGTTAATCTTTTTTTACTTTATTTAATAATTAACCATTAAAATTTCTTTCTAATCCTATGTAGGTTACTTGTGTATTTTTTTAACATTATGTTTTACATTCAGATAGGCACTAACACTTGTATGCTATTTATGCAGATGCATATTCACGGATATAGATAGGTAGTCTACTATGAAACATCACAAATAGGCTTATTTGAATGGTTTTTTAACTTTCAAGCTTTTAAAAGTCTGTGTTAGAGCCTCTGGGAATTTACTTTATTGATGGGATACAATTTGGGATAGTGAAGACTATTGCTTGTCTGTCCATGTCACTATCTACAGGGTTGATTTATTTATGATCAGTTCATTTTTACTGAGAATGGTATTTTGTACAATAATAAATTTTAGTTATTGACTCACAAGTTAATTGAGTTAGTCTTCTTATATTTTAACAAATTATGGGAATTTGTCACTTGGTTCATTTTTTTCTTTATTAACTGCTGCTTTGTTTCTTTTCAGTTTGGTAATGAACATGAAAGCGAGCTGATGCAAGTTTTCAGTGATGCTTCAGAATAAGAAGTACAGAATCTTCACTCCTTCCTTCATGCTTCAATGAATCTAACAAATGGGCGGTTCAGTCACATTAACAGTTACAGAAGCACACATAATGTTGTCTGTAATTTAAATATAAATTGGACTTCTGATCTAGGTCTGGACATGCCTGCACTGTGTTAGCTACATTAGCAAAGGACCATTAACTAACATGACTTTATGTATTCCATGTAGAAGGATTCATCTGTCTTTGAGTTCAGAAATTATTCAGGAACCAAATGTGGATGAGAATGTTGTATATGTGTATACAAGTGTAATAGTTAAACATCCTTCTAAACACACTTATCAAATTAACACATGCTGATCAGAATAATTTTTAAAAATTAAAAATAAATACATTCTGCTTGTATAATAACATTTTCAAACAAGTAAATGTAGTATGTGATTTTGGATAAGAATTTATTTTAAAACCTTAATTTCATATATTCAGTTCTATAAACTAATTTTATATGTAATTAACACTTAAAATTCAATTTATTTGTATTCCCGGAAGACACAAATATAAATGGTAATTGAGGTATATTTACCTACTCAGGGTATTAACAGTTTAATGATACTACATGGGAAAGAATAGCAAAATACCCCTTAAAGCAATAATTGCAAAACAAAGTAAATAGAAAAATATATAAATCATCTATAGATTAATATACACACTTCCACTTAAAATATACTAGAAATTATAGTAATATCATACTTAATATAAATAGATTTAGATGAATATAGTATTTTAAATTAGCTTTTATAAACATGAATATGTTATATTCAGTTTTATTATTTCAGATTTAAAAAGATCTGAAGTATAATTTGTTGCCTTCTGGAATTTTATTTAAAAATTTACTGTATTAAATAGTTCTTAAATTATTCAAAGTCTTTTTACATATTTTCTTATTCATAAATGGTAATTAACACTTGGTTAAAATAACTCTGAAATATCAATTGTGTTTTTCTTGAGTACATTATTTATACTCATAGTTATTTTATGTAATCTCTGTTCAAGCCATGATTGTCATTCTCCTTCACTGTAATGCACTTTGACATTGTTAATGATGGTTCTTTCTACTTTCAAAGTGCATCAGATCTGAAATTTAGCTTCATATTAGCCTTAGACTAAATGCCCTTTCAAGTGCTTTGTTAATTTTTGGCCTTTCTAAGCAGATGTCTCTCTGAAACAGAAAATAACAGCATATCCATAATTGCTACTTTTAATTTTTCATTTAGGACAAGTGGATTTTATAAATGACCCTGAATTAGTTATAGAAGAAAGAGAATTACAAAATAAACTACTGTCACTAATATATTTTAAAAGGAAAAGCTTAAAATTTTTGGAAAAATATACAATTTAAAATTTAACTTCATAATTTATAACCTTAAGGAATCTATAGAATATGATATTTGTTTTGAAAAATTTGCATAAAAGAACTGCATCATGTTTTAATAATCTTCATGGTATTTAAAACCATCTCCATTTCAATCATATTTGTAAAAATCGAAACATTCATTATTGATATTGTTAAAAGTATAGAAAAAAATGTTAATGTCAAACTAAAAATGTGGACTTTTAATGTACTTAATTCTGGGTTCTAAAAGACAAATTTTCATGAAAAAAAAAACCTAGTACTTAAAATATATGCTAAACATGAATAACCTGTTTTCCTAGAAACTTTTCCAACCTGGCTCCTAGGGAGCTGCAGCCTGGCATCCAGAGCAGAAGTAACAGCGGGGTCTGGAGAGCTGGTCTCTTCAATGCCTTCTGGAATTTTCCCCCCTTTTAGCAGTGTTGGAAATAGGTCTGGAAAAGCATAGGAAAACTATATCAAATTTTCCTTAGGAGGTGTTTTTTGTTCATATTGATTTGGCAATGTTGCATGGTGAAGGTGCTATATGGTATGACATTTAATATTTATTTTAACTAATGAGTTTTCCATATTCTCCATGTTGGAAAAATCTTCAAGATAAAAAGATTTCATTTTATTCATTTAAATTAAGAAAATTTGAAAACTTAATAAATAAGCATCCTTAGAATCACACATACATGGATGCAAATTCTAAAGGAAGCTTACCT
This sequence comes from Alexandromys fortis, assembly GCF_014885135.2. Taxonomy (NCBI): domain Eukaryota; kingdom Metazoa; phylum Chordata; class Mammalia; order Rodentia; family Cricetidae; genus Alexandromys; species Alexandromys fortis. The sequence goes on along the minus strand of NW_026067944.1, from coordinate 19,831,316 downwards.
AGTTAGATCATGTTCTTGATACAAACTGAACTATGTTTCAGAATAAATAAGGACTCTGATACTTTATACTTAAAATTTGGGTTTCCAAGAGTATTTAAACATTTATGATTTTCTACAACCTGGTAAATATTAAATTAATTGACTAAGTTATTTCTACAAGTATTACATAAATATAAAATAATATTAACATAAATGACAGTTAAAATATATTTCTGTCTTAGCCCCAAATCAAAATGTCAATAATTGTATTTTAACAATGAATTTAAAATATTCTTTAGATCTATACAGCATCCATTATTTGTTAATAAGATTAATTAATTATAACATAATCTATGTTTTTCTTTGATTTTCCTTAATATCTATTAGAAAGCAAGGAATCTAAAAGTGCATAAGGATGTTGTTGGTATTGAAATATGAGATCTAGTGAAAAGAAACAATACTAAATATGTTTTTTTTGAGAAGCACTTATTAAAACAGTTACCACGTTTACCACTGAGACCTTAAATGCTGTGTAACTTGTTCATTTCAAGTTATAGAAAATTTGAGAGAACTTTAGGGATCAAAAACTATTCAGATCTCATAACATGAATGAGAGTAGGCATAAATTGAAATGATAAAGGTGTTTCTTTTTGATGTTAATGTAATAAATGAAGACTTAATTTCACAATCCTTGGAATAAAAGTAATACATTAAAGCTATGACACTTAAATGATGGTTTATTTCCTGGCCTATATTCTCATATTTCCTTTAGCAAAATGATGTTTTTATTTTTTTTTGATAACTACTTGTCAGTAGTTATTTTCGCTATAGTTGGCTTTTTTCTAGTGATATTCTCTTAGTATATGATTTTCCACAATTTTTAACTCTTAACTACATTGAAAATACTAAAACAATATTGGAAACATTTAAAATACATCTCTTCCCATTTTTCATATTATTAAAATAGAGTAAAATCACATTTATACAATAATTAGTATGAACCAGTAAATTAGAAAACTAGTGGGAACATTTTTCCACCTAACGAATCTAAAACTCTAGATTTGACTATTTCAAAATCATAACTAATAAAATAAACCAGGCTGAGAAATTAGTTCTGAAAAATAAATTATCACTTATTGAGGTGGTAATTTATAACTAGAATAAAAAAAACTCAAATGTGTTAATATAAATTCTTCAGTATTATGGTATAATCAGATTTAATCAAAACTTATTATTAAAGACTAAAATGAAAAAAAAAGGGAGAGTAAATCTTCAAAGTAACAAAATCTGAAAGATATTCACATTAACCTCTTATTCATTAGGTTTTTAAAAAAAAGACCAAACTTCTGCTCAAGCAAAGTAAAATATTCTATTTACTAGCAACTACCTTGTCAATCCATTATTTACAAATTTATTCCTTCATGCAACTAAAAGCAATTTAAAGGGAAAATAATTTTCATATTTTATTAGAGAAACTCTGTCATTAGCTTATTTTTGGCATGAACAATGCTTAATTGGGGAAATGGAATGGTGTTTTAATGATAGAAACTTCTATGGTTAAGGTGTTCACAAACACTATACAGAATTTAGCACTGAACAATCTGGTGGATCTGAGAAACTGTAGGAAGATGGGTGGTTGGGAAAAAAGATGTTTACAATTCTACAAGGGAAATTTTCAACTCTTTTTTTTTTTGAAATATAACCTGATAAAGGGCAGAATGTTAAATATCTTTTAAATCTCTAGAGATTGGTATTAAAATAGAAAAATGTCAGAGCAGTGTGAAGACTTACAGTTTTTGATATGTTTAATCTTAAGGCCAGAAAGTTCAAATTTATTATTTTTCCTCAAGGCCAAATACTGGTTGTTTGGCCAAAGTGTGGCTACTAGATGTCTTGCTCCTCAAAAGCCAGACAGCAAGATGATTGACTTAGGGTGTGATCTACCAGGGTTTTTGAGATGCAAAGAGGGAATTATATTTGCTTCTTCGTATCACGAAAACTTGTGCCTTCCTTTGGGGGGGTATATAAGAACTGAAATTAATAAACTTGGGGCCTTTTGTTTTTAGTTGCAGTAGTGACTGGAAGCCCTCTTGATGCTATCTTATGTCTCTTGTCCATTTCTTTCCTCAGTCCACGCTCCTCTTCTCAGGAATGGAGTGATAAGTCAGGACACACCTGACAGAGCAGTCAGATTTTTATCAGTATCTCATAAAAGTCTGCTCAGTGTCAATTGGCAGAAGGAAGTAAACTTAAAGGACTGAAAGATCAGATAATAGAAGAAACCAAGAAAATGCTTTGTTGCTTAAACAACAAAAATCTTGCTCTATGAGAAGGCTTTCAGAAACTAAACCAAGCATGCTTGTTTTTCAAGTCAGTAGTATTTTGTTGATAGCAGCAATGAAACAATTATCCTTTACTATTGATCATTTAATTGAGGTTCTATGGCTGTAATTGATTCTATGTACTGAATGGTTTTAGTCTACACCCACAGGACGAATTGAGATCTAGTCAATGCTGTGTGATTTATAGAGGTTTGGGAGGTGATTAGGTCTTGAAGGTGGATCTTGTACATGTTGGCATAGATGTCCCTTCCTGTCACATGTTGATCCTCAGCAGTTGTATGGAGGAGTTACTGGATCATAAAGGTGTTTTCTTCATGAACAACTTAATTTATTGATGAGTTATCCACAGGTTATTAAAAGGATGGTTTGTATCATGTCCCCTGGACTGACTTTCTTTCACCCCCCCTTATTTCTCTCCTTAAATATATCTTATGAAAGCAGCTTTCCACCTGACAATATGATGAAAGTTCTAAAACCATGAGACAAACTGGTACTCCCCTTTCTTGAGCTTTTTTTTTTTTGCTCAGGTATTCTATCACATTGTTATAAAAGAGATACAACTCTACATGAAACAAATTAGTACCCATATAAAGGAGAGTTCAGACACTCTCTTATCCTTTCTATACAGTGAAAGGCAGGCCCATGAACAAGGAGCAGATTCTGACCTGTCACTGAAGGCTACCAGTTCATGGATTCTGCAGTGTCAAAAAGATCCATAAAAAGGTATATTTATATATTAATCTACCCAGTTTGTGAATTTGTTATAACATTCTATAGAAAATAGTACCGGTATCATAGCAAGAAAACATTGATAAATTGGCAAATGCTTATTCCTTTTCTTTCAGGGAGAGCATACACAGGTAGTAACTGATAGAAGCAACCATCTAACCTTATATGCAAAACTGTAATTAATTTAAAGAAATAATTTTATTGTATTTATGGTTTCAGAATTTCAAATATTCATGTTGTGATAAAATTTCTCCCCCTCTTCATCTCCCTTCCATAACCTCCTAAATTGTCCCACCCCATCAATTTACCTCCCAACTTCATGTGTTCTTGTTAACTCTCTGAGTCCATTTAGCTTTGTCAGTGTGTGTATGAGTGTAGATGTGTAGCCTAAAAGGAGTGACATTCCTGGAGAAAAGTTCTCTCTTCCCTGTACAAGTTGCCATCAATTACCAAGAGCTCCTCATCTAGGGTGGAACCTCATGACCCTCCACCCATTATGCTCCCATGCTGTTTTGGCTGGCTTGATCTTGTGCTGGTCTTTACATGTAGCTACAGCTGCTGTGAACTCATGAATGCAATTGTCTTGCTGTGCCCAGAAAGCATTACCAATATAATAGTCCCCATCTACAATGGTCCCCAACTCTCGTGACTCTCATAATCTGCTGCCTCTTCCCTGATGATCCCCAGGTAAACACGGCTTTCTTAAACAGAGCATGAAATGGTATTTGTAGGAAGGTAGGATGTTCTAAGAAAAAGTCCACAGAAAATAAACTAACATAAGGATAATAAGGAAGTTCATAAACAGTGATGCACATAGATAACCCTACAGAGTATTTTAGGACAAACACAGTTGTATCACTTTAAGGTTTCAAGATTCCCAACAAGAGTGGCAAGCGACTGATAATCAATCAACAGAAACAAGTTTACATGAAGGTTGAAACCAGTTTCAATTTAAGTGTCAAAAAATAATTTGGTAATAGAGCAGGTACAGAAAATATCTTTATAAAAAAAGATTATTTGGTGAAACAATTCATGAAGGCCTGAGATAATGGAACACTTCGTATGGCTGTACTGGGGCTGAGGTATAACCTTCACCTGGTTATATCATGAGCATGGAGTCTCCACAAAATAGGATTGGGACCCGCATAGAAGGACCGTATATTTGAGAGATGAAGACTGGAAAGGAAATTTCATGTAACACACATTCACTCTTCATTCCCAAATAGAATCTAATGTCTCTAATGTAAAAGGTGGAGAACTAGCGGGACGAAGAAATAAGATGAGCTGATAGTCCCAATGTCTTTGATTACTTTTTGGATAATAAGAAGTTGGATTTCCTGGGTTTCCCAGCACATGGAAGATAAGGTTGGGGTGGTTCTGGAAAGCCTGCCACAGATAGGGGAGTGTAAAATGAGACGGTCCCCATACACCACTCTTACCTGACTCAAACTGTACATATACCAAGGGGCAGCAGAAACAAATTAAACCAAGGAACTAATTAGAGATTTCAGCATGCAAACCACAGGAAGATAAGAATATGAAGTACAAATTAAAGTTTCAAGAGGCTTAAAAAACTCTTTGTTTTCAACTGAAATTCACAAGAAATTTGGTTTCAGAATAAAATCATACCTGCATATGAAAGTTTAGAATAAAATTATATCTGCATATGAAAGCTTTTTTTCTAAAATCAAGTACAAAATTGAATATGCTGACACCCCTACCATAGCCCAAATGTAAACTTCTGAAAATCAGCCATCTGCAAAATATCTAGAATGACAAAATACAGGTTAAATACAGTAACCATATTCCACTGTACAGTAACAAGTCACTACTCAAAGAAAGAAGGAAAATGCAGCCAAAGGCAAAGAACAAGTTATGACCATTTAAGTTAATAAAAAGAATATAGATGTTGAGGGTTATTCTAGTGGACTTAAAATGACAAAGATATCTGTTAAGCAGTCCACAAAATAAAATACCCCCCAAAAGTGAACTAAATTCTAGAACAGAAAAATAATCTGCTATGGATTATCATTAGTTAAACTAAAAAAAAGCACAAAAATGCAACAGAACAGAGCTAATAAATCTGAAAAAGAAATAATGAAGTTGATCTTCCCTGAAATACACAGTGAGAGAAAAAAAGTGATTAAATGACCAAAAAGTAAAGCATCCATGACTTGGCCCTTACATACAGCTGTTTGTGACAACAGCTGGAAAAGAGACCAAATTGAGATGTAAATATTGTTTTTAACAATGCACAAATTTCGTGAATTTTCATCACAGATAAATCCATATTCAGCAAATATAAATAAAGACTAATATAACCTTTACAGATAATTGTTTTCCATAAAACTAAATTAAAATTACTGAGTTACCTTTCAGATGGTAAAGGAACCTAGAAGAAAGGACTGAATTGGTGGCCATGAGGGATGCTGTGTATTGACTTGCTCCTCATGACTTGCTCTGCTTGCTTTCTTACAGAATCCAAGATTACTTGTTCAGGAGAAGACACCATCCACTATGATCTGTGTCTTTTCATATCAACCATCAATCAAGAAAATGCACCACAGATTTGTCAATAGGCCAGATTTGTGGCAGCATTTTCCCAAAGTCCCTCTTTCTAAACGAATTAGCAGGGCACACCAAATGAAATAAGCACAGTTTATAGAGGCTCACAGGGACTCAGCAACAATTGTAGAGCCTGTATGGGTCTTTGCTTAGTCCTCTACATATTGTTGTGTTGTTTGTTTAGGGTTTTCATGGCACTGCTAACCGTGGGAGTGGAGGAGGCTCTGCCTTTTCTGCCTGCTCTTGGGACTTTTTTCCTCCTACTGGGTTGTTTCTTTGAGACTTCATTTGAGGGTTTGTGCCTGGTCATACCATATCCTGTTAAGCAATGTTCAGTTGATAGCCCAGGGAAGTTGCCTCTTTTCTGAAGGGAAATAGAGGAATGGATCTGGGAGAGAAGAGATGTGGGGAAGGGATGGGAAAAGATGAGGGAGGTGAAACACATGTGGCCAGAATGTGTTGTATGGGAAAAGAATAAGAGAAAGATAGAGGGAGAGATAAGCAGAGAGAGACAGCTACATATTTTAAATAGTTTCTTTGACAAACAATTTGTCTTATTGAGAAAGAAATGACATTACAAATTTTGTTGTCCATTAGGATACCATCTAAGTCTTTTGAGTAATTTAAAAAATATCATTACCCACTTAAATGCCCTATTGTTTTTGTCCTCAATAATGCAATAGATTTCTTTGACTCTATTACCAAAATAGTTTTAAAGTAATTATTATAGTGAAATATCTGATAACTTGTAAAGATTTTGTCACTGTTTTGCATGTGTTGTTTCTTTTTTGTAAACTTTAAAGATGCTGTCGGAGATGCAATAAGGCTTATCCACTTTTTCTCCTCTTCTATATTCAACACAAAGAAAAAGAATTCAAGTAATACTTAGCAGCACAAAAACTTACAGCAAAGTGATTTGTCAAAAGAAAGAAACACCAGGAAATATACTATAAGAAATGGACACCTGGTTCTACTTTGGCCAAAGGCATGCATTTTTATAGCTAGGAAGTTTTAAATAGTATTTAATACCTAAAATTATTATAGTCAATTATAATTGCTTTTTCAATAGGCTTTAAAAGATAATTTCTCTTATTGAAATAGACATAAATATATATTTAAAAATTCCCTAAAGCTAAATTAAATGAAGTGACTAAAGAAGTCATTTTTAAGCAAGAGACAACATTCCTCTGTAGACAGAATTAATGTGGTTATGAATTTCTATGGAACTTATTATCTTGTCACAAACTTTAATTGAATTCTTCCTAAAACTTTTTATTAGATATATTATTTTCAGACATGTAAATGTAATTCTTGCTCTTAAACTGGATTCTATGAACTTTAATCATTTACTAAAAGATTCTTAATTTTGATGTTCAGGAAACTAGATTTCTACTCTAGCATAGACTAGCATTCTGATATATACTTAAATGTTATATACTTCCAATTTCAGTGCAAATAATGTATGTCATTCCATTTTCAACAAATAAAGTTTTGTACTTATTTATTAAAAAATGGCCTTTACTCTATTGTTTTTATGTTTATGAATGATGTAGGAGGGTGAATAACAATATGCATTGGATTTGGTTTTGTGTAAACTATATTTGCCTTATTTTAAGTATCACAATGAGACTAATTTATTAATATAACACTTCTTCAAGTTTATATATTTATTTGAATTTACCACAAAACATATTAGGAACACATTAAAATAATTATGGAATGTTTTAATATAAATAACTTTTCCCTTTAAAGAATATCCATCTGTTCTTAGAAACAGATTCAAATAAGATTGTGAAATTAAATGATGAATCAAAAGTCCCATATCATGTTTGTAAATTATTAGAGTTGTTTGATGAACCCTAATATACAAGCTAGAATTTATATCTTTTGATGAGCAAGAAAATGTCTAAAAACTGAATGCATTGCTGTGGATCTCTGTATCTGCTTCCATCAGTTTCTGGATAAAAAGAATTTCCCTAGCACCAGGCTTCTCCCTAACCACAAAATGTCTCCCTCTAACAAGATATCCCTTTCCTGGTTCTCCCCTTTTGTCCCTCCCCCAATTGAACCATCATGTTTCCTATTCTAATGTGGGCTACACTTCTGTATTCTGTGACTATGTTTTCACACCATTGAACTATAAAGAAGAGCTCTCTTTGCCTATAGCAGGGTAGGATATACAGCTAGGTGGGAAATTCAAGCAGAGCGGCAGGGAGACAGAAGGCAGAGTCAGGCAGATGCCAGCAGCCACTGGGGAATTAAGATGTGAGGTTACAAGCAATGAACATTGTAGCAAAATATAGAATAATAAAAATGGGTAATTTAAATTGTAAGAGGTAGGCAATAATAAGCCCGAACTAATAGGGCAAACCGTATTTAATTAATATTAAGCCTCAAAGTGGTTATTTGGAAACTGGCAAGCATGATCGAAACCTCCAGTTACATTCTTCCCTCATGTTTTCTTTCCCCTCCCTCCACCCCTACCCTCCTTTCCCTCCCTGTGCTCCCAATTTATTCAGTAGACATTTTTTTTTTATTTCCCCTTCTCAGAGGCATCCATTCACATCACTCTTAGGGTCCTCCTTGTTACTTAATTTTCCAGGAGTTGTAGATTAAAGCCTGGTTAGTCTTTCTTTATTTCTAATATCTACTTTGAGTGGGTACATACCATGTTTGTATTTTTGGTCCTGAGATCCAGTCAGAGAGAGGGAGGAGGAATTATACGAGCAAAGGGATCAAAATCGTGAGGGGAAAAACCACAAAGACAGCTGACCTGAACTAGTGGGAGCTCACTGACTCTGGGCTGACAGCTGGCGAACCTGCATAGGATCAAACAAACTAGATCTTCTGAATGTGGGTGATAGCTCTGTGGCTTGAGTAGTCTGTGAGGCCACAGGCAATGGCTCAGGCTTTATCCCTAGTGTATGATTGGCTTTCTGGAGCCCATTCCCTATGAATGAATTCATTGCTCAACCTTGCTATAATGGTGAAGGCCTTGGCCCTGCTTAAGTTGATATGCCAGACTTGTTGACTCCTCATGGGATGCCTTACCCTTTCTAAGGAGTGGATGTGAGTGGTGGGGAGAAGCTGGGGAGGCAGCATGAGGAGATAAAGGAGGAGGAAATATGGTTGGTATGTAAAATAAAAAAAACCTTTTAAATAAAAAACAATGCATAAATGAAAATTGATAAAACTGAGTAAACAAATTTCTAATTGTATTATATAAGTTTGAAAGCACAATCTTATAAAACCAAGCTATGTTCATCTTCACAAAATATCAATTTTTATAATTTAAGATTTTAAGGTAATAAACTTTTTATTTCCATCAAAAATTATATGATGCATGAGATATTCATGAAATATAATTCTAATATGAAAAGGATAAATATCTGTGACCATTGAAGTGATTAAATATACAAGGTTTCCACCTTTATTGAAGATTGCTGTTCATTTTATTACATACTTTATCAGTAATTTAGGATACCATTTATAGTATAATACTTTTTTTAACAACTTACAGAATAAACTTTAATAAAATGACTGTTTACTAAGTTTTCAATGTCTATCAATTCAGTATTTTCTTTGTGAGAGTTAGTTTCTGATTGCTCCATGTTTTCTCCTCTCTGCTCCCTTCCTCTGAGTGCTCTAACAAAGACTTTATTTGGTTATGTCTCACAATGAAAAATAGTTTCAGTAGCCTGTGATCCCAGCTCACACAACTAACCCTCAAAGTTCAGGGTTGAGGCCACAGCGTAGCAAAGGGAACTTAGAGATTTTCTTTACAGAATGGACTCACACACGTGCTGTTTGAGCCATGTGCTTTTTTCTCCTGCTTTTTTATAATTCTATTTTTCTTGCCCTTATTGTCTATAATTTCTTAGCTCTAATTCTTTTTCTCAATTATAATTCCAATTCTGTTACAAATCTCTGTTCCAATTCATTTTTGTTCGAATTATTTTACATTGTTTCTTCTTCTCCTTCTTTTTCATTTCCTACATTCTTTATCCTTATACATTCTTATTTTTCCTACATTCCTTCCTCTTCTCCATTCTTATTTCCTCGCTGCTACAAATACATGGGAGTGGGAGTAGCGGTAGGTGTGGGAATGGGGGAAGGGAGAGGGAGAGAGAGAAGGGAGAAGGGGGAGACTGGGGAGAGCTTGGGTGAGTGGGAAGGTGAAGATGGAGGAAGGGCAGATATAGGAGCAGGGAAGAAGATTTCTATATTAAGGGAGCCATTTTAGGTTTAGCAAGAGAATTGGCTCTAGAGGGGATCCCAGGTGTTCACAGGGATGTCCCCAGCTAGGTCCTTGGGCAGCACAGGAAAGGGTGTCTGAACTGGCCTTGCCCCACTATCACACTGATGACTATCACGAATATCACCATAAAATCAGAGTCCCTCATCAGGGCAATGGGCTGAGCTCCCAAGGTCCAGTTGAAGAGCAGAAGGAGGGGGAAGATGGGCAAGGAAGTCAGGACCACGAGGGGTTGGTCCACCCACTGAGACAGTGTGCCTGATCTAATAATGTGAGCTTACCAAATCCAGCTGGACCAGGACTGAACGAACCTGTGATCAAACTGGACTCTCTGAATGTGGCTGCCAATGGGGGCGGACTGAGAAGCCATCGATAATAGCACTGGGACTTGTTTCTATTGCATGTGCTGGCTTTTTGGGACTCTAGTCCATTTGGATATACACCTTCCTAGGCCTGGAAGGAGGGGGGGAGAGCCTTGGACTTCCCACAGGGCAGGATACCCTGCCCTCTCTTAAGGAGGGAGGGGAAGGGAGGAGGGTGAGTAGAAGAGAGGGAGGGGAATGGGAGGAGAGGAGAAATGTAAATTTTTGAATGGAAAAATTAAAAAAAAAAACAAATATGCAGGGAGCCGATTTGAATGGCTGCCATTACAAGATGGCATTTGGCCACAGCCTCGCTTGATACCATAATAAAGGTTGCAGTTCTTCCACTAGAAAACAGGATGAGTTGTTGTGATCTAGCTGCCCACACTTCCCCTGACCGTCAGGGGAACTTCCTTGTGGTCTGTAATTGACAGGGATGTTCCCCTGCTTTCTTTCTGGCCGGTGGGTCTCCAGAAAAGCAGTTAAAGTATCAAAGTATCAAAGGTTGCTAGGCAGACTCCCTATATAAGCAGCTACAGCTCAGAGCTCGGGGCCCCTTGCTTTCTGCTCTCCCTTCCACCAAGAGGCTCCAATAAAGCGTGATTTGAGAAGAATCCTCGTCTGGTGGCTGTTCTTTCCTGCTGGTCAGGGAGTTCGCCGCACAAATACACACATCACAATCACACACACATATAATATATATATATACATATATATGATGGCTATTTGAACTTCCTTACTCCATCTCTCCTCTCCTTCCTGGGATTGTCTGTGGCTCCCTTTGATACTGCTACATTCATTTTTTTCACAAACATTCAGTTACTATGGTAAGCCTTTTATGATCCTATGTACTAAAATCAAAAAATACCACTATGTTGGTGTTAGAAAAATCAAAAGTTTTTTTTTAAGACAAAGGATGGAAAAAATAGCTGTTTAGCTGCTTCCTATTTTTGTAGTGGTGAGAACTTTCAATTATGCTATGACTCCCTTTTCTCTCCCAAAGATAAGATTTCATTTCCTCCTATCTCTACTCACACACCTGTTAATAACGTTGATCGCTTTCCAAAAGCTCTGTCGTCTCCAGACCATAAATCAATAAGTCGATTTAATTTCTCCTTGTAGGTGTCCCTGGCACCAAGTAATTCAAATGTGTTAATAGCATTTTTTAGTTATTCATGAAGACATATATATTCTTTCCATTTTCTTTTTGAGACAAAAATATTTCACAAAGTTTTGAGGACTTGATTTAAAGCATTTAAATAGCAAATTATTGTAGGAAGGTATATTATTTAAAACATTTTATTAGAAAGCATCTTTAAAATGTTAAGGAACTTTATTATGACGCTTTGCATCTATAGAGTCCTGAAATGTATATAAACACATATGATGCTGGCTATTTCTATTCCCAGAGCTGTTCACCGTCAGAAAAACAGGTTCAAATTAAAGAAAATAAATGTATATAATGTGCCTAAAAGCAGCATTTGGAACAAATACATGGTATAAGCTAGTCCTGTAATTGCTGCTATATAGTGGCAATTATCTCTGCTGTCAAACATAAATCTTAGGTATGTCATAGAATCAACACATAATAGAATAAGAAAAATTATCATTTTAATTTTTACACCCTAAGACATAGTCTGGAATTATAAATGATATTTTATGTTTGTTTTCTTATCTATAAAATTGAAAGCCACAACAGACAACTTTAGAAAAAATTAAAAGATTTAATTGGAATAATAGTTGGGCAAAATTTGTTAACTGAATATACAGAGCATGGTCATGCCATCCATGCTATTAATAGCAATTCCATAATCTACATGAAGAAATAATCCCCTTTTCTCTATAAAAACCCTACATTATTTCATGTACCATTTACAAAATGCTTGAGCCTGTTGAATGATGCCTAAGGTTAACATTAAAATATAAACAATATTATGAACAATGTAGAATAAAACCTAAGAAAATGGTAGATAACAAGCCTTATATATGATGCTTCCTCTATTTAATATTCTTACTAGCCTTTCTTTTCTCTTAATTATTTTAAACACGGCATGTATTAATTCTTCACATTGCCACATCTTCCTAATTACCTTGCAAAAGAATTTAGATGGTCTTCAGCACACTTTCAGGATCTGTCCCATTAACACAGTGTCTGTGGGGACAGGGTAAGATAACTTCACTACAGAGTGTTTATCAATCTCTGAATATGCCTGGAAACAAGAAGATTCTTCAACCTTGTCTTCTTACAAATTAATATATTGTTTCCTTTGGCAGGAAACTTTATACTAAACTCTTGACTTGTCATTTAGTCCTGTCAAACTTACGATGTAGTTTACAAACATACAGAACCAAATTTAATTAGAAGTATTCTCATGCCACTCTAAAAACACTAAACTTAACTTTAATAGAAGACACTAATCTAAGTATTATATTTGATTTTCAAGTTAAATATTGAGAGATTTTGTTTGAATGAAGATGTTTTATGGTTATTTCTAGCTTATTTTTAATTTCTAGCATATTGCTCTTTAAAACTATCATAATTACTAAAGGTTTCTAAAATCACTTTTGTAATTATTTTTAGTTACATGGCTTAAAATTCTTAAATAGAGAAGCTTTGACTATGGATCAAGAAAATGAAGTAGAAGGGTGTGGAGAGATAGATCAACAATTAAAAAAAAATGGACTGTCCAATGAGAGATCCTGGGTTCAATTCCTGGAACCAACTTAGTAGATAAAAAGCACATATAATGCCAGTTTTAGGGATCCTCACACTCCCTCTAATCTTCATGGGAATAGTGAAGCTCATATATATGTAAGCAAAATGCTTAAAACACGCAAACAGGGGACTTTCACAAATTCATTAATATATCTAAATCTTTTGGATAGCTTTATTAGCTAATTATAACTAATTCCATGAAGTCATTTCTGAATTTTAATTTTAAACAGCTACAGGAATGTTAGGGATATAAGAACAGCAACAGCTTCCTTAAGAGCCGGGCGATGGTGGCGCACGCCTTTAATCCCAGCACTCGGGAGGCAGAGGCAGGTGGATCTCTGTGAGTTCGCGACCAGCCTGGTCTACAGAGCTAGTTCCAGGACAGGCTCCAAAACCACAGAGAAACCGTTTGAAAAAAAAAAAAGCTATAACAAAGGAAAGAAATATAAATCTCTATATTATATCTATATTACATGGATTTGATGTTGAAGTTATGCATCTGTTACACACTGTGCTTCAACTGTAGTAATTCTTAAATGTTTGTTTACATATAATGTCACATATTTCCTAATTTCCATAACAACTCCCTCTTTATGATAGTCCTCAATAGCTGTTTCTTAAAATGAACTGAGTGGAACTAGAAAAAAATCATCCTGAGTGAGGTAACCCAGACTCAGAAGAATAAACATGGTATATACTCACTCATAAGTGGATATTAGATATAAAACAAATGATATCCAGGCCCAGAGAAGCTAGGTAACAAGGAGGAAGAGAAAGTAGGTGAGATGTGCTGGGTAAACTGGGGGTGATGGAGTAGAGGGGAGGTTATGTGGGATGGGAACATGAGGAATCAGGATATTTAAGTTGGGGTAGGATAGAAAGGGAAGAGTAATGAAAGATATATCTTAATTGAGACGGCCCAGGAACCCACAAGGGTGACCCTAGCTAATATCGATCAATAGTGGAGAGGGTACCTGAACTAGTCTTCCACTGTAATCAGATTGGTGACTACTCTAATTGTCATCATAGAGCCTTCATCCATTACTGATGGAAGCAGAAGTAGAGAACCACAGCCTAGCACTGGGTCACACTCCAGGAGTTCAGTTGAAAAGAGGGTGGAGAAAAAAAAAGAAAGAAAGAAAAGAGGATGGAAGGATAAGATGAGCAAGCTTGGGGTGTCAAGACCATGACAGGAAAGCAAATGGAAACAGCTGACCTGAGCTTTTGGGAGCTCACAGACTCTAGAAGGACAGCTAGTAGTGAGCCGGCAAGGGACCGACATAGGCCTTCTGAATGTGGGTGGCAGTTACTTAGCTTGATTTTTTTTTGTGGGGCCCCTGGCAGAGGTACCAGGACCTGTCCCTGACACATGAGTTGGCTCTTTGGAACCTATTCCCTATGGCAAGAGGCCTTGTTCAGCCTTAATGCAGGGGTGTTGGAGAGAACTTCGTCCTGCCTAAAATTGATATGCCAAGTTTTGTTATTGTTGTTTTTTTTTTTTTTTTTTTTTTGATTCCCATGGATGGTCTTACTCCATCTGAAATGTAGACAGAGGAAGAGCGGATGGAGGGAGGCAGAAGCGAGGGGGAGGAGATGGAAAGAGAGAAGGTTGAGGAAACTATGGTTGGTATGTAAAATAAATTTTAAAAATGATGAAAAATTAGTCAAATAAAAAAGAATCCGTACTGATTTCGGACTATTGTCATTTATAATGAAAATCCTGACAACTGTGTTGCTCAAGTCCTATTTCTGGAGGTTAGTTACTCACTGAATATCCTCTGAGCAGGAACTCTGTGTGAAAGGCAGTTAGGAAGATGTTGAGTATACAGAAACAGGACAGGAAGTCTGATCACCTCTGTTTTGGAGATTGCAAAGCAGGGGATAAAACTGGACATTTAATGTCCAATCTCACAATCATTATTTCATTTTATCAGTAACATGTTCAGAAAGTAAAGAGTAGTGTTAAGGAGGCCAGTACCAGGGAGACAAGACCAATTTTATAAAGTTATAGGAAAGCTAAAAAAATAGAGGAATAAATAATTTAGAAATTATTATATAAATATAAAAATACATTTCTATCTACAAAGTAGGTATATTGACATGATTTTAGAAATTTAAAAGTTTATTATCTTTACTACCACAATTATTCACTAAGTATATTTTGGAGCCAATCATTACTGTTATTGATTAATTTAAATGACATAACACCATCAGTTTTCTTATATCTAAATGCTCA
>NW_026067944.1:19792537-19815370 GCF_014885135.2 Alexandromys fortis | reverse complement strand
GGAGGGAAAGGGGAGGCGGCGGTGGGGAAGAGACAGAAATCTTTAATAAATAAATAAATTAAAAAAAAGAAAACTAAAAAAAAGATGTTCTGAATAGAAAAAAACTAAAAAATAAAAATCTTTAAAACATAAGTAACACAAAACAACCGGAATTCACTCATTATCTTATTTAAACATATTGCATACATTGATTTTTATTAATTCTATATTTTAGACTTTTTTAAAGTACATATAGTGATCATGTTTCTACTATATCCTATGGTCATGAACAGATAATTGTAATTTAAGTTAGTGTGCCTTATTTATCTTAACTTACTTTACTAAGATATATTAGAATAAAAACATTATAATTTTAATTCTCATGCTCTAAGAGAGATTCTTCAGTTATAAATGAAATGGTATGTTTCATATATTTTGTGTTTCTTTCCTTACTTATAAAGTGAGAACAATTATAGACAATTTTGCAAAATATAGTTTCAAATTAATATGTTTTAGTTTTAAATTAAACTAAGTTTATTTTAGTTTACAGTTGAAAACTAATGTGTATAGTTTTAAATTAGTTTGTGCAGTCATACAAATAAACTTTTAAATCTTCTACATTAAAAAGACAGTTTTTTTTCATTAATGCGCGATGACTCTAAAAAGATTAAAATAAGGCTTAGTGTACTTGGATAAAATAAATTATGAATGATTACAAATGATAGTAAATTTCTGACATATAATCCTAGAGATGTGTTTGAAAAATTATATTCAAGTCATTTTTACAGTTTAACTTTTATGGATACAATGTTTACTTATTTACAATCTTGTAAAATTATAGGTACATATTTGTAATTATATTATATGCTGAACTTTATTAGGCTAACCTTTTAAATGACATCAGTCAACAATTTCACCCTAAATTCAGACTGACTTGTAATTTGAAAATTAACATTTCACCATTGTATTTTAAGTAAATATAAAATGATTGATCATATTTGATTCTTAAATTCATTTTACTACTGTCAATCTCAGTATCTAAATGGGGAGAGGTGTCTTGCTCAAAAGATTTATAGAATTGCTAGATAAGCCATATTTAAAGGTGTGGCCTTGCTAATATCGAGTCCTGAGAGACTCTTGTGTAAAACTGTGATAATAAATTCTAATTTACAATACTGGGAAGCCAGACCACAGAGACATCTGTTTAGGAAAATTGTGTTTGCATACTGGAGTTGGCCAAGGAAAACAGATATGTAGGTTATAAGCAGAAGAACTAGATGGGTTCTTTATAAGCTTTGAGTTTCCATAGTGATTCCATAATGAGCCTAGATTTTGGGTATGAAGTTTCAGGACTTTAGTGCTTCCTCTGCAGAATTTCAATCTTGCTTTAGTACTAACTTTCTTTGCCAAATTCCCATCTCTGCCATTTGAAATCTGAATGTTTAATTCTATATCATTGTGTGTGGAAGTATATACTTTACTTAATATTATAGGGGCTCACAGTTAAGAAATTTCCTGAGTTTCCTGAACCGACAGCTGTAAAGTCTGCATGGGACTGACCTAGGATCTCTGAATGTTTGTGACAGTTGTGTAGAATGATCTGTTTGTGTGGTTCGAGTAGTGGAATCAAGACCTGTCCCTGGCATTTAAGCTATCTTTTCGGAACCTACTCCCCATGATGGATTACCTCACCAGATTTTAGGCAGGGGGAGAAGCTTGGTCCTCCTTCAACTTTATATGCCTTGCTATCTTATTCCCATGAAAGGCATGCCCCTTTCTGAATGAATGTGGAAAAAGAATGAATGGAGGCTGGATAGAAGGGAGGGGGGGGGTAGGAGAAGAGGCGGGAAGGAAAACTGCTACAAAGATGATAAATGAATGAAAAATTTTAATTAATACAAAAAAGCGAGATTTCCTGAGTCTCAAAGGATACTCTGCACTTAGATTTTCAAATTGTTGTAACTACTTAAGAATAGGGACTTCTCGAGCCGGGCGGTGGTGGCGCACGCCTTTAATCCCAGCACTTGGGAGGCAGAGGCAGGCGGATCTCTGTGAGTTCGAGACCAGCCTGGTCTACAAGAGCTAGTTCCAGGACAGGCTCCAAAACCACAGAGAAACCCTGTCTAGAAAAACCAAAAAAAAAAAAAAAAAAAGAATAGGGACTTCTCAGTTGGACTGAATGCTTATGAGGACATAAAACTGATATATGTTCAGTTGATATATAGTAGAGTTGTGATGATTTATATTGACTGCCAATTCAACTGGATCTAAACTTCACTTGGAGACAGGTCAGTATCTAACCAAGTCTTTGAAAAAGGTCTGTATACTAGCATCACGTGGGTGGGAAGATGCATTCTAAGGCTGGACAGTTCCAAATCATGGGTTTGGGTTTCAGGATAAATTAAAAGGAGAAATCACGCTGAGACCAGAGGTGATATTAGTCTTTGCTTTGAGACAAAAGATTTTATATGGAAATTTGTCTCAAATTCCTGGAGTCACAACCTCCTCGAGATGTTGTACTATGTATATACCATTAAATTATGTCGAAAAAATGTTTTCTTTCCTTAAGTTCCATTTGTAAGGCGTTTTGTATAGCATCATGAAAAGTAAATGCTCTTGTACACTGTAAAGATTTGTTACATGAATTAGTTTAATAAAACATTGATTAGCCAGTAACTAGGCAGGAAGTATAGGCAGGGCTACCAGATTAGTGGAATTCTGGGAAAAGAAAAGGCAGAGTCACAGTCATAATTCAGAAGCAGAGGAAGCAAGATGAAAATGTCTTACTGAGAAAAAGTACCAAGCCACATTTATGGGTTAATTTAAATTGTGAGAGGTACTTTTTATTATCACTGAACAACAGAACAAACAGTTTATAATTTATATAAGCCTCTGTGTATTTATTTGTGACTGATTGACTCTGGTACCAGGTGGGACAGAAACTTCATCTACAAGCAATGGCATAGGCATGCATACTAAAGTAAAATAATTTGTAATGTATTCAGATATCAAAGTATAAATTAAATGTAGCTGAATTGAAACTGAAGTAAAGTGTTAAGAGAAAACATTTTTTCAGTTACAATAATCCTCATGTTTTACATAGGTCCCCAATTCTACATATTCTGGTAAACAGGAGAGATATTTGGTGCTTATATTGTAACAGACAAACATAAACTGACACTTGTCAAAAATAAATAAATAAATTGAAAGAAAAGAAGTAATGCATGATGAATGGAGATGTTTATTTTAGACGGATGGTGTATAATTATTTCTGAGGTGGTAACATTTGAGTAAAGATTTGCACAAACTGAAAATGGGCAAGTGAAGAGTATAGTAAGGGAAAATACAAAAGGAGGTATAAAGACAGGTACAAGGGAAGAACAGGGCAAGTTTTGTGTAGAGTGATGAAGAGAGAGAGTCCTAGATTGTGAGATCATTTTTATTAAATTATTTTGCAATCTATTTTGTATGAGTATTTTGGCGACTTCAGGGACTGAGAAGAAAGTTCAAGAAATAAAAAAAAATAATTTAAATCTATTAGAACAGGATTATAATGGTAGTGGTCAATTTGTTAGGAACTGACTGGACAAAATATGTATTTTGCTGCTAGAAATTCATCAAGAATGAAGGCTATATGTGTTGACGCAGCATCTAAGTGAAGTACTGCTATTTTTTAAAAATCAGTGTGACCATAGCACAGTTTCCTGCCTAATCCTGCATTTTCTCTCATCAGTGACTTCTATGAATTTGTGCAGGGCACTTGCAGCATATTTTTGAAACATAAAATTATAGAAAGACAGATATTATATCAATATAAAAAGACTTACAGGATTGTAGAGATGTCAAGAGATGGATTTGCCTCTCTTATTAACTAATAAGCTACTCATTTGACTATGAAGCACAAACACCATCACTTGGAGAAGAATGAAATTAGATTGCATCTGGGCAACCTCTCACAACTTAACAACCGCAATAAAATGTGCTCTGACATATAAGGTACATTGATCATACATGGACTCAGTAGCAGGAAAATGTACACCATGTTAAGATATCTTAAGTCAAAATATTTTGGTTTTTCTCTCAATAAAACACTGGAGTTTCTTAATTTCTGAGGTTTATCACTTTCTCCTTCATGCTTCTTCATCTGTACAAATAGTATACATTGAGTACCTTCGCACCAACATTGAGAAGGATATTTTATTTAATTTTAATTATTTTTTTCATTTTTACATACCAATCACAGTTCCTCCTCCTTCCTTTTTTTCCTTCCTCCCCACTTCCTCCAACCTATCCCCTATCCACTCCTCAGAAATGGTAAGACCTCCCATGGGGAGTCAACAAAGCCTGGCATTTTCAGTTGAGAAAAGACCAAGACCCTCCTCACTGCATCAAGGCTGAGTAAGACATCCCACCATATGGAATACACAAGGACACTTGCTCAACTATGTTAATAGCAGCATTATTCATAATAGTCAGAACCTGGAAGCAACCTGGATGTTCCTCAATTGAAGAATGGATAAAGAAAATATGGCACATTTACATAATGGAGTATTACTCAGCTGTAAAAAACAATGACATCATGAAACTTGAAAGTAAATGGTTATAACTAGAAAAAAATCATACTGAGTGAGAAAACCAAGACCAATCCAAAAAAAAAAAAAAACAAACTTGGCATGTATTCACTCATAAATGGATAGTAGCAAAGGATATCCAAACCACAATCCACAGCTCCAGAAGGCTAAGTAACAAGGAGTACCCTAAGAGGGTGGTATGTGTTGCCCTGAAAAAGGGGAAATAGATAAGATCTCCTGGATAAACTGGTAGGTGGGAGCATAAAGTGGAGGGGATGTGGGAAGAGAACATGAGGGAACAGGATGGAATGGTCGAGTTGGGGGAGGAATGGATCAGGAGAGCAATGAAAGATATTTTGATAGAGAGAGTCATCAGGGGTTAGGAAGAACCCTGGTGCTAGGGAAATTCCCCGGAATCCACATGAATGATCTCAGCTAAGACTCCTAATAATGGTTGAGAGGGTGCCTGAATTGGTTTTCCTGTAATCAGATTGGTGACTACTTTAACTGCCATCATAGAACCTTATTCCAATAACTGAGGAAGCAGATGCAGAGATCCACAGCCAAGCACCAGGCTGAACTGTAGTAGTTCAAAGGAAGGAGGATGGGAAACACTACGAAACAGCTGACCCAGACTCATGGAGCTCACCGACTCTAGATTGTCAGCAGGGGAGCCTGCATGGAATGATATTTTATTTTCTAAGTTAAGAGCATTTCTTAATATATGCACATCAATGTAGCTCTATATCTATATCAAAGAAACTTCTTTTTGAAGCAAGTGGAGTTTCCTAAGGAGAATTACAACTGGTCAATATACAGACAAGTGAGTGACCTTAGCATATTCACCCCAATTATTTTTATCTACCATGAAAACTCTACACTTAAGCCTCAGGGAACCCTGAGGAAGAGGGGTGAAAAGATTTTAAGAGTCAGAGAATCAGGATAACTGATCAGGAAAGGTACACAAGTGAAATCTCAACAATATGGTTTTCTAAACAAGGGTTGCATAATGGCATCAGTTGACATGCCATTGTATACTGTGGAGATTTCACAAGTCCCTGTCTTTAGAAAAGCTACAGGCCATCTCCACGGATGAGAACCCCAACAGTTTATCCTAATCCCCAGTAGTCAATCATAAATGCATATATATGAAAACCACATTATATGGATTCAGTAAACTTTATGTATATAATTTCATATATATATATAAAATTCTAAAAAAGTATTAAAAGATAAAGATAGTGCAACATTAATGATCTAAGTTATCATGAAAATTATGTCTCACAACAAAATCCACATCTCTCAGCAATAGATAGATATGTGTTACTGGAACCTTAGAGACTTACTTCATGAATCAATTTAACCAGATATAGCTCCTGTTTGGTTTCTCAAAAGCTTCAATGACTTTACAAAGCTCTGAAAACTGTATTTCTGGAACCTAGCAGATTAATTCCAACAAAGCCATCCCCTTAAAGCATCATTTCATCTAGAGTCCCTTAACTTAAATAGCTTTTCTTTCAAACTCATCTACCATTTACAAGAATAAGAACACAGAGAAAATTGTTTTCTTTGTTGAAAAGCCTGTTACAAAGAACTAATAATTCCCCTTATGGACAACAATCGTCTCGCTCACCTAATCGTGCTCTCTTTTGCTCTACATTCCAGTGCATTCGCCAACCTCCAGAATTACCCAGGAATTGCACTGATTTCTTCAAGAGGGATACAATAGAATAAAACAATGAAAACTGATATTTGAAAAAAAGAATTTAAATATGCAATTTCACCCTGCTGATGCCATGTGAGAACTACGTTAAAAGTTTTCTGAAATAATATATCATATAAACACCCAATATAATATTTAAGCTAATTAAAAAGTTGCACGTGGCCAATGGGATAGTGCAGTGGATAATGAAACTTGCAGCAATCCTCATTACCTGTATTTGATCCCAAGGATCCAGAGTGTAGGAGGAAAAATCAGATTCCTGCAAGTTTCCTCCTTAATTTGTATACTATGCCACACAACACCCATCTCTTTCATAAATAAATGCATAATAAATCAAAATAAGTCAATAAATATATAAATAAATGCAAATCTGTAGAATTAAGTATATTATTCAAAATCATCAGTTGATGAAGAGAAATGATAAACAAATTGCAACATTTGCAAAAACTATGACTATTAAATTTTGTTACTACTTATATATAGGACAATTATAAATTAATTAGAAAAATAAGACTAGATTTGCCTTTGACTTGAATTATATTTAAATGTGCATGGGCTCACAGAAGAGAATAGTTTATTTTGAGTGCTACTATGAACTGAAAATTTCCAATAATGTATAATTAAAAATATATTTTGAATTATTTTGCTACATTTCATAAAATTAATCTAAATTCATAATATATCTGCCATGTTGTTTAAAGTCATTAATAATGTAATTATTAATTAATGAAAACCAAGCTAAAACATGAAAAAAATCTAACATTTTTATGTAACTTGACTTTAAATCTTTAGCTAAAGTTGTCAATGTAAACATATGGTATATCCAAAGGGTGCAGTCTGAATGGAAACAAAGAGGAAAAACAAGACAACAGGCATGAGAGCTTTACAACTGTTCATTTTCTCCCTAGAAGTTAACTATAAGTAAAAGTCTACAAAGAGCAGACAGATGTCAGGAATGGATTCTTATTATTATTCTTCCATCATCACATCTATCAATAACATATGTCATAAACAGCATACCTTACAATCTATTGAATATAATCAATACTCAAAAACCTTAAGTAAATAAAGGCAAATAAGGTTCTCGTCTTAAGTATTCACTTTCCAGTAAAATTTTGACTCCTATTCAATAAAATCAACAAGGAAGTATTAAATAGTACTCAAGAAGCCAGAATCTCCATTATTATCTTTGGCAGCAGAAAACTTGTGATCTTTTCCCCATTTTTATGAAAAGGAAAGACACATTGTCAATTTGTTTTATACAAAAGGGTTTCTGCCCCTTCTTTGTATATTAAAGTAATACATTAAGGGAATGTATTTTTAGGAGTTAATATTAATAACCACATCCCTTTAAGTGATCTACACATTTTTCTTGCATATAAAAATTACAAAATAGTAATGAATATTTTGCAAATCTTATCAAGTCCTTAAAAAATATAAAGCTAATGTCCTCCCCCCTCCATCCAGGTCTTGGACTTCCCACAGGGCAGGGAACCCTGACTGCTCTTGGGACTGGAGAGGGAGGGGGAAAGAAGTAGTGGGAGGCAGAGAGGAGTGGGAAGAGTAGGAGGGAAATGGGAAGTGGGGAGGAGGCAGACATTTTTTCAATAAAAAAATAAGAAAAAAAAGAAAAAAATTAAAAAAATATAAAGCTAAGGAAAATTAATTCCTTTAAGAATTTTTTTTACTCCCGTCTAGAATACAAGACATGATTTAAGTACCATCATATAACAACAAAAATAATTAAATATATTACTATGAGGATATAAATCTTTTTCATAATGAAATAACCATGTTCAAATAATGATCTGAGTTCTATTTGTACAAACGTTAAGTGAACTTTCTTCCTTCTAGCTCATGCAGTTTGAACTCTTGATCCCCAGTTGTCTAGGAATAATGTGGAATTTTAGGAGGGATTCTTATTTGGAGAAAGTGAATCAGGGAAAATCTTCATTGAGGCTTATTATCCAGCTCCATCTCTGATCTATCTTTCTATGTTTTCCTTATATTGCCAGATATGAACTTGTTCCCTTCTCTGACCTAACACCAAACCATTCAAGACACTGTCCTTTTCCGATGATGGAAAATCTCAAATAAACCTTTCCTATTTCAAGCTGTGTCAGCACATTATATCATATGATGAAAAAAGTAAATCATGTACAAAAGTGTTTTTTTTTTGCTGTGCCTATGACAATGAAATAGTTTTTCTTTAAATATGCATAAGTTATTCATATAAATACATATAAGCCCCTCTATTTTCCCCTTCCCCGACAACCAATATTATGTGCTGCTTTCTTTTGAGCATGCTTAAATATTTGGAAGTACTTCTAATGTCATTATTTATTTTGACTGACTAAACATGTTTTTGGAAGAGAGTACTCATTCCTTTGACTGATGGGGGTCATGCATTCTAATGTATTGTGGTAGACAGCACTAAATATCCACAATGCTGTTGTTAAGAAGAGCGCATATGGACACATCCTATTTAGGGCTAAATGTTCCAAGGATTTTCTTCCTCTGAATAATTTCTAGCTATGAGTATCTTTATTTATTCCCATCTGCTGCAGGATGGAGTTTCTTTGATGATAGCTGTATAATAAACTGACCTATGAATATACCAGAATATAATTATGAATCATTTTATCACAATTTTGTTATTAATTTCTTACAAATGCTATTTGATTTTACCTTAAATCCCTTGGGTGTCTTGTCTCTGCTTCTTGGTTTTCCGAGCAGTGATGGGTACGAGTTCTACCTCATGGGGTGATCTTAAGTCAAACCAGCTATTGATTGGTTACTCCAATAAAGTTTTGTGCCACCAATGCCCTAGTATATCGTGCAGACAGAATACCATTGAAGATCAGAGTGATTTTGGTTGGCTTAGTGTTTACATTTCTCTGTTGCTTGCATGCAGAGTGTTCTTCTGTATCAAAGATGTTAGAATGTAGGGGTGAATTCTCTGTGTAGGCACAGGCTTGAGTTTTTCATGTTCAATGAGTTATGTGGATGTTGTTTTCAGCAGTGGAAACTTGTTGGCATTTTGTGGAGAACACCTTATTGTCTCGCATAGGCTGTTTGGGAATTCCCATGGGACCCCTTTGGCAAATAATTACATTTGATGTAACCCAAATTTTATACCGGAAGCTTCCTATGGTGACAAGAGAAGGCCAACTGGGACTGTCTCTGTCCTTATTTGGTGATTTCATTTATATCTTAATCATATATGCATATATGTTAGGGAGTTTCTACTATTTCTACTGTCATACTACCCCTTAAATGCCCACTAATTTTAGCTCTCCCTCTTCATATTCTCTCCCTCTAACTCCTCCCCCCTTTGCTTGCACTATTAATCCTATTCCACTCTATCTCTTATACTAGATAATACATAATAATCTATTATATTTGCTTTCCCTTCAGAGCTCATGGAACCCTGTGAAAGAAGAGGCAAAAAGAGTGTAAGAAACAGAGGGTATGGAGGACACAGATAAAACAGAGACTTCTTTATGAGCAAAGCCCATATGAACTCAAAGAGTCTGAAACAGCATGGACAGGACCTGCTCTTTTTTCCTTCTGTTGGTTTGTCTTGTCAAACTTCAGTGTTTTAGTTTATTATATTATATTATATTTGATATTGTTATATTTTATTATAGAAAAAGAAAGTTTTGACAGGAATTGAAATAATAGCTTATTTTGATTTTTATTAACGTTTTTCTTGTCCACTCTTGATAACAGTATACATACAAATGTGATTATTGCCTCATACCACATTATTCTTTTATCTATTTTATTGCTATATTTCTTCTTGGAATTGTTCTTTTGTGTTTTGATACATTATATACATATATACTTTGCTATGGTTTTTATAGTCCGAAAGATCTCACTAAACTTACAAGTCAAGATGATAATGACAGTTCAATTGTAGACCTGTTGGTCCTAGACACACTAAAAGCACTGCGGGGGGGGGGGTAATCTGGCTTAATACTAAGCAGAAATCTATTTTTCTTTTTTGTCTTTTAAGATACAATTCCAGACTAATTTTATAATACTGAGATTCAGTCAATTAATACCTCAAAGGATCCAGATTTCCTTTTTTAGTAGATAGATAGATTGGGAAATGATTTTAGTGTGGTCCCTTTCAATCAGAGTCTAATCGTGCCAATGACAGAAAGGAATCAGAAGGAGATAATCTTCATTTGTCAGCACTCTTTTCCAAAGGTTCTGAAACTACTCTCGGGTGGATAGAGTAGAGTGTGGGGTCTGGAAGGCTTTCCAGCAAGCTGCAAGTTAGTATAGTACAAAAACCTGCAGGCACAACAGAAGACTGGAAGTTTCAAGCTGAGGGTTATTATAATTGGTCAGAGCCACAAGTGTTACAATTCTAGATTGTCTGTAGATGACTGAAATGAACACCTTTGAGTAGAGATTTATGATGTTTATGAGACATACAGTACACAAAGTTGAATGAAGAACCACATTTGAAACCCTGTGCCGTGCAGTACAAATGACCCTCAAACCCTATACAACGTAATACGAAAGCTCCAACCCTTTGTGCAACATCTGTTTGAACTACTTAACTCATTTTTTCCACTCTAGTCCCCTTTTGGTAATAGAAAATAATCTCTTAATAAACGGTGTGTCTTTCCATTAAAAAAAAAAAACAAAAGACAAAAAAAAAGTAAGAGCATGAAATTAGAAAAGAAAAGTGGCAAGAACTGGAGGATTTTAAATAGGGACTGGATTATATGAAACCATGATATGAAATGTTCAATAAAAATTAACAAAAACTGTTTCATTTCACAAAGATCACATTCTTTATGAAGCTAAGCATCGTCTTGCTTGCTGGCTACAATCATAAAATTTCACACCTTATGCAAAAGGCATGATATTACCTTGTTTTCAATTCTAGCCAAATATGTAGAAAACCCAACACTGATTACCACTCCCCATGTAGCCAGATTGTCACATTTATCATCAAGCAGTTATGCTCATATATTTTAGATCAATGATTCAAAATGAGGCAATCTGTGGACATTCAAGTTGCTTCCAGTTTTTCTGCACAAATGTCTTGGGTTTTGCATAATAGTTACAGGACTTTGTAATGATGTCATTAATCACCTGTTCTTTCAAATGTTTCCTCTTGTCCTCCCTCTCATAAAAAGCAATTCTTTGAAATCAGTCTTTGAAGGACCATGACTGACAGAGATGAATAGGATACTTAATTGTACTGGCATGTGCCAGAACCTATTCTTCTGGTGAAATCACTCCATGTGAAACTTCTTATTCAGTGGCATTCTGCACATAATAAGGAGTGTCCGAAATTACACATTGCCTTCCATTCCTGCTGTTACAACCATGCTCTCTGCTCCCTAAATGGCTACTCTGTTTTTTTTCCAGTATGCATGTGCATATTCACTGTGTCTGAAAACTTTGGCCTTTGCTTTTGCTTCATTTATTCCTCCCTCTAAACTAAGAATAAATACCATATTCTACAAGTATTCAACTTTCAACAACTTTAGTTCTAAATGAGACTCAATAAGGTGATGTTTTCTGAGTTTCCAATAATCTCACACCAAGAATTGTAAGAAAGAAAAAGTTGGTACTTTGACCCTAAGAAGTTGTCACCTCAGGTAAAGGAAATAAATTAAAAAATAGAAAAAAAATCAGACATCTTTCAATAATATTCAGATAATTTTTAACACATATATATGTATTATATATATATATTATGTAAATATATGTGTGTGTTTAATTATATTTGCAGCAATATACATAACTAAAATAAAATAATAGCCATAAAAGAAGGTAGTAGCTTTTGCATTTTCTTCCAAATTACATATGCAATTTCTATCGTCAGTAACATTTGCAGCACAGACCACTCTAATTTGCATAGTAATCCCATTAAATTAGAAGCTTCCTTTTCATTAGTCTAATGACTTCAAACTATTAACCACAGCTAAGAGAAATTGTATCTTGCTATTTCTTGCTTATGTTGAAGCATAAGAGAGAAATAATTATCCTAATTACAAATAAAAGATGCATGAGTTATTAAATAGCTAGCAACACTGAATATTTTGTTTACTGTTATTGTGCGTGGGCAATTAGTAAAAGGTCCACTTCAATCTCAGAAGGAGCCAGTTTGGACAATAACCTGTTTTATTTTCCCATGATATCTGAAAGAGAATAATAAGAAAAGTATCGCAGAAAAACACCTGTAAGATCACTGGGATTTAATGGGAAGTCATTAGATGTTTTCATTAATACTTAAACTTTTTATGAACTATGTGACAACCAATAGAGCCCATATCTAAACTCAGGAAAGATTGTTTACTCAGCTTAGAAATAAATGCACAAATCCAACATTCCTCCTCTCCCATTTTTCTTTGTGTTGCATTTTAAAATGCCACTCCAGATTTCATGAAGACAGAATCATCCATGACAGCAGGTCCACTGCTTATGACAAAATGTAGAAGGACTGAAGACAAAGTCACAAGCACATAATTATGTCATCTTTTCCTATAATGTTTCTGTGTTTAACTCTCAACAGCTTTTCAAATACTCCTTGGTGTAGGTTTACTTATCAAATCAGACATTAACCTTGAAGAAACAGACAGTGAATAAAAATCTTCAACCCCATATTGAACAGCATTTATCTCTTCTTACTATATTGCTGACGTAAGACATGAACACAAAATATAAACAGATGTTGCTGGGAAGATGGATATGTTGACAGATAGAAGTGTTCTGTGTCCCACAAAGCTTCATGTTCATGTGGTATCTGTCAGTGAGACCTTATTTTGAAACAGATTGTAAGTGTAGCTGAATTAAGGTCATGTTAGAGCACGAGCTATGTCCTATCACTAAATCCTACCATTGTCTTATGAAGACAAGAGACTCAGTCAGAGGGAAGTTGGCCATGTGAGGACACAAGGAAAAAAGGTGTAGAAGTGCCTATTATGGGATGATAGATACTCAGAGCACCAGGAGACCAAAGTGTTAAGCGTAGACTTTTTTTTTTTTTTTTTTTTTTTTTTTGAGTCTTGAGTGAAAGCTTGGCCTTGGTCACACTATAATTTCAGAGTTTGGCCTCTAAAACCTTTAGCCATTTCCTGCTGTTTTAAGGTAACAACTCAACAAGTATCTACAATTTGGCATAGTAACCCTAGAAATCTAATATATATCATAATGTATGTAGATTATGGCAGTATCTATTTATCTATCTATCTATCTATCTATCATCTATCTATCTGTCTATCATCTATCTATCTTATTATAACACACAAGGATTCATTGATCAGCCTTATTACTTATGAAATTCACAAATAGAAGACAAAGGGACTAGAAGAATCATAAAAAAATTGTGCGGTAATAGTGAACCTGCGAATGGGAACAATGGTCAGTTAAAGAACAATGGCAATGGGTTTTTGATCCTACTGTACCTATTGGTTTCGTGGGAGCCTAGGCAGTTTCGTGGAGGCTCACCTTACTAGACCTGGATGTAGGTGGTGGCCCTTGGACTTCCCACAGGGCAGGGAACCCTGACTGCTCTTTGGGCTGATGAGGGAGGGGGACTTGATTTGGGGAGGGGGAGGGAAAGGGGAGGCGGCGGTGGGGAAGAGACAGAAATCTTTAATAAATAAATAAATAAATAAAAATTTTAAAAAAAAGAATAAAGGAAGGTATGAGTGTGCAGTTTTAAGAACTCATCTCAAATGCTTTTAATCTGGAAAACTAGTGTTTATCCTAAAGCACTAAAAAGAAGTTAAGAAACTTTAAAGAAGTGAATATAAAATAGCTAGGTTCTCACTGTACACCCTTGAAGGAGATGTTGGGATGCTAGCTCATCATATCTCTTTACTTCCTAGAGATCCTGAGGCAAGACATCCTTAGATCATGCATCCCACCATAATCCAGTGTTTTATTTCAAGGCCAAAAGCAAAAGAAGAAAAACTATAAGCCACCTAGACACTGAAGATCTGATTGAAACCTAAGGCCAAAGTAAGTTTTTATTCTTTCTTGAATTATATTGCAGGCAGTTTGTTATATAAACAGCAACCTGATAACCATATAAGGAAAGAAGTAATGACCAGTGAAACAATACTTCACTGGTCTGTATGCTAAAATAGATTCTGGTACTATCAGATATAATTCTCTCATTTAAATATAAATTTGTATTTTACCCTTAGCAGTTCTTAAATAAAAATAGCAAAACATAAAATAACGATTCATATAGAATTATTTGCTATTTTAAAAAAGTTTAAATAATAAATATTTGAAAATAAACAATATATTTCTCATGTGACTTGAATGGATGCCTCTCAAAAGTACATGTGACAAGACCTCGGTACCTATGGAGATGCCACTGATATATGTTAATGGATTTTATATTGAAGACTTTTGGGTGTGATCCTTAATTTTCTGGGAGCACATACTCCAAGAAGACTGTGGTGGAGGCCTGGTACCATTCTTTTCTTAATTCTTTGTACATAACATAAATTGCTTGGTCATAATTTTCGCTCTAATATTGACCTCTGATTCTCCTATTATCAGCACAAAAGAAGAAAAGAAATAACAGAAGGAAGAAAGAAAGATGGAAAGAAAAAGGATGAAATATAGAAAGGAGTTGTGAAATCTTGGACTAAAACTTCCAGAACTGTGAACTAAATCAATCTTTTCTTCATAAGTGCCTTTTCTTCATGAGATGCCTTAGGCATCTTAATATAGTAATAAAAGATAACTAATACAATTTGTAAAAAGGGCATTTTAATTCCAATTACTGTTTCATTTAATGGCTCAGTTTCAAATGTGGAATATTACTTTCAATAGACATTTTCTGTCTTTAGTAATATTTACCACAAAGTAAATTAACTCCAGCAATATTAATATATTAATACCCAAGTAATGCAAAATCAACATTTTAACTTTTATGTCTGAAATATTAATTTTTTTAGCAGTTTAGAATTAGACTTTCAGGAAGAAAATGCTCTATCTAGAGAAAAATTTTGCACTAAAGGGAAGTACCAGGTAGTTCACAATGAGGTATAATGCATCTTCTCATGCTCAACTAATTATTTAGGGACAAAGGAAAAAAATAAACCATCAGGATTTATTGTGAATGTCTATTACATAGGCCATAATATATCTGTATACTCAGAAAAATACTCTGAAAGCATTTTTAGAACATAAGAAGGAAGCCACTACACTTCAGCAGACTTGTACAGCATGCTAGACCCACAGACAGCTTCCAAATAAGTGAATAGAAATGAGGAAACTAATATATACATAGTGTTGCTTAAATTTCACACAGCATGTTTTTATCATATATGCTTACCCCCAAATTCCTCTAAAAATGCCCTCATGCTCCCCCATAAAACACCATGTCCTCTTATTACACCCATTCAACCCATTTTGTGAGATCATATAGTCTTGTTCATGTGATCATCCACTGAAATATGGTCAGCTTACTTGGGGTTATACTCTTAGAGAAAATGGACTTTTTCTTTCCCTTTAAATGGCCCATAGTTCCTAGGTTAGGTGTGGGACATCATGCCCAATGCTCTTGTTCATGCAAGATTATCATCTAGATTGAGTTTTCTCAGAAGTATTCCATGAAAATGGAACTAAGAAGCAAACAAGGGTAAGAACTCTACTATCTGGTGCAAAAACTTACTGAAAAATATTTTAACACTAATTATCTCCCAGAACTCCCTCTCTACACTTTGTGCTGTATATATTTGGTGCTTCATTGGCATGTCTCTTAATTTTTGTTAAAATCAATCTTTGTAGGATAACATATTTTGCTTGATACAGAAAGATCATACCGCAAAAAGATATATTTTGAGGACACTGGGTTCAAGTTGTAGGCATTTCTCAACAGAGAGCAAGTGCCTGAGCAGAAGGGGCAAACCAAGAATAAGATGCGTAAAGATACATTTATAATTAGTTAGCAGCCATTCTGCTTCTGAAGTGAAAATCTTTATTCAAAAGCAAAGCAGAGATTATGTCCTGGTTTTATAAAGCATTATAAGGTTTCCAAACCTACCAGGTCTGCTTGAAAAACGAAGCCACTCTTGTGGATTGAATAGAATTGTCCCAAGGGATCATGGGCTGAAGAACTTAAGATCCTTTTGCACACTAACTTCATCAAGGGATTCATCCACTTAGCAATTTGCACATGGATGGATTATTAGGAGCTAGGGCTCCTTCAAGGAAGTAATTTAGTGGAGCAAGTCTTTAAAGAGTTCATCTCTGATCTGGACCCCTCTTGTCTTCTCCTCTTTCTCCTTCTTATTCCTCACTGTCACAGATGAGCACCTGTCCTTCCCCATGGCCTTCTGCCATGAAGTTTCTGTCTCCCCATTGACTGAGAAACAATGAATTAGTTGACCATGGAAAGAATCTATGACTCTAGGCCAAAACAAATCTTTTCATTGCTTTTCTCCCTGGCATTTTTAAACAGTAGAGCAATCTAGTCAAGAAATTTATCCAGGAGTTTGTTATTCTAGAACACAGAAAGCAAGATCACTACACAGCTTCAATATCATTCACAAATGTTATACATGTGTTTCTTAGGCTCACAAAAAATAGGTAACTAGTAACTGAAGACACACTTATAATGTCTTTTGCTATCAATATGAGGGCATTTGAGGAGAAATAAAAATAACTGTGGCATAATGGTTATGCGCATCTTTTACCATATATTGACAATATGGAAAGTGCTAAGAGTTTTATTTAGTTATTTTATTTATTTTTATTTTCTAGAATGGGTTTTAGGGCATTACAATAAAGGCAAGCATACAATTTAATTACATGAATAACTTAAATTTGTCTTTCAAAATAAAAATTAATATCACTTTTCCAAAATACTGTTCTCAGTTTGGATAAAACTTCAAAATAAATGTGTGTTTATGTGTACATGTGTATGTATGTAAACATGCTGATCTTGTTTATATATCTACTTGAAAAGCTTCTTTAATTTTAAAGTTACATATATGCTTCTTAATTATAGGGGTGATGACAAATAAGAAAAGCATTTCACTTATTAGCCAAAAATTTTACTTTGCTGAATAAATAAAAAAAAATAAATCATTTTAAGAATCTGCTTTGCTTACTATTGTATATTATTCTAAAATACTAATTACATGGGATACATATTACAAAAAAAAATACCCTGTTCAACATTTAATGCTGACCTATGTTTTTAAATACTTAGTCCCTTAATTAAGTTCTCTAAAAATGCAGTTTGTCTATAAACCATTAAAAATCCATATGTTCTACTTTTTATTATCATCTCAATAACTTGGTGCAGAATTTACAACCAACTGGGGTTAATATTTCCCAGATGGGTTTCAGCTCATCAACCACTCTAAACTGGTCATTAATTTTCTGAAGTGTTCTATGTCTTGATGGTGTTGCTTAAAAAGCTTTAAAGTTTTTTTTATAGTTCTTTTATTTAATAAGTAAGTAACTTTCTTTCCATCTTTGAACGTTTATTTTATAAAAAAATGATAATAGGAGAATGAATCAGATTAGATAAAACTCGAAATTTAAAGTCAATATTTAAACCTTCCTAGCTATACTATTTTTCTTTGGAAAAGAACACACTTAAATGTTTACTGCAATTTCATCTTTTTCCCCAGAAATTATTTTTGTAGAGTTAGTCTTGATACTTTCATCTGCTGGGAGGAGGCGGAAACTTTTTTTTCTTATTCTCAATAAAAAAAAAAGAAGGAAAAAAAAATTACATTGGCAAACATAGTCTCCAACTAGTATATTAACTAAAATGTTGTCAGGTGTGTATTTATCTATTCAAACAACTTTTATTGCATTTCTGTCAGGCTATACTCCTTGTCTTAACATAATTCTACATGCACACAAAGCAATCAGTTCTTTACACTAACAATTTACCACACATTTAAACGGGGTGTGTCAAACATTGTGATAGGCATTGAGTTTCATACATTCCTGAGATAGTCTTTCCCAATTTAATTTTTAGTAGTATCAGTTTTCTAGAAAAGGGTAGAAATCATCACAGTGTTTAATTTGCAGACCAGCAGACATAAGATCTGATAACCAGAGTCAAATTAAACAAGACACAGGAAACCATAACATGTTTCCGGAAATACTGGAAACTGCAGATGACTAAAGCTCAGGATGTGTCCGATGATGAATGGAGAGCGACAGATAATGAGTACAAGTTAATACAAGGAGAAAAGTGAGGTAGAGACATGAATGTAATAAGACACATGATAGAGCACCACTAGAATGGCTGAGGGAAGAAGCTGCAGAGAGTCTCAAAGCCACTGAATACACCATGGTGAATCACAAGGTATATAAAAATGGAGTTAAACCAATGATGAAGTGGTACATGAAACCGCGATGGATATTGGTTGTAAGATCTCTAGGAAGAAAATCTGTAGGATATGTTTCTTTTCTGCAGCGTAGAAGAATGAGCTCATTACTAGAAAGTAACCAATTAATTATATTAAAACTTTCCCTATAACATGTTACCTGAATATTAAATATTTACTATTAATTTCCCAAAGTATTCATGTGACTTTATCTGGGATTCATTTGAAAATGGAAATACTTACATGTTTTTAAATAGTTCTGGTTAAAATTGATTTCAACCTGCTGAAACAAACAAACAAAAAAACATCCCAGCATCTTAGATGAGTCTGAGTCTTTACAACTCCAGAATTAATTTTAAATATGAAATCAGGAGTTCTCAAATCAAAAATTAGAAGTAATGAAGAAAAAATAGTATATTATATAATAAGGGACTTGGGTTAAAGATACTGAGACATTTTAAAAACTAAATATTTACAAGACATTGATTCTATATATTAAAAAAAGCAGAGCCACTGGAAAAAAATTCTATACATACTTACACGGATGTGCTAAAAGAATATGAAAGCAATAGTAAACATTTCACGTCTGATTTTAGAAATCACTATAGCCTGCTTTCCCATTATTACCTGCCCTTAGCTCAAAATTAATTTCATCTAGTCTTATATATGGTCTTTCAGTTAATGAAAACATAAGACAGCAATCAATTTCCTTGGACAGGTGTATGAAATAGTAGGGACAGAAGTGACAGGAGTCATGCTTGTATATCTATTAAATATTTAAATTTTAATGTCCTCTAATAAACTACATAAATTCATTCATCTCTGGTTTACCATATTTCCTGCATGCAGGGAGGTCATTTGCCTAACGCACTGCATGAGTAGACGAAAGGAAGCCAGCAGCTTGCCTTAATTCATGGTCCTGTGTACTCTGAAAGATTTTAGTGTTTGAGCTTTTTCTTCTTTTCCTTGTCTGCTTCAGATTAGTGCCAGGGCTCCATTTGTCACTACTCTCATGAGTTCTATTAATATTACAAACTGTAGTTAGCATTATAACAAGCATTTGTAATCTAGCAGTCTAAGGTAAGGGAATCAGCTTCTTAAAATCGACATATATGTATATGTATAAATAAATGCACATATTTACAAATTGGAATAATTATTCAATATATTCATATTATGTAAAACCAAATTATGGAATTTAGTTCAGGAATACATAGTATTCAGTCAAGAGTTTTAGTGTGGTGAGTGAAGTGTAGAATAAATGTGTATTGTGGCCATGTCAAGGACCAGTACCTCATATATGGAAGTGACAAAGCCTTCCTTGTGTGAGGTATAGAAAAATGACAAAGCCTTTTTTCTAGTCTGAGTAAATGTCCACAATATCTACATTGTATTCACAAAATATCTACTATAGCTCCCTCCTGATGATTATATCTTGAAGACTGCCCCCTATATAGACTGCTCTTACTGAAATTAGCTAAACTTGCCTACTTGTTCACCTACATACTATAAACCCCACCTAGTTGTTCAACTGTATTCTAATAACCTGTCTCCCTGTTCAACACTCTCAGCTTCTGCATGTTGTAACTGTTTCATTAGAGCAAACATAATATGCCCAATCCCAGCTATTCTCTGCCCAAGTGTTATTGTGCCTGTTATTTTCTTATTCCATCTCTACCCCAGTTAGGTCCATTCCTGGAACCATGCAGGATTTGGCAGTTTAGTGGCCATAGTGTTACTTCTAGCAGCACCGATTCACCCAATCTGTCTGTTTTCATATGACCTTTTCTTTTCAGCTGTCATAATTTTTACTTACTATTGAGTAACCACCCTTTAGTAGTTATATGACTTCTCTATCATGCAGGAGTGCATCCTTCAATTGAAAGTCAAAATAAGGCCATCCTTTCTAAAGTAGCTTATGGAATGAATATTGTTATGACAATGTACAACTTTACTAATACAGAAAATTGGTATCTGGAAGTTGTATTGTTTCTTTGGTAAACCTGATCATATGGTTAGTAGGCTTTTACAACTTATTAATGCAAAGAATTGAGAAATTCTATATCTTTAGGTTAGGAAAGATTTGGAATGCTGTAACTGGTGCTTAATCAGCTGTTCTAGCAGGAGGCTTGAAGATGAGGATGCCAAGAAAAAAGACAAAAACAGAAGCTTGTATTATGTAGCTTCGGAGGAGAACATGGACTATCAGGAACAGATGTGGGATGTCCTTCTGCATCTATGCTGCATAAATTGGTTAATGAATAGAGCTGCTTTGGCCTCTGCAAGAGTAGAATATAGCTAGGCTGGAAGAGATATAAAGAGAGTAGGTGGAGTCAGAGACATATCACGTAGCTGCCTAAGGAGGCAGAAGGCGTAGAGCTGCCCAAGAAGCAAGAGATAACAAACCACAAGCCTCGTGGTAAAACATAAAATAATAGAAATGGGCTAATTTAAGATGTAAGAATTAGCAAATAAGAAGCCTAAATTAATAGGCCAAAGACTGTTGTAACTAATGTAGTTTCTTCATGATTGTTTGTTTTTGGAAGCCATTTATTCATTTTCCATCAACCCAGACTCCCAAAATAAAGACACAGAAACTGTATTAATTAAATTCTTGCTTGGCCTATTAGTTCTAGCTTCTTTTTGGCTAACCCTTACATATTAATTAAACTCATTTCTATTAATCTTTGTATCACCACATGGCTGTAGCTTACCAGAAAAAGTTCCATCTGGTGTCTGTCTCTGGTGGATATATATGGCTTCTCCTTGACTACACCTTCCTCCCAATATTCAGCTTAGTTTTCCCTGCCTACCTCTGTTCTGCCCTGATATTGGTTTAAAGCAGTTACTTTATTCATTAATGGTAATCACAATACACAGAGGAGAATCAAACATCAATCATTAGGGGCTCAGTAGCCAGGAAAAGGAAGAGCAATCTTCACTTACAAGGAACTACACAGCAAATACTGAGAGTTTGACTACTTCTTTTCCAAATTGTATGCCCTTGATCTCCTTTTGTTGTCTTATTGTTCTAGCAAGAACCTCAAGAACTATATTTAATAGATATGGAGAGGGTGCACAACCTTGTCTTGTTCCTGATTTCAGTGGGATCACTGTGAGTTTCTCTTCATTTAGTTTGACGTTGGCTATTAGCTTGCTGTATGTTGACTTATTATGTTTAGGTATGGTCTTTGTATCCTTGAACTTTTCAAGACCTTTATAATGAAGGATGTTGTATTTGTCAAAGGCTTTTTCAGCATCTAATAAGATGATCATGTGGTTTTTATTTTTCAGTTTGTTTATATAATGGGTTACATTGACATACTTGCATATGTTGAATGATCCCTGACTATCTGGGATGAAGCTAAATTGATCATGTGGATGATTTTTCTGATGTGGTCTTGGATTATATTTGCCAGTATTTTATTGAGTATTTTTGCATCAACAAATGGTGCTGGCATAACTGGATATTAACATGTAGAAGAATGAAAATAGACCCTTATCTATCACCATGCACAAAACTCTTGTCAAAATGGATCAAAGACATCAACATAAAGCCAACAACACTGAACCTCATAGAAAAGAAAGTGGGAAGTACACTTGAATGCATTGGCACAGGAGACCACTTCCTAAATACAACCTCAGTAGCACAGACATTCTAAAGGACACAAAGAAATTTACTGACAAACTGCCAATGTAGTCAGAATTGTCTTTAAAATTTCTTGATTCATAAAAAGTCTGCCAGATATTATGGGCCTGTAGGCTAAAAATAGGATGCTCCAATGTTACAAAGGAGTTTTGGGTGACTGTCCAGGCAGCGAAATGTCTGCCAATCCTAGAGCTATGGAAGTTGCTTACAATGAACTTTATGTTAATTTAGGTAATATCCTTCTAAAAAATAAATAGTTATAGTTTCCTTTGTAATAATAAAACATAAAAAAGACATAAATATTGTACATGTAATTCTTGCTGTATAACTGATTTGCTATATGTAATTTTACTATGTTAAAGTTAAAGCCTTCTTTTTTTAAATTTTTTTATTAAAAATTTCTGCCTCCTCCCCGCATCCCTTTTCCCTCCCCCTACCCTCACTCCCCATCCCCACTTCCCTCCCCCTCCCTCTATAGTTTTTTTTTTGAAATTTTTTTAAGATTTATTTATTTATTATACAGTATTCTTAGTCAGGGTTCCTTGCACTGTGGGAAGTCCAAGG
>NW_026067944.1:19786407-19791042 GCF_014885135.2 Alexandromys fortis | reverse complement strand
ACAAGGACTTCTTGAAGTTTGCAGGCAAATGGATGGAAATAGAAAACACTATCCTGAGTGAGGTAAGCCAGACCCAAAAAGAGGAACATGGGATGTACTCACTCATATTTGGTTTCTAGCCATAAATAAAGGACATTGAGCCTATAATTCGGGTTCTTAGAGAAGCTAAATAAGAAGGAGAAACCAAAGAAAATCATAATTGGTTTTTAGCCACAAGTAAAGAACATTGAGCCTATAATTCGCGATCCTAGAGAAGCTAAATAAGAAAGTGAACCCAAAGAATAACATATAGTTATCCTCCTGGATATTGGAAGTAGACAAGATTTCTGGGAAAAAATTGGGAACTGGGCGGTGGGGTGGTATGGGCGAAAGGGGAGATGCGGAGAGAAAGTGAGAAGGGGAGGATGGGGAGAGCTTGGGGGAATGAGATGGTTGGGATAAAGGAAGGGTAGATATGGGAGCAGGGAAGTATATATCTTAATTAAGGGAGCCATTTTAGGGTTGACAAGAGTCTTGACTCTAGAGGAGTTCCCAGGGGTCCAGAGAGATGTCCCCAGCTAGGTCCTTGGGCAGCTGAAGAGAGAGAGCCTGAAATGGCCTGATCCTATAGCCATACTGATGAAATGGTCAGAGATTATCTAATTTACATTGCTATATTGCACGAGATTTCAGGTAACAAGAATGAGCACTCACATATATTATTGACAAACAAACCTTGAAAATCTGATAATCAGTATGTTATTTTTCAAGAAGTTTATGTTCAGTGTCAGAATATATACATTAGTTTATATTGCAATAGATTTAAACAAATATGCAGTTTTACTTCCAGCTTACTTATTTAATGTATCACTGTGATGATTACATATTGATTTTAGCGCAAAAGAAAAAATAATTGACATACGGTGGAAAGACAATTCCAATAAAGAAAACAAGCAACCTATGTAACATCAAGTGTCTCAGTTTTCCCTTTTTAGAAATATTTAGAGTTACTGCAATGATAATCATAAAATCTTTTTTTTCTTTTTTCTTTTTGTTTTTTCAAGACAGGGTTTCTCTGAAGCTTTGGAACCTGTTCTGGAACTAGCTCTTGTAGACCAGGCTGACCTTGAACTCACAGAGATCTGCCTGCCTCTGCCTCCCCAGTGCTGGAATAAAAGGCATGTACCACCACTGCCTGGCAAAATATGCTTCTTTAGTTTCTTCTATCCCTTAAATATTTTATCCTCACAATAATCTAAGAAAATGAATGCTCTTAATGTTTTCTTCTCTTTGTAAAGAGTTTAAACTTCCATAGCTATAAAATGTCATATGAGGACCAATGAGATGGCTCATCTAGAAAGGGTATGTAAATTCCAATTTGATCCATGGAATTTTCATAGCGGAATGAGATAACAATAACTGCATGTTGTTTATTGTCCATAATTTAGACATTTTACACATACACATACACACACACACACACACACACCACTAAGATGTAATAAAATGTTACTGGAGCACTAAAATTAATGAAACATGTATTTGTATAATTATTCTATTCATTCATTAAACTGAATGCAATAAGTGTAAAATAGTACAGCTGAAATTAACATACAGGACATTTAAAACACCACCACATATGTTGTAGAGTTTCTCAGAGTAAAACTTATTTAAATAGCAGTTTGGAAAATAGTGAAATTTTTCATTCACTTTTAAAGAAAGAAATTATCAATAAAATTCTTATTTTCAGAGTTCAACAAATATACATAGCTTTAGAAAATAACAGTGCATGATAAAATGATTTAAAATATAGTAAGGTCTTGGGCTTTGATAAGCTATTTCACAAATGCAGGTGTCACAATACATAAACAAAACTATTAGTATCTCTTCTAAACTACTCAGTTTTTGACTCTT
The DNA here is from genome assembly GCF_014885135.2 of Alexandromys fortis. Lineage (NCBI taxonomy): Eukaryota > Metazoa > Chordata > Mammalia > Rodentia > Cricetidae > Alexandromys > Alexandromys fortis. Next base: position 19,789,149 of record NW_026067944.1, on the reverse strand, counting down.
CATGTGGTAAACATTGACCCTAGAAAACGATGATATTTGGTTGATAGACAATATGCTCTTTTACCTAGGTTAACTGATTTTCAGAACTACAAATATCTTATAAACAGTGTGCTACTAGGATACATGCAATTGTTATTTAGATATGAAAACAAAAGTTATTCTCTGATTAACTTGGTAAATTTGGAGTCAATTTATTTGGTATTAAAAAAAAAACAGAAAAGTAAGCATAATTATTTTAGTTTCAAAAGCACTTGTTTAATAAGTAACATTTGATATAAAATGTCCATTTTGGGGAAAGATTCTAAAAACATAAGTACATTCCAAGCTCATTTTTCTGTTAATTTTCATATTTGGAGTTATAATGATGGAAGCAATTCTAGACAATATCTCTCTGTGTATATGAGAACGTTTCTGGGAGGAAATTATCCTTGAATGAGCAGAATGAGTATAAGGCCTTCCTTTATAAAAGTGATGATCTTTACAGAGCACAAAACAGAAAGGATGAATTCACTGTCTCGGATAAGCTTTGATGATTCTCTTTTTTCCTTTATGCTCATTCACTGTGGCATATGGGACTTTTTCAGGTGACAACTTACAGGAATGAATATTTTCTCAGGCTTTTTATTTAGATGCTAGACTCGAGATTGAGACATTGTCTCCTTGGATTCTCAGACTTTTATACTTGAAGTGAATTTCATCACTGATTTTATTACAAAATATATTCTAGATAATTTTGAAAATTTCAGTAGCTTTGCATTTTCAATTTCAAGAATAAATTGGTATTTTATGGAAATAGCTATGAAATTATGTGTTATATAATTATCAGTTTATACAGTGAATTCCAGCAATACCATTATTACAGAAATGTGTGGTGACAATAGAATAAAACATAAACTTAAATATAAAATTACAAATTGACTATAAAACAAATGACAAGTAAATGGTCAATTAAAAGAAAAGATTTTACTCTGCATAATTTGAGTTTTGAGTTTGAAAAACACTTGTTTAAGAAATAACATTTGATTCAAAATGTCTATTTCTGGGAAAGAGTCTAAAAATGTAAATATATTCCAAGGTGATTTTTTCCTATTAGATTCGTATTTGAAGACAAAATAATGGAAGCAATGCAAAACATTATCAGTAAAGAACTGGTGAATTAGAACATTTGTAGAAGAAAAATAAAAGTAATAAAGTTGTTGAAAACATTTAGCTATAACTATTACTTTAATTTGTGTTTTAATAATAAGTAAATAAAAGTATAAACCTTTACTAACCACCCTTTTAGCTTAGCTTAATAAAAAATGAAGCAGAAATACATTGGAAAGTAGACATTATATAAAATAAACTGAAATATACAAAAACTCAATAATAACCACAGCTAAAATATAAATACTTAGAAATAATATATTTTATAGATTACACATTTAAATAAGACTTTAGAAGCAACTTTCAAGATTTTAGAAAGGTAGTTACAATGTATCACCTAGTCAAGTCCCAAAACACTTCTGTGGCAAATGGAATTTTCTGTCCACCAGTATATTGCTAGTATTTGTTCATTCAAACCATGATATATTTTGTGTATACACAGATACCTTTAAAATTATTATATATAACCTGTTTACAGAAAAACATCATGGAACTATACAATTAAACATAAATTTATTTTAAGGAAAATGGTTATGTGTATACATATCTAATTATTATGCTTAAAATGTGATACAAAAGAACGATTATTAATTTAAAAGAGCACAAGCTCCCATATATTACCAGTTCAACTAGACTTTAATCTTTTCTATATGATTTAAATTATATACAAACATCTACACCAATCCATGGTTCCTTTAATTTTCATAGAAAATCCTACAAACCCACGGTGAATGGTAACTTTGAAACTTTAATGATATTTAAACTTACCCCATTTAATGGATATGTTTTCCATCCTAGCTCTCCCATCACGGTAGTTGTATCAAGCAACACAACTAGAATTAAATAGATAAAATTTTAATGAGTTTCACAACTGATGAAAAACTATATCAATATTAGTTGCATCATTAATACAAAATGTTCTTACTGCTTCTTCATCACAGTAGCTTTTTGATCATTATTTAAACTACTTATATTGGCCTATTATAATATTTTGAGATAAGACATATAAAATTGTCATAAATCGATGCAAAAATATTGCACATGCATTTGGTTTAATAATCTTAAATGACACTGAGAATTGAATAAAATTATAAGGTTATTTTAATACCACAAATTTTTCAATTTAATGAAATATTCCATACTGTTTATTCTCTAACTTTGAAACATAGTATGTTAGAGAAAAGCTGTATTAGCACAAGACTCTGTGAATTGTTGTTGTTATTAAATCTTACATAAATATCAGCAAGAAATGAATATTATTCTTTTTGAATAAACCTATTCTTTAAAGCATGAAATACATAAGTACTAGACAGTGTATACCAATTGATGATTGAAAAAAATTAAAACTATGAATATTTTCATGTAACAAAAGGTAACTCACAATCTGATAAGAGAAAATAAGCTATTCATCAGTATGGCTATAGGATAGGGTCATTTCAGGTTCTCTGTTCTCAGCTGCCCCAGGAACTAACTGGGGACATCGCCCTGGGCACCTGGGAGCCCCTCTAGCACCAAGTCTCTTGCCAACCCTAAGATGGCTCCCTTAATTAAGATATGTGCTTCCCTGCTCCCCTATCCAACCTTCCTTTATCCCAA
>NW_026067944.1:19741744-19785728 GCF_014885135.2 Alexandromys fortis | reverse complement strand
GGGGAAAAGGGAGACAGGGAGGGAAATGGGAGGCGGGGAGGAGGCAGAAATTTTTTTTCAATAAAAAATTATATTAAAAAAAAGAAAATAAGCTGCCAAAAAATAATCCCTCCCAAAATAACCTTTTGTTGAATGATAAGAACTGATATGAGGCTTCTCTAAACAGGAGGATAAATACTGGATAGGTGTTCAATAGAGGTACCAAACAGGGTAATGGAGGTGAACACTGCTTGAAATCTCTATCTCATGCCTCACAGCATTGCAATAATCATTCCACAAATGGCCACAAATACTCGTTGTAAGTGGTAATATGATGCTGGTGTGTACAGGTGATCTGATCAAATAAAGAGGAATGGGGGTGCTCTTTAGGAGGTAAATACAGAAGAACGAGAAGGTTAAGGGGACTAGCAGGATACAAGGGACGTGATGTAGAAATGGGAAAAGGAGGTTCTTTGGGCAAAGGGAATGAAGTAAATACAGAAGATGTGTCGGGGGAAGGAAAAATAATATTAAGGATATCTCAAAAATCATCAGAAATTATGCTATTAACTATCTCCATTGCATAAAACATACCACATTTTCCTTATCCATTCTTCAGTAGGGGGGACATCAAGGTTGCTTCCAGTTTCTTGCCATTATGAATAAAACATCTATGAATGTAGTTGAGAAAACGTCCTTGTGATAGGCTGGATCATCCATTAGGTATATGCCCAGAAGTGATATAGCTGGGTCTTGAAGTAGATTAATTTTCAATTTTTGGTGAAACCACCATATTGGTTCCCAAAGGTAACTATACACGTTTTCACCCCACCAGCAGCAGAGAAGTGTTTTCCTTGCTTGATGGAGGAGGGTCATCTGTCTATGTATTACTCTCATTGGTTAATAAATAAACTGCCTTGGCTTTTTGATAGGGCAGGATTTAGATAGGTAGAGTAGATAGAACAGAATGTATAATAAACACAATTCTAAATATGAATATACTTATATTATTTAAATGATTTTTTTCTCAATTTGTCATCAAAAGACAAAGACTATTTAATTCTATCAATATTTAACAAAACCTCAATATCAGACAGAAGAGGTCTTTTGAATTGTTTGTCAAAACTGCTCAATGGACTCCCAGAACATACAGTCTGTTGATACTGTCCTTGATTGTCTCTCCACAGGTGGCAGATAAATCCCTATTTATTGAAGACACCATATACTTCAGACACAAAGTTCAGAGAACCCTGAGCAGGAACTGGCATAAATGGCCCCTGCCTGAGGACTAGCTTTTATAGTACCAGAAGTGCCATACGAACTTCCAAGGGATGGGGCAACCAACAGCCCAACCCAGCTATTATACCTGTGAACCACAACAACCAGTATAACACAACAAATATAAGGGGATAATCTACATACCTGGTGGTAACCAATAGTTTTCTAACTGGAAATGAGACCTGCTCAACAAGACTGAAATCACGTGAGGCTAGAAGCCCTAATCAAATGTTCAGTGCAACTGAAATCATAGATCTTGAGGAGACTCTACAACTGCAATTACTAAACCAGCATAATACGTAACAACAATTTAATATGTATCTTTATACCCTCACACCTCATCAAATAAACTATTTATTTATTTATTTATTTATTTAAGATTTCTGCCTCCTCCCCTCCACTGCCTCCCATATCCCTCCCCCTCCCCCAATCAAGTCCCCCTCCCTCATCAGCCCGAAGAGCAGTCCTGGTTCCCTGCCTTGTGGGAAGTCCAAGGACCTCCCACCTCCTTCCAGGTCTAGTAAGGTGAGCATCCAAACTACCCAGGCTCCCACAAAGCCAGTACGTGCAGTAGGATCAAAACCCAGTGTCCTTGTTCTTGACTTCTCAGCAGTCCTCATTGTCTGCTATGTTCAGCAATTTCAATTTTATCCCATGCTTTTTCAGACCCAGTCCAGAGTTGCAGACTATTATAAAAAAAAAAAAAAAAAACACAACCAATCAAGATGCAGGTCTGTGTAGCACAATGATCCATAAAATGACTTCTGAATCCAAGGATCAGGAAATACTGCCGGAAAGGGGACAGGGAGATTATAAGAGCCAGAGGATCAGGGAGCATCAGGTGAAGTTGTATTATCTAGTAATGTCAGAAGCTAAGCTAAATAAGGTTCATCAACACTTTTCCCTGAACATATGCTGAACATGGGCAATACCATTAGTATGTCAAATTAAACATGAGAAAGCCCCAAAGCCTCAACCTTACACAAAGAACCACAGGCAATTAAGGGATTCTGATAGTGGGAGAAATAGTCTTCCCCAGAGGACAGCTCACTGATGGGTTCTCCAATATTCAATGATCAACCAGAAAAACATACACATGAGTATAATAGTATAGAGATTCAGCAGGTTATATTTAGGAATATGCAAGTATATACACACATGAGCATCATATGTATGGAATAATATTGTTGAAAAAGAAGACACAATTTTGAGGAGAGCAAAGAAAACATGGGAGGGTTTGAAGACAGGAAATAGAAGGTAGAAATGTAATGATATTATAACTTCAAAAATACAACTTAAGAAAATCAAAAGGATAAAAAAGGCAGATGGAGAGACTGAGGAGAGTCTCTGTAATGTTTCCACACATACACACATGTATAAATATATACATATGTATATATACATATGTGCAGGTACATATATGTCCATATACTTGTATACTTTTTCAAGTATTACATTTTTCACCCTGGATATCACACTCTGAAAAACATTATTTTGCTGCCACATAATTAGTGCCTGTTCCTTACTTTATTACGGGAAGAAAATGGGTGGTCCTTCAATTTTGTTTGTCTGTCTATTCCAGCATGGCCTAAAATCATTAGTTATCAAGGATGACTTTGACCTTTTCATTCAGCTGTGTCCACCTCACACAAGTACTGTAATTCATTACATATGCACCACCTCATTTACTTTAAGCTATCATTGGATTTGATCATGGGATTTTTTTTGTTTGCTAGACAATCACTCCACAAGTTTATTTATATCACCTGCTACAATTTTAAAAGATGTCGTTATGAGAATTTCATTGGGTTTCTTAGTTTTCTGTCTATTGTAAAGATTTTGTGGCTCCCCTTAGCTCAATTTCTATACAATTTATTGACAATTTTAAAACATGAAACTTTCTTCAACTTTTTGAAAAAACTTTACTTCTGCATGATATTAGTTCACTACTCTTAATATCAATTTACTAAACATAGATTTATAAAAATATCCATAAATCATAATTTTTATTGTGTCAATTTTTCTTTTCATTTTTCCTTCTCTCTCTCTCTCTCTCTCTCTCTCTCTCTCTCTCTCTCTCTCTCTCTCTCTCTCTCTTTCGTTTTGAAACACATGTCTCTGTTTAGTCCTAGCTGTCCTATAAATCACTTAGTAGATCCTCTGGCCTTGAACTCATAGAGATTTGCCTGCTTCTTCATCCCAAATTCTGGGACTAAAGACATTCATTACCACCACACAATGGTGACAGCCTTTCAAATTATAATTACAGAGAAAATTGAACCATCATATTCTCACCCACTAAATTTATTGCTTGCTACCTTATGACTAACATTATTTTAGCTGCACTTATTTACCCGCTCTCCCACAGACCATACAACAAAGACTATGCCCCAAACCTTCCCTTACTCCTTTAATTTAGATGCACTGAAGTGTGTTTTGTCATCAAATTCATCTTTCTGTCATGTTCATTTATATAAGTTGTGACCCTAACCTCTAATATAAGCCATCTAATATAACATGGCTTCGATCAAGGTAGAGGATATTTTCATTGTTCTCTCAATATTCCTGTGATCCCTTGTAATGAATCTCTTTCCCATTGTGTCCACTGACAGCCATTTTCTGGTTTCTGTCTCCATAGTTTTGACCTTTCCAGTGTATAAATGTAGATATCAGATGATGTCTAGACGTGTGAGTCTAGTTTTCTTACTTGACACTAGGTAGTTGGCTGAATGAGTCAAAGATCTGTTTCTTTTCATGGCTAATAACTAAGTCTTCCGTTATATAGAATCCATGGCTAATGGACACGTCGACTTCTTACAGTTGTGGATATTATTAAGCCAGTTTAATTTTTATATAATTTCATTTTTATCAGGGAAAGCAATTAAAATGTCTGCTTACACTGTACATCTCCAATGGCAAATCTGATTGCTTACTACTTGCTCCACATGACAGGTCCTGGCATTTTCCTGCTCCTCAAAGTCATTCTGACATGTGTGTCACTTCACCCCTTTGTCATTTTAAAGTGCATTTCCTATAATGATGAAAAATTTATCTTGTTCACTACTTTGGAATGATTCCTTAGCAGAAAAAAATACTGCTTTTTTATTTGCTAAATATTTTTAATTTATATGTATCTACTGATGGATTGATACACTCCACATTTTTTTTCACTTAGCTTTTCATTTAATTTTGAGGCATCATTTTTGCAAGCTGTCCAGTCTGGCTTTGAATTCACTGTATAAGAAAGAAAGACCTTAAAATTGCCTCTCTTCTGCCTCAGGAACCCAAGCATCTGGCATAGCAGTCTGAGCCATCAGACTTAGCTTCATCTATGCATTTGTTTGATTATTGATTCATTGTTTCATTCATTTATTCTGTCACTCATCCATTCATATTTTTCTTTCAGCCCTATTGCTGGTTTTTCATAACACTAATGTCACATAGAGAAGATATCGTAGTCTATTAGGGTAAAAACAAAAGGAACAACAAGTGAATTTGCATAGGCTTTCATTGGCAAAATAAGTAATCTGACCATACATAAGGGTAAATTGAAATACTCCAGATATAATTAAATTTATGCCTTTATAATAACATAACTAGTGAGCACTTTTTCAGAACAGTGGAAAAGCATTATGTTTACTAGTGTTGCATACACTTAATATAGTAAAATATTCATTTTGTATTTTTTGTATGAACTACTTCTGCTAAACAAAATAGCTTCAAAAGGATATTTTTCTTGTTGAAATATTCTAGTTAATAAATTGAGAAGGAATGACCAGATTAGGATGCACTATTTGCTATTGCTAATGAATTAATATATTTAGCTAATGGTTTTTCATGGCTGCTAACATCAGAAAAAGAAATAAAATGGGACATAAAAGACTAGAGCTTCTAAAACACATTTTTATTGTTTAATTTACTTTAGCTCAGCATATGATTCTAAGAGCTTGGGAGCAACTACACCCAAATTTAGTATGTGCATTGAAACACACACACACACACACACACACACACACAATGGCTTGCTTCATTCAATGCAAGATATCTCATAACTTGTAGAAAAATATGACATGACACTATAATAATTAAAAATTTAATGTAATCCTGTTATAATATAAAAATTATTTTAATTTGGAGATATAGTAATGAATGTAGAAATATGCAATCCCAGTGGCTATATTTGGTCAACAAAGATTATACTGTTACTTTTATAGAACTTTTATTCTTTGGAAATAGTTGTCTATTTCCCTACAAGGTGGCAGGATTAGCAATTAATTCACATTAACTGAAGTGAGGACACGGTGATCTCTTCTCTCAGTAATCTTCAAAATTTCTTAAGCACCTTCATGAAATTAGTATATCAAAGTGTATGTATATCTCATATCCATTGTAGCAATCTTAATAGTTGTTAAGAAATGGGAGCAAGAAAGATAAAGAAAATAGTGTGTGTGTGTGTGTGTGTGTGTGTGTGTGTGCTGAAACACTATGTGATACTATGTGGGAATAAAAAGAATTGACTTCTTTCCTTGGTACCACATGGGAGATTATTATTATCATGTGTAAAATAAAGCACAATGAAAGATATGTACAGCATGACCTCTTTCATCTATGGAATCTAGAATATTGCTCTCTTGGAAGTAGAAAGTAAAATGGTTATGAGGGGCTGAGGAAATAGGGACTGGTGGAGATGAGGAAAGTCTGATCAATGCATAATATTTTTGGGGGGCTGCCATGCAGAGAAAATGCAGGTGGCAACTGTAGTGTTCATTTAAAACGTTTACAAGAATGGACCATCAGAATTTTCACCATAAGGACATGGCAAATGCTTTCATGTCATATATATAGCTAGTGGAGGTTTTTATGCATTCTGAAGACTGTCTCTTAAGAGGGCTACTAAATTGAACAGAGATATCTCAGAAGAAGAAATATCTTACAATGTGTTCCCATCCCTACTGAAGAAACAAAAACTAAAACCACTTTGAGATTTTGTCTTGCTCTAATAATAATGATTAAGATTAAGAAAACAAAAGACAACCAATACTGAAAACTTGTGGGAAATAAGTATTGTTTATGGGAGTGAAAAATGTAGCAACTATGGAAATCAATGAGGCAATTCCTCAAAAAAAGAAACAGTTCTACCATACGGCCCAGCAATATACAAAAGACTATTTCCCACTACAGAGACACATGCTCATCCATGTTCATAACTGCTCTGTTCATAATATCTAGGACATGGGAACATCCAAGATGTCAATCAGCTGATAACTCTATAGTGAACACATGGAACCTATGTATAATGAAATTTTAGTCAGATGTGAAGAAAAATGAAACTCTCGGGTAAATGTATGGAGCTGGAAATAATCATGCCAAGTAAGGCAACTTAGTCCCACAAAGACAAGTAGCACATAATATCACTCAATGCAGATCTTTGGGTCAAATCTATAAAATTTTGTTTTAAATTTATAATACCTATATAATCCAGGAAACTAGAAAAGGGCCATCCATAAGTGATTTAAGGGAGGGGGAGTAACAAAAACAGGTTATATAAAATGGAAAAATACGGGGAGTGAGTTAAAGTGGATAAAAGATGAACATGTAGGTCAGAGAAAATATGGGGCAGGCATAACATACTAATGATGCATGGGAAAGTGATATGGAAATCTACTATTTTAGTATATAAAAGATTTTTTTTTCATATAAAAGGAAGCGTAATTGGAATTAACCTACAGAGGTGAACATGCTCCTTCAAAAAGTCAAATACTGCCAAATAAAAACCCTGTGTCAGGGGTGGACTACCTCCCCCACAGTTATTTTTCAGAGGTGTTCAGGAGACCATGAAAATAATATAGGCTATTTCCATTGTTCTTGGTTATACACCAAAACTTGATAGTAATAACCTCTTGCTAAAAACACCTCACATTTTACTCTGAACATATGGGCTATTCAGGTTGATGCTGACGGGGAAGCCTTTATCTATGCTGATTAGTTTTCATAGAACTGGAAGGTTCTAGATAGGCTGCTGTAAAGGAAATAAACCATATTAACTACAATAATGATCTGTATGGCAAGATAGTCCATATGTCAAATGTTATGAGAATAACCAACCACTTTGTGGATGGAGTTAAGGTCATCTCTGCATGGAGGAATTTATGCCTGGTACTGTTAATCATGTCAAGTACCCACAGCTGGGAAGTTCACAGTCCCAAGTAGTGAACCTAGTAGTAGTGTTCAAAGTGGGTATGATATCAAGCTACCCCCTAAATTCATATCTCTATACCCACAGACTAGTTCAACTCTGAGATCTATCAAAGAAGTTTATTTGGGTAATAAATTATGGCTAGCACAGAAACTTACAACTGTTCATACTGCAGAGAATGTGTCAGTGGAGTTCTCAGGCACTAATGAGACATTGTCATCAAATCTCTCCATCCCAGGGTCACAGAGATCATTGTGATAGAGGAAATAGAAACACTATAAGACCCAGACATCAGAAGGTCAGAAGCTTAAGTGTCTCTTGGGCATGACATGATAGATGTACTCTTGAATTCATAGCAACAGTGGATGCCTACACAAGACCTACACAATATTAAGCCAGTCAATATTCCTATATGGAGATGTGAGGGGCTCATGAATTCCCAAAATAACTGAGAATCCTTTGATGGCTTCTTGGAAAGGAAGATAAATTTTATTTTTTGTTTTCTGATTATTTAAAGAGTGATCTTCAGTAAATAAACCATGTTCCAGGGGATATCATCAAACTAAGATTATAAATCAGTACAAATTTGATATAATGAATTATTAATGAAGCTAATAAAGATATGAAGTTGAGACATGGTGGGGAGGTGGAGGATGGTTCTTGGAAGAGCTAGGGCAAATGTGGTTAGTATACATTAAATGAAATTCTTAAGTAATTTTTAAATATATCATAATAAAATAATATTTTTCTTTGTCATATATGAATTATTTAAATGATTAATGCTTAATCAGTGTGGCCAGTATTTTTAATTTTTGATCACTTATACTTTTAAATTATATCACTTTTTTGAGGCATAATGGTAGACAAAGGTTTGTGCATATTATTTGGTTTAATTTGATGTTTACATGTATTTATACACTCACAAACCTATCAATTTAATAAAATTCATAAACATATTCATCGCCTTCAAAAATCCTGTTCTGCTGCTTTCTGCTTCCTTCTGTTGGTTTTCTTCTACTGCCTAATAATACTTTTAAGTTGTACATGCAATACTACTTAGAACATATATTATACTATATAATACATCCTTGGAACTTATTGACTTGGTGTATCTGAAACTTTATATTCATTGGACAGTGATTTCATTTCCCAGGCCCAGCCAGCCATCTAAATGAACCTGTCTTTAATAACTGACTTATTCCTCTTTGCATAGGATTTCAGAAATTTCCCCATGTTGTGACAAGTAAGGAGATTTGTTAAGATAGAATAATAGTCCATGCAGTATAAGTATCATTTATTCATTTTTTCTTTCTAAAGGGCATTTAAATTGTCTGTACATCTCTGTGTTGATTAATTTCACAATGAATATTGAAGTACAGATCCCACCAACTGATGTCAAATTTTAAAATAAATATCAAGAAAGTGGAAAACTTTATTTACTATTTTCTCTCCCACCCCCTTTGGTGAATCAGAAAAACAAGACTTTGTTTTTTCCTTTAGCAGTTTTATGCAAAAAGTTCACAGATAACTTTATTATCTAATAATACCCAAATTTATCAGCAGATATTAATTTAGTCTCCTTCAGTTACTGATTTTATGGATAGTGAATTAATTAGTTAAGTGATACAATTACAATTCTTTGTAGACATTTTGGTGGCCTAGCTTTTTGAAGTCATAATAATAAATTTTTCTCAGAAAAAAAATGACTGTAGATAGAATATATACTCTATTAGTAGTGCAGAGGGTTTGGGGGGGGGAGGAATCATTTATTAGCTTTCAGAAACAAGATTTTCCTAATTGTATTTTTATATAAAATGATGCCATTAAAAAATTCCTAATAGCGTTTTTTAGATTGCATTATAGACAAGTAAATGATGCATTGATATTAAAATAAACCCGAAAACTGTTCAGAGTTTAATATCATCACAGGACATGAACATTTTAATTTCACCCTTTGTTTCATATACAAAACCCCACAATGCAGATTTCCCAAACTAATTACACTAAACCCAATGAGATCAGAGCTCCCCCTGCTGGCTTTAAACAAAAGGAATGCATTGCCCAAATTACAATGGCAACTCAATGTAAAGGCAGTAGGTTTTCTTTTTAAACGGAACAGCCACGGTTTAATTGTACTTAGTCATAAAGTAAAACTCAAAACATAGGTTTTCCTGAGCAAAACTCAAAATGTAATTACTTGTTTAAATAATAAGACATTAGATAAACAAAAAGAGAATATTAATCTGGTCCTAACACAATAATGTTTGGAAAGATTTATTTTGTGCAGCAGCATAAGGCATAAAATATGCTTGGAATCTATTCACTTTTGAAATAATCCAGGATATTATACTGCAACATATCAGTGTTATTTTTATTTGCACATCTGGAAATTTAAAAAATATATGTGGTAGAGGTAAATATGAAATAATAAAATGAACTTAATAATTGTAGAATAGATACAAATATAAGTGTCAATACTTAGAATAAATGTCACGCTTTTAATTTACCTAGTCTTAGTCCTCTTTATTAAACTTAAGTGATACTACTCTAAAAACAATTAGAATATCTATTTATAATATATAATAAATTATCTTTATTAAAATAGAATAATAAAAGAATGTGAAATTTCTGGATGGTGGTGGTGCACGCCTTTAATCCCAGAACTTGGGAGGCAGAGGCAGGCGGATATCTGTGTGTTTGAAGCCAGCCTGATCTAAAAGAGCCAGTTCCAGGACAGGGTCCAAAGCTACAGAGAAACCCTGTATCAAAAAACTACCACCACCACCAACAACAACAAAAAGAATATGAAATTTTATCTATATGTCATTTTGAAAAATTAATAAGAAAATAAGTTAATTCGTTAAGGAAGTTCTCTTTTACTGGGAGTTGGGAAGGAGAATGTAATTCAGTTGGTAGAGTGCTTGCCTAGCATGCAGGAAGCCACCAGCACCAATTAATTAAACTGGGAATGAAAGTGATTTGCCTATAGTTCCTGCCCTCCAGAAGAGGTAGAGGAAGGAAAACGAGATGCTGAAAATCTTCTGGTCATCTTTGCTACATGACTGATTCTAAGTCAACATGGGATGCATGGAATCCCCTCATGAAATTCTCTCTCTCTTTCTCTCTCTCTCCATAAATAAGTGTGTGTGTGTGTGTGTGTGTGTGTGTGTGTATACACGTTTTGGGATATTTTATTAAAATACAAACTGATGCCATAAGAATTGACAATATTTTTAAAAATTTAGTATTTTTGTTAATTTCTTGATAATTTCATATATGTCTACAATGTATTTTGATTATATTCTCCCCATTTTTCCCTTCAGTTCCTTGCAGATCCATGCCCAACAAGTCTAATTTGTGTTGGTCATGTACCCATGGGTGTAGAACCATATACTGAAGTTTGGTCTATCTTTTGGCAAACATAGTCCTTTCATCCATTCTGAAATGCCGATTGTCACCATTTCAATATTCTTTAAAGTTCAAACACAGTCACAGGTACTTTCTTTAATGGATTTTTATGTTTGAAGGGTGAAGCATTCTTTTAAGAAAATTATTCCACTTTAAGGTTGGGTCGGGTAAACAAGACTTGAGGCATTCAGAAACAACTTATCAGGGTACAGTGTGATTGATGCTTTATGTTTCACTAGCCATAACAACCTCTAGTCCTCCAGTAATACTAAAAAATGAAAATGCATGAAAGGAAATGCATCTGTTATAATCCTAGAAGCATCAATTATAGAAACAAATATCCACTTTAATACAATAAATTCTAGACATTGTCTAGATGAATGATATATTATACTATTCAGGTGCCTTAACTGACTTTGAGGTTATCAAATTAATCCAGGCTTGACAAAACATCCTGGTTTATTCCGTTAAAAGTAAAGATTTTTTACTTACAGGCTTGTATACTACAGTGTTGCAATCAATATTTAATCCCTCCCCAAACTATTAGAGATTGCTGGGAATGTACATAGGATTAAATACTTACCCCTCAAATACGCCTCTCTCAAGGAAATACAGTGCAAAAAAGATCATTATTTCTTAAAATAATGAAGCCAGCTTCATCTATAGAGATTGGTACTGGTTCATTAGTTGTACTCAGAACATTGCGTTTGGTTGTGGCTATGCTTATTTTCTACTCTTCTTGTTCACTTATCGTTACTCTAAGTACTATTCACCATTCCTTTTTTCCAGTCTTTAAGTTCTAAGAACTTGGACAATCTCATTTTGAAACATAACATACTAAGTATATAGAAAGGCTAAATTACTTTCACAACTTAGAGAGAAATGTAAGTGCTGAACTCTTGAGCTCATAACAGTTTTTGCAATTCACTATAAAATATCTTCTTCAGAAATCATGCTGGTATTTTACTACAAAATAAATCATTCTGTTTGTTTCAGCTCTAAATAATGTAAATTTGGTTATTATTTAAATAGAAAAAGTAACAAACTCAAATAATAAACTATACACATCCCACTCTATTCCTTGGAAGTTACTATCAAATGAAAAAAAATGTCTATTATGTAAAGACATGGCCAACTGCAGAGTGATAATGACCACTATGAACTTGTCCAAGAGAAAGTTGTAAATAGTGTATTAAATATGACTAGAATGTCCATCTTCACTCTTATGCTTCCCTCTTCTCTCTTTCCAGGGACATCTAGATATTTATCTTTTCTGATACAATTTTACTTTATTCCCTTTACAAATACTCGTTAAATCTGTCATTGCCAACACCAAGCACAGAGTCCCAGTGAGAGTCAAAGTGCTGTTCTAGTCCTTTTGGGAATTCATTTACTACACCAGGAGTCTGAGACCCCAACCAATGCCATTTTATGGATCTATGTGTCCGTGAGGCAGTCATGCATTTCTATCAAACTACTGCTCTTGGTCTGCATAGGAAACAATGAAAGGACAAGAGAGTAATCATGCTGCTACTGAACAGCATTGTATAATTCTTCCACTTGTTTCATCTTAGGACCTGAAGAGTCTATATCTGATTCAACTACACAGGGTTGGATTGGTTTAAAAAAAGAAAGAAAGAAAGAAAGACTATTTGCCTTTAATCTTAGTTTTGCCAGTTTAAAGACACATTTAATAAATGTCCTAAGTCTCTCATGTCTTGCACAAAGGTATTTTACTTAACTAACAATCATTGAAGGTGCGCCCCATTGCTTCCAAGGCATCAAAGTCACATAAACTTTTCTACTCTGTCTTTGTATATTCAAACTTTGTTTTGAAGGTGCTGTAGACAGTTTCTATTTTTCAAAAAAATATTACAAAACTGACGATCTGAAATATACTTATATTATCTTAGCTATAACCCTTGTTAAAGAAATTATGGCTATTTATTTCAAAATCTTATTCACAATTCAATGGCTGATCCAATGAAAAGTAATGTCTATTTAATAAATCAGTATTTTAAAAAGTTTTAACACCTTTACTTTTAAACAGAAACAATAGAAGCTTTCTATTTAAAAAAACAATAATTTTATGTGAGCTTAGAATGGCATCTGAGAGTAATGACTTTATTTTCATTCTTGAAAATGGAAAAGATTTTTCCTTTATAGTGTTGTTTTCCTTTGTTATACTTACATGGACTCAATAAAACAAATTTTAGCATTTCTCAATTGAGTAGTAATGTATCCAGAAGGGTTATTTGATCATATTGAAGGTGCTGGAATTATTCCAGTAGGAAACTATAGAGACTCTGATATATATATATATATGTATTTTACTATTAGGAACTGTAGAAATGATACAGTCTGTAGGCTACAGTATCTACCATCAAAGGGTTTTGTGGCAGTTTTTTCACTTCAGTCATTAGAAATTTTTTGTTGATCCCCATGGCATAGTTTATTGAGACATGCAAATAGCAGAACAGATTAAAATGTCCTTCTTTAGAGATGCAGCTAAGCAGAGATTGTGGCTATTTAGGAGACTCTGTGTAATTGAATTGGTGTTCTGTAAGATAGGGCATTCAATATCACATCATCAGCATCAACATCAGAGCTGTCAGTAATTGGATAACTTATTCCAGTTTTCACAGAATGTCAAGGATGGAACAGATAGTAGAAACACATCCCTGGAGTCAACAAAATGAGAAATAATTATTTTCTGCCTGTAAGATGCTCTCTCAAATAATCTCAAATACATGAAAGGTCTACAAAATTTGTCTAGAGAGACACAACAGTGAATTAAACATTATCAGAAATAGACATTGATAAAAGGCAGGCTTTCATCATCAGAAACAGAAAATGTCCAAAGGAAAATCTTAATTACATTGTCATCATTTTGAAAGAAATATTTGGAAACAATTTAAAAGTACATATTTTCACAATAGCTAAAGAACAATCAAAATAATTTATCATTAACAATTAAATTTTTAAATTAGAGCTCCTCAGGGACAAGCCGTGCCTCCTTTCTTTCCCTCCCTCTCTCTAATAAAACTAGTGCAAGAATGAACGGAAGAATGCAGTTAACATAAAATAACATGGTCAAGAACTGCATATTCGAATAGAAATACATTCTTAACTGATTGTTGAAACGGTGTCCAGAAAAATGAGAAGAGTAACTGCTTTAAATGTTAATGTTCAATGTGTATTGAAGATGCCCATGTGCCAAATTCATATGATCTGTCTGATTTAGTTTTCAGACAAAGTACTTACTAGGAAATGCAAAATCAAAATATATATCTTTTTGAGCAGAGACATATCGTTCGTCCTTTCTGGAGTCACTTTTCCTTCTCCAGGTTTAATACATCCCTTTGAGAGTTAGCCCTCAAGTCGTTTGTTCTCACATAAATCCCATGTATTTGCTCTATGATGATGAGCACAGTATTGAAATGAGCCCCTCTTATCAGTTGCTCTAATGAAGAAAATGTAGCCTATGGCTGTGTTTATGAATAATTATTTCCTATTTTTACTTCTACGGAGCTTTTTAAAAAAACTAAGTTAAATGTGAATCATTGTGTGAATTATTCTAGTAGCATTTTCATGATAGAGACTTGGAATATATTATGGTATTCTCAAAATAACTACACCTAATAAATTTCTTATAGGAATTTAATGAGAAATACATTATAAACCTCTAACATATAGGCCATTTGCATCCAGTAATAAGACTTGTCATTAATATTGTGTTTCATATAACTGTGATCAACCACTACTTGCTAATTATTGTGATTTGCTCTGTCCAGAAACAAATAGTTGTCTATTTCTCAGCACCCACCCTGATCTGTTTTTCAATGGACTGTGATCTTAGTACCCTACTAGGTTACCAACACTTAGTGTATGAAAGGAAGAGTGGATGGGTAGTAACACAGTTTCCTTGAGTCACGAGTGGGTTTCTGATGTTAATAGATCCATTTAGGCACAGAAATTTCTTTCTTTAGATTTCCCTCATCCAATTTCTTCAGCTGACTACATAACAATGAGCCAGACCACAGCTCTGCTGGTCTGTAAAGGAGTTAGAACAAACTGACACTTTGAAGACTCTTTCCTAAATCAGCTGACAAAGTCTGTTCATGAACCTGCGAATTTCATAGTCAAGTGCTTATGAAATGTACTTATTCAATCACAAAGAATGGATAATCCATTCATGCATACTTACGAATTCTGGTGAGATGCTACACAATAATAACTTAAATAAAATGCAATTTTCAAGTGCTTTTTTGCCATACTCTAACATACTTGACTACCTGAAGGACATGTACTGCCTTCTAAATAAGTAAATTGTATCATACCAATGACACTGGTAAATAACAGTGCCTATGAAGCATAGTAGTCTATAATAAAAATATAGTCATGATACGACTTACATAAAATATGTAGCAAGCAGTTGTCGTGTCATTTGGACATTAGGCAGCCTTTAGCACAATCATTTGATTAAGTCATGAGAAGGATGTAGGAGAGTTTCCTACTGGAAGTGACTAAGGAAATGTCACGGCGAATGCAATGCCAGATTGAGAAGCACAGGGATTGAGAGGCAGCACATCTTTTCCGGCATATTTCTGAAGGGAACAGGAGTCGAGAGGAGGAAGGGTTCATAAATGAAACATTTACAAACGTGACCCATGCCAGAAGCAGCATGACTTTGGTATACAGAAACGAATGACAGATGGGAGCTTTATTGTTGGCATAAAAATAAACTTTTTAAAACCTACATTAGTATCATCATTACCCTGTGGGGAAGGCGCATCGTTGAGGAGTATTGTCAAACTGTTTATTACTGGGACTGTCTGCAATAAAGCAAATGCAATAGAAATGACAAAACCATTTTAACATTTAGGCAAATGAAGAATATTTTATTCAGCATTAGTTTTTAAAGTATAATTAAGGATAAGAAGCAGAAACCACCTTTCATAATACACTGAATAGTCTCCTTAATTTAATGATTATCTAAGACATAGATTGTGGGAAGAAATATATAATGTTGACAAACTCTTATGGCTTATAATTTATAAGATGGGGTCATAAGTATCTCAGACTGGCCTTGAACTCCTGATATTGCCTTCATTTACAAATTGTTGTGATTACATGTGTGCATCAAGAAAAGCTCTTTTGGTGACGTTATTAGGAACCAAAGTGTTTTGTCCCTGGCCCTCATAGCAAAGCATAACATTATTTCCTAGGGAGGGTGAGGCACAGTGGAGTTGACTTGTTTTTGCTGGCCATGCATACACGAAACCAATCAATGAATGAGAAGGATGGCTTATTCACTGGTAGTTTGTCTCAGAAGGGAATTTCCTTTCCAGAAGTTAGATTTATTGACTAAATTATAGATAAAAGATTTTCTGCAAAGCACTAAATACTGGCAAAGCATGGCCAGATTTCCCTTTAAAAAAAATCCTCTTGATTTTCCTGATAACTTTTAATTTCCAGAATAACTTTAAAGATTCATCACTGAACGATGCTAAAAAGACATAGAGTGGCTTTTGTATGTTCTTGATTTTTTGAAACAAAACTACATGGGCCAGGATGATCTCGAATTTGTAATCCTGCTGTTTCAGCTATAAGAATGCATTGGAGGCATGTCCCTCACATCTAGTTTAAGAATTTTTTTTCCTTCTGATGCTAAATGTTTTTCAAATATATCTATTGTGGACTATACTGCTCTGGGATCTCAATTATTACTTATGCAGAGTTCCTATAGTTGTCTTACAATAAATAAATTTTGGAAACTCTAATTTGACAATTTTTGAGAAAATATTGGTTATTTAAATTTTAAATTAAAAATTTTTATATTTCTTTACCAAAAAGGCATCACTTTTAAAAAAATATATCTGTAAGCATGGATACATGTGACTGTGCAAATGGATATGTCCTCAAAAGAATGTGGGTGACAGAAAGCGATGTCAGGTATCCACGCATCTATCACTCTCCAGATTTTTTCTTTGATACAGCATCTCTCACTAAATCTGAAGCTAGGCTAACTTGGCAAAAGCTGCAGTGACTCACTTGACAACAACCTGCACAGTCATGGGGCCATGTGAGGTTTGATACATGGATCTTGGATATTTTAACACAGGTATCTAAATTTACACAGCAAGCACTTTTTGCACACTGAAATATCTCTCCATCTCCAACTATGTGTTATATGGGGGAAAGTCCCATTTATATAGGCTGATGCATATGGTTTCAAATCAAGTTAGAAAATTGTATTTGTTTATCATGAGCTATCATTTTTTTGAGAAATATAACCATATAAGCATGTGTCCATAGTTAGTTGGTTAGAATTCTACTGTCTTAGGTACCCTTTCTAGGGATAAACTCACTTTTCTTAGTCTTTATTAACCAAAAATCCTAATAACAGTTTTCAAACTAAAATTCATTAATTTCTCAATGAAAATCATTCCTGAATGATTTTATTTTTCTTAAATGAATCTTACTTCATTCTAATTTCTAAAGCCTATGATTTAAGTGATGTAGATTGTGCCCATATTATAAATACACTTCTTTTTTGTTTCCTCTGGCATCATAATTTACAGATGAAATTAGTCAGTTTGGAACTTGAAGTATTATTGCAATATTGTCAGTTATCCAGACACTGTCATTTACCATATGTTTCTTTTATGCTTCAGACACAACTAAAAGTCCCCTCAAAAAACAAACACATCCATATCATAACTCTGTCCCCCCTGATTAATGGACAGTACGTCCTGATTTTCTTGTTTCAAATCTAGACCACAAGATCTGTTCCAAAATATAAAGTATGGAGTAGCATCCTATCTCTTTGGACATTTTGGTTTTAAACCAAAGCTAGGTAATGCAAGGAGAACAAGAATTTATTTCTCACAATTTTGGAGACTGAGAAGTCAAAATCATAGATATGGTGACAGTTTATTTGTAATTTCTTTCTTTCTTTTTTTTTTTTTTTTTTTTTTTTTGAGACAGGGTTTCTCGGTGTAACAGCCCTAGCTGTCCTAGAACTAGCTCTTGTGGACCAGGCTGGCCTCCAACTCATAGAGATCTGCCTGCCTCTGCCTCGTGAGTGCTGGGATTAAAGGTGTGTGCCACCACTGCTAGCTGAGTTATAAATTTTGTGCCCTTACCGGTTACAAAGTAGAAAGACAAGAGAACCAACTCAATTAGTCAATACCTTCGTAAGAACTCCTTTCCCATTCCCAGGGGTCTCATAACATCTTAAGGGTCCCTCCCCTCTGAATAGAACTATCTTGACAAAAAAAAAAGGGGGGGGACATTAAAACCACAGCACTATTCCTGACCCTCCTTTACTATACATAACAATTCCCTCAATTTGAAACCTGAGTACTATAGGAAAAATAGCTACCACAGGCTGTTTTCAACCTAAAATACAGAAACCTGTTAATATCTTGTTAAGAGCAAGGTAAATGGAGATTATGTATTGTAGTAATGAACCGGAGACATTAAAAAGAAACAAAATATAAAAAATTAAACAAGAAAAAAACTTAACTATTTATTATTAACTTAGTACTTTACCATTTTGATACTAAAATCTCAATTGTATTGAATCTATATCGATATGTTGGAATAAAGTATATCCAAGAGAACGTGGTAGCTTGATATTTCCATGGCTGTTTAGTGACTATAGCCATTATGAATGGCATAGTAACCATCTAGACCAGGAAGTGCATGAATGTTTGTTTCAGAGGAAGCAAATGGTCATTCATATTTTTCACCATGAGATTGAAACAGTACCAAAGACAGAAAAGGCTAGTCATACAGTACAATAGCAAACCTGATGTTGTCTTTGTATTAAGATGCACCTTACTAGACCTGGATGGAGGGGGGTGGTCCTTGGACTTCCCACAGGGCAGGGGACCCTGATTGCTCTTCAGGCTGATGAGGGAGGGGGGTTTGATCAGGGGAGGGAAATGGGAGGCGGTGGCAGGGAGGAGGCAGAAATCTTAAATAAATAAATAAATGGGAAAAAAAAGATTCAGTACCCATCAGAATCCATTTTGGTGTTGACAAAACAAATCGCTTTGACATTATTTTTGATTATTTTGCTTATGCAAAGAAGTATTATTCTGAACACAGACTGCAATACATGATCTTTCAAAAAAAAGAGGAGAAAGAGGAGAAGGAGGAGGGGACGGGGGGGAGGAGGAGGGGGAAGGAGAGGAAGAAGAGGAGGAGGACAAGGAGAAGGAGGAGATGATCTCAGGGGAAAATGAAAGAACACATGAACAGAATGAAGGTCGGGGTACTGCAAGGGCCAATGTTGGTGTTGCAAAAAGTGAATAGGAAACTAAATAACAGCAAAAACAGTGGCAGCTTGGTCTGCTATGATGCTGCAGATGTCTCAGGACGGTACAAATAAACTAAAAACTTCTATGTGGGAATAAAAGAAAATATGGCTTAGAAAATGCTGCTTTAAAATATAAATTGCTGTCCTTTGTTGTGTATGTCTTACTGAATACAAGGCCTCTCATGGATATCAATAAACTCAGATGCTAAATTCCCATATCTAAAATGAACTGGATTTGCACATGACCTTCACACTTCCTTCCTATATTCTAAATGACCCTGAAATTAATTTCTATACGTGGTTCAATGCACATATTGTGGAATTAGCTGTTATAAAGTATTATTTATATAATAATATCAAAAATGCTTGTAGACATTACACACTGGTATAATATTTTTAATCAAATATTTCATTCTGCTACTTATTGAGCCATGAATAGAGTTCTTATTGGAACACAAGAGCCATTGTACCCTGAATTTTTCAGCAGTTCATGTAGGACAATCCCTAGCTTGTGTTGTCTCTGAGCCCTGCTTCTTCCTCTATATGGCATTCCAACCTCCATGACTCTAGCACTGGTGTTTATCAAATTCTTTTTTTTATTCTAACAATTTCACTTATGATGTTCCTTTGGAACATTCCCACTTTAGTTGTACTACAAACAGATTCCTCATCACCACTTATGGCCTTGCCCAGGATTGCTTCTAAAACCTTGCCTAATTTGCCTGAAAATATAGACACTTACATTCTTAAACATTATTGAAAGTTGTATATATGACTTGATAAAAAGAATTATTTTTCCAAAATGGATGGCATATCTTTCTATAAATGTTCTCCAACAGACTAAATCCCTTTAAGTCCACAAACCATGAATGTTAATGCCACATTCTTCTTTTATGGCTGAACATTAAAAATATGAATAACAGCCTCTCAATTTTGCTGCTCCCAGCTCTTCTTAAAACTAAAAGTATTTAAAACAATGATGATATTTAGTAGAACCACAAAATAAAAAATATACAATATATACAACTATATATAAAAAGCACACACTTATATAGTGTGTTGGAAGTTGATAAGTGACTCAAAAATTGAATAGGACAGAAATGTAGGTAAAACAAGTAATAGAGTATACTTTCAGTAGCTTCGAGGTTGGGAAGAGTACTTTGGAGACCAGGCAGCTATTGTCATATGATTATAAATCCACTGGTCCCATAGTAATAAATAATGAAAGTACATTATATTTTGGTATCAGATTGTGCCAAAGGAAATTAATGGAGCAGAAGGCAAGCACTGACAAAAGGAAAATAATAATCTTGAAATTTTGATCCTATGAGGAGGTGAACAAACAGCTATTGAGAACAAACCATGTTGAGGAGCTTTAACAATTTGTGAAAACAGATTTCAAACAGTGTTTAGGAAAAATCAAGATAATGTGTCAGATATGCATGTTCATATGTGTATATATACATAAATGTGGATGAGTGTGAAATGTTTATATTAATTTATTATGCATACTCATGTATATAAATGAATAAAACATTTACCTTACTGTAATTCAAATATAAAGAAACAAACATGATAATAGGGAATATCTAAAGGTAATGACTTTATCCGTTTTCCTGTATCCTAGGCTGGTCTCTTGATCGTGTTGTTCTCCTGGGCCCGCTTCTTACGTGCTAAGATGACAGGCAGATGCCAGCACTCACAGCTTGTGCTATGCTTCTGCTCACAGCCAAGACTTTGTTCATATAAAGCAAGGACACCATTCCCTGAGTTACAGCTCTAGCCCAGAGGATGCTCTTAACACATGCACAAAAATAGCCAATGCATTATGGCCACTTAGGTTGAAGAAAAACTAAGAAAGGAAACATGAAACTGCATTTAAACTTATTTTAAAAGACCTAGGAAGTCTGTAACATCTCATCTCTAAAGTTAAATATAGGGATCCTACCGGTGTGACACCTCAGCCTTCCTTTAAAACTGTACAACATGATGTCCTGTTATAGAGTTCCTGTCAAAGTAAGGTTTTTTTTTTAATTTAAACTTTTAGTAGAAACTAAATGCCTCATAAAATGAAATAATAAATTGGACACATGATTACTATTGCTTGGAGATATAACTGAAAGTCTACATGGCACACTATTGTTCCTTAGAAGGTCAGGTTGTTATTATAGAAGTATAGAAATCCCTATAGAGACAAGGTTACTACTGAGGAGAGACTCTGCCTTTTTTTTTTCTGAAAAAGTTAGAAAAAATAAGAAGAATTAGCTATATGTGGCTACTCAAAATAGAGTTCATCTAATGATACATCGCCAATGTAGAGAGAAATGGGCAGCATTATCCTCAGAGCTTTCTCTCCTACCTAGTCATTCCATAGCGCTCCAAACTCTTTAAGCTGTGACTCACAAGAAACATGTCCTGGTATAAGTTGTTAAATGTGTTTAATCACATTGAATATCAAGTAGTAAATACTGTGTACTGTGTAAATATATAAAAAAACAGGGCACCTAAGAACTTAAACTTCTAAAATCAAGTAATGTAAAGAGAAAAATCTTGAATTCATCACGTCCACAGCGATTTACTTCAGTGATGAGAATCTTTATGTCATATTGAATTTCTATTGAGATGAACAAACTTTCTGGGTTTCCTAGATGTATATTCTGACCAACTCCAAACCACCACACTTTATTTCTATGAAATTCTACCGCCTTATTTCTATGAAAAATGAAACTGAAAAAAAAACAACTGAACAATTAAACAATACCACAGCTTATAAACACTTACTGCTCTTTTAACCTTTCGTGTATATGGCTTAAACTTATTTTTCTCAGATAAGAGCTGGGACAAACCAAATAAATATTCCAAGCCATTTGGAAGTGGCCAGTATGTGTCTATGTCCCTGTAGGAATATAGATTCATCTTTCAAAGCCCTTTGAAAAATTCCTTAGACTAAGTGCCCTAGGTCTTACCAAAATCATTTCTCAAAACATTTGTTTCTTGAAAACCTAACAATTATGGCCTTCCCGCAAGCTACTATTCCCTTATCCTCATGACTATCTACTTATTCTCAGTTTCAACTTACATGACTGTTCCTGCAAGAACCATCTCCCAATATCCTTTACCTAATGGTGTGGAAGTGGCATGTTTAATGAGCCTCCTCACACTAATGTGCGTTCCATGCCAAAGGCATGACTTTCTTGTTACCAGCCTTTCAATCAGTTATCACTGTGAAATGAACTAAGTTTCCTAAGTGCAGAGATTTTATTCGTGCTGTTCACTAAATTTTTCTAGAATCTGGTGCAATGAGTTATAAGTTATACACAAAATGGTAATTCCTCAGATGAGAAACGATAGCTATCTTTGGCATGAAGATAATTCTCTGTGGTTAGAAAGAAGACTCAGTTGGTGGAGTTCTTGCTAGCTAGTGGGAAACACTGAGCTTTACTCACAGAACTCATTTAAAATGCTGAGTGTGGTGGTGCACAGTTCTAATCCAGTTCTGGAGAAGCAGAGAGATCCTAGATTTATGGAGTCCTGTGCCTTTCCAGCGACCAACATAGCCTAATCAGTCAGATGCAGGCCAGGGAGTGTTCCCGGGGAAAGGCATTCATAAAGACACATGCATACCAATAGGCGTACACACATACACACATACACACACACACACATACACACAAGCTCACAAATAACTACCAAATATTCTTTATGTTTCATCATCATCAAATTTGACATCTTGTATTTATTCAATGTACAATTTACGTTCTTTCTGATATCATTTGTTGATTTCTGAAATACATAACATAATTTTAAGTTTTCCATTGCATATTTTGGGTAGGTAGATGAGAAACATCAGAGTTACTTATGGTTTGTCACACAGTGCTACCACCACATTAAAACAGGTTGCACTGTGTTTAGGTATGTTCCTTTCTTATAATTAGAGTCCTATTATTATTAACTAGCAGAAAATTCCTTATTCTTAACTGACTTTATGTTATTACAGGGTAGGACTTGTCATGTAGCATTTAGATTGAGGAAGTTATCAAAAGTGAGGGACCATACACACATTCATGTATACTGTCCCTATATAATCTTGTTATTTAAGGAAAATTGTGTCATATAAAATTATCTTATTGTACTTGAAAGAACTGGGGTTTAATCTTCTATTTTAATTTGATTTTATTCCTGCTCTTAAAAATAACTCTGTGGGCTAATTTATATTATATTCCATGAAATCACAACAGTTTAATTATTTATTGTGAATTTTAACTCTTATTTTAAACATTTAGTTCAATACCCAAATATCCAAATTTCACACAACTCTGCAGATCTCTTCCTCAGTTTTGTTTTGCTTGAGATCTCAAAGCTTGCAATGTGAGAAAGGTAGGTGTTAGCTGCTACTCATAACCTGCCATTCAAGGTTGCTATTTCTGATTCACCAAGAATAATCTCAGAAAGTGAGTGATTAAGCAGACAGAGGAAATTTTTTCCTGACTAGTTAAGCCTTGAGTTTGCTTTTCTGACTCTGAGACTGGAACATGCTAAAAAAAAAAAAAAAAAAAAAAAAAAAAAAAAAAAAAAAAAAAGTCACACTATCTTTTGTAATAATTAGAAACATTCTCCCCTCTGGGGAAGAGAACCATAAGTAAACAGTGCGTCAGCGTTATCAATGTTGATCTAAGTCATTGTGAAGAATTGAACATCACTAACTGTTCACTCTGCAAAAGAAGCTATCCAAAATTGCCTTCTTTAATGGTTCACTGCTAAAGTGTGGGAAAGCATCCCTGATTCCTACTTAGTCCTGATCAAGCACTGGTTCTGACCTGTGTTCCATTCTCAGGAACCCAGTTACCGGCTATCTGATATTTCTGATGTATACAAAACTGCAAGAAAAATATTATTATTTGAATAATCACTATAGTGCACTTTAAAACCTCTCTCTCTCTCTCTCATACACACACACACACACACACACACACTTATTCACAAAATTCTTTTGAATTTTCTCAAACTCACCTAATAGTTGTAGTTAAAACTGAAAATTTCTAACACTAGAAAAAGAGACTAAAAATGACTGTGCTGCATAAAAAGTGGTTCAGTGCCTCAACTTAATATTTTCAGCTATTTGTACCTGTACATTTTCTTAGTCTAAGGATTTAAGGTGAATTTGAGTCATATTTATAAACTCAGTAACATGATATAATAATTTTAGCTACCATAGTTTGAATGGCTTCTCTGTGTTAAGCACTTTACTAAAGAATTTTTAAGAGTAGTATCTCATTTCCTATTCCAAAAGTATTTTAACTTCTATTTCTATTCTTGGTAGTTAAGAAATGGACCTTTAATGTTAGAACATTTCGGAAGCACAGCTACTAAGAAACCAAGGCTTTTGAAGTAAAATACAGATAGACTTTCATTTAAAAACACACAGAGTATAAGCCCTAAACACTCAGTGCCACTTGGACACAATGGATGACATCAGGAATATGAACTGGAAAACCAGTGCAGTCCACAACGCAAGAACAAAAGACAGGAAGTGATCTCTCAGACATGGGATTGCGAAAGCATGCCTGGTTCTCCTGGTTTTCTGACTGAAGGATTCTAGTAAGCTATGATAAAATCGGCACTGGAAGATTTGAAAGCTTATGTGATTTTATAAAATCACATGACATAGAAGAAAAACGGAGAAAAAGCCTGAAAAATATTATGTCTAATTTAAAATCCCAATTTCCTGCTTAGTCTTCCATACCACAAAATGAATAAATAGAAGCAAGGGTCATCCATGTCGGTACTGAATAATAAAAATGCTTAAGGAGGCATGTTTTAAAGCTCTTACCTTTGTCTCTTAAAATATTTCACACCTCATCTGTTCAAGTGGATAAAGGCAATGAACATATCTTACAGCAGAAGGCTGGGATAATTTGTATTCTACCAGTGGTTTCCAAATTAAAGCCTTCTGGGAAGCTCAACTTCATGTCTTATTTACCTCAGCTTTGAAGGCTGCTCACAGAGACAGCTCTAACTTTTGCTAAGCACTTACATTCTCTTAGGAAATCAATCTTCCTTCTTCCGTTACTTCTTTTTTTTCCTTTTTTTTTTATTTAAAAAAAAAAAGTGATCACACTTTCTATTTGTCTCAAAAACCATAAAGCAAAATTACCATTGTGAAAATAAAAAAATGGTAGGACCCAAATATTTCCATGTGTTTAAAATGTGTTGCCAGCTTTAGAAAAAAAAATTTGTAAGAAACATAACCATATCTGGGTGTGGAGAGGCATACTTGAAATCCCAATGTTCAGGTGAGGACCATGAAGCAGGAGGCATAGGTTGAGCTACACAACAATATCAATGTATCAAAATAACAGTAATAATAATAATGATAATAACATTTCCTAAACACAATCCGTACTGGCATGAATACATCTTATTTTGTAAGCCTAACTACATGGCCAATTTACCTATCTCAAGGCAGTTTTGGACAGTGCAGAAAAAACCTTCAGTATTATAAAGGATGGCAGCTAGGAAAGTCAACAAAATTTTCAAATGTAACTTTTAAAACTTAAAGGTTTAGATGTTTTATGTCGAGTGCAGAGTTACTACTACTTTTATCATTTTATCTAAGAACTTTTCAAGGAAAAACGGAATTTGACTAAATTATTAGCAAAAAATTTTAAAATATTTTAACACTCTATTTAGGAGAACTATTATCCATTTAGAATGTTCTTGTAAGTTATTATAATTTCACTGTGGGGAAATAATTAAAACTAAGTAAAACCTGCTTAGAATGAACTTAAAATGAAATAGTTATTAAACATAGCAACATGTACCAATGGATATTCAAAAATAAAGCCCACGTGGGATAAATAGTTACATTTCCAGGTGCTAAGTGTTCATTGGTTACTAGTGTTTGCTATGCTCAAAACAATGTGGACTAATAAAACAGCTCCTAACACAGGCTTCCAATTCCATGAACACCTACCAAATGATCAATAAGATGGACTTGGTGAGTGACTTTGTTTCCTTTCACTCTACTTGCCTGTTTTCCCTGGTCATATCCAACTGTAAAGGACTTCCAGTAACTCCATTACACAGCTTTTTGGGTTGATAGCATTTTGGCTTCCACAGCTTATATACTCCCATGTATTTAGAAGTACCAGAAACCCATGTTTTCATGTCATGGCATTGCTTCTCTAACATACTTAGCCAAAGTTCCTGTTGAATAATTATTATTCTGATTCCTGGCTTCATGAATATTTACATGCTCCTTAATCTTATAATTTGTAATTAACATATATAACTATATTTATATAGTTATCTCAAAACAGTATAATCAGTTTTTCAAAGCCATGCTTGCTTTCTTTTCTATGACTTTTTTTTCCAGATTTTCTTATAATGACTCCTTTTTATCCCAAAACTTAAAAGAAAATGTTAAAATGTACCCTGCTTGTCAAGGATGTTTATTATGCTTTCATGTCTTCTTACTATCTTGAAAATGAAAAAAAAAAATTAACTTGTCTACTGTGTGTAGGAAACACTCTGTCATCACGTCCCTTATAGACAAGTGTTGAATAATTGACAAATGATATTTGTGAGTATTCTGAGATAACATTAGATGAATGACTTTTAGATCTCTATATTTTCATTTTTTTTTGTTTTTTATCTTTTTCGTGTGTTTTGGGAGACAGGGTTTCTATATAGCTTAGGGGGCCTGCTCTGGAACTGGCTCTTATAGACCATGCTGGCCTCAAACTCACAAATATCTGCCTGCCTCTGCCTCCTGAGTGCTGGAATTAAAGGCATGTGCCACCACTGACTGGCCCTTATTTTCAGTTTTTAGGGAGAGTAATGATCCATTATTCAATTTTAAGTCAAACATTTTAATGCATTTCACCATTACTGCTAATGAGAAGTTAACCAATCATCCTTGGATCTCAGAATGTATGCTCAAACTGTTCCTGTAAATATGATCTAATCTGAATAAGAGGAAGAGTTGTTGAGAATTTTGACTACGCATTAGAAGTAGTCTTCCTGATAAGTACAAATTTACAGACTTACCAAAGTATTAAAGACCTAGAAAAAAATTTTCTATTCCTAGTCAAATCAAGGAAGAATTTGTTAAGAAGTTATGCAAGTAATATATCAGTTTTTACAGCAGGTATAAATTAGAAACTTGTCAGTAGATTTTATTGATGAATGTTAGAAAGCTAAAACAAGCAATACATATAATACAAACTACAAAGTTCCTCACTCTATGTTTCTCTGTCTTTTTCTGTCTGCCAGGCTGTCTGTAGGGTTGTCTCCTTTTAGCAACATCTACTGAGAACAATTACCAAGAGAACTAGCTGAACTTTAGTAGAGAGGCATCAACAGAGCTACAGCTATAAGGCTT
Source organism: Alexandromys fortis (assembly GCF_014885135.2). NCBI lineage: Eukaryota > Metazoa > Chordata > Mammalia > Rodentia > Cricetidae > Alexandromys > Alexandromys fortis. The sequence continues at coordinate 19,758,155 of NW_026067944.1, read as the reverse complement.
TGCTGTTTTGTGTTATACTTCACAGAATCACTCTGCATGGAGATAATTGTGCACAGCATGAGACTAACCCTAACATGATTGCTCACCAAATTAATAAGTTCTTTTAGAACCCCACTTTGAATTCTAAGTATATTGGGAAAAATGCAATTTTTATTTTTCATATGCAGTCTCTTAATTATGCTATTTAAATAGCAGAAATTAAGTCTGAAAATTAATCTTCTTCTTTGATCATAAAAAACTACTTTTAAAGTCATTTTTTATTTAAAATAATAACTCATTAAAACGAAAATATTTCTTTTATCTTTGTACTAATATTAGTGCTAGAAAGACAGTAGTGACAAGGCAGAACATACTGGGTATTTTATTCCACTTATCTTTACATGTGAAAACTTTACCATAGTTACTGTATGTTTTATTTTTATTTTATCCTCTAGGCCTACAAGATGACTTGGGATTCCACCTTCCTTAGAATATAAACATGGGTGTAGAATCATCTTGGTTGACTTTTTGGTTCATTTGATGTACCTTCTGTCACGCATCTTGAAATCTCTGAAATGTATCTTGGTTTCTTGTGTTTCTATTTCTTTTCTGGAAGTAGTAGTATTTATCTCTTACATGCTTACATTCAAGTTCTACCAGAATTATTGACAACTATGCCCCACAATTGATTATGAAAGTTTTTATTTCCTCTTCACCAGATGATAAGCTCCTTTCCACTTATTAGAATATTAATATGTTCTGATAAAAATCACAACAAACCTGTACTTATTTAACCAAAATTTAGATATTCTACATAATTGACTTTGAAAATGTAAATAAAAATGGATCACTGAACTAAACAGAAAATACTCAACAAAAGATACTTAAGGAAACGTTCAACTTACATTGAGACTTTTGTCCTCTGCTACCCTTCTGACAGAATTAAATAAAACTGACCAACATGCCACTCTTTCTATGTGAATCTGGCTTTCTTAAGAGTTCCATAAATGTCCTCAATCTATAATTTGAGCATATTTATTTAAATAAAAGTGTTTCAAACAACATATGTCACACAGATAATGTATCTTCAGTTAGATATCAGGTTCTAAAATGTTTTTGCTAGCTTTCATTTCTAGATAAAAACATGGCCTGAGGCCTTATTGATGTGAATTACAAAACAAATTTCTAGTAGTTACAAGGTTAAAATAATAAAGATAATTTGATCAAGGTTTGATCCAGTCAAAATTTTTGTTTTTTCATTAGCATATACAAAATATAATTATAACCACTTGCTTGTATGCCTCCCACCATGGTGTACAATTAGCACTCTGGAACTATAAACTCACATAGAATCTTTTTTATTTTTATTTTTTGTAAGTTGTTTCTGGCTATGGCATTTTTCACATTGACAGAAGATAGCTAATGCAGATGGTTAGCTTCCACCTCCAACCAACACACCAGAGAATCACATGCAAAAGAGTTCTACTCTAGATTGGCCAGGGGGATGTCTGTGGTGGTAGGATATTTTAGTTAACTGATAAGAGAAGCCCATCACAGTGTGAAGGCTTCATTCCCTAGTCAAGAAACCTTTAACTGCTCAAGAGTTGAGAGACTGGCCAGGCAGTAGTGGCTTACGCCTTTAATCCCAGCACTCTGGAGGCAGAGGCAGGCAGATCTCTGTGAGTTCGAGGCCAGCCTGGTCTACAAGAGCTAGTTCCAGGACAGGCACCAAAACTACAGAGAAACCCTGTCTCAAAAAACCAAAAAAAAAAAAAGAGTTGAGAGACTGAGCTGAGCACCAGCAAGTGAACTGGAGCATGCATTCATTCATCTTGCTCTGCTTTCAGCTATGGGTGTGCTGTGACTAGCAGTTTCAAGTTCCTGCCTTGACTTCTTCACAATGACGGACACTAACTTGGAATTATAAACTGGAACACCAGCCTGTCTTCTGTTCCTGCAGCAATAGATATGAAACTAGAACAATTTCTAAGCATTAACAGCTTTACTCTGACAAGCAAAAAACAACAGATGACATGTTTGAATGTGACACGAAAAATTCTGCACAAATAAGATTCTCAGAAGCTAAACATGTACTCTGCTTTCAAATTGAGCTTCTAAAGGTGTATGACAAAATGTGACTGTTGGTTTGAATGGAGTTATAATTGAGTACCATATTAAAAATTTGCTTTTGATCCAAAGTTGAAAAACACAAGGTTGAAAATAAAATGCAGAGAGAAGCTGACACTGATATTTTTTAAATAAAATTGGTTAAGAGAAATAGCCACCACAGGTAAATCAATTATGTTTAATTCAAATGTTAAATAAGTAAAATATTTGTCTATAATGTTCAGATCTGAACAAAGAAATGTTCCTGGTTTTATTTTTCAGAGAAATCTTTCTCTTTACATTGAAATTTGAAGTATAAGGATAACCAAAGCATTTCCTAAAGGGAAAGGCAAATTGAGTTATGCTACAATAATCAAAATTCCTGATGCTCAATATAAGCTGTCATAAATTGATAACTAATGAAAATTAGGACAGAGTTTATATTTAATATGTATTCTAGTTGAGTATATGCACTTATAAGACTGAAGTTAAAGTGCAGTAATAAGGAAAAAGTATAAACTAAAGGTTAGTGAACCTAAACTATTAGATATAATCTTCTGGATAGATATAAAACTATTTTTTATGTTATCCTAAATGTCATAAGCAATGCCTATCTTTTCATTCTGGGTGAAAACAGAAGGATCTGGGAAAGGCCAGCAAATTCTGATTCTTGGTTTAGTGAACACAATCTTGGTTCTTACAAGTGTCAACCTTGCTAATTCACCCTGAGATCAGTAAGGAGGATCACCATTTTCTGCCTGAGACTGATAGGGCCTATAGCTCTGACATGCTCTGATTTAATTTTCTGCACTCCTCCTACTGAGTAAATATACAAAAGAAACATTTGTAAGGGCAAGAGCTGTCAGTGCACTCATGTTCATTAGAGCTGTATTCACAAGTGTCAAAGTGGCAATCATGTCCAAAAGGTTTTTATTATCAATCCCTGCTCCATACATATGTTGTTCCTTCAGTGGCCAAAGTAGTTGCTTTCATAAGAAGATAAAATATTTAGTTCTCCATCTAAGACATGCTAATAGATATACTGCGTGTGGTCACCAATGTCCCTAAGTGACCACAACATAAACAACGAAACTATTATGACATACCTACTAAACTTTAATCGTGGTTTCTCAGAAATCCTGTCTCTTCCCCTTATATAGGCCTCAATAAGCCCAGCCTTATTGCTCCTGTCTCCACCTCTCTAGTGCTGCAGTTAAAGGCCTGTGATCCTAAGTGCTGGGTTCACCTTCCTGTGAGTTCTGTTTCTCTTTTAGACAGATTCAATCTTGTGTAGCCTAGGGTGTCCTTGAACTCATAAAGATTCATCTGCCTCTTTCTGCCAGACCCTTGGATTAAGATGTATGCCCCCATTTCCTGACCTGTATGGTAGACTAGTATGGCTGCTTTGCCCTCTGATCTTCAGGCAAGCTTTATTTATTAAAATACAAATAATATACCACCATTAATATGCATTAATATTGGTGAACATAAAGTGAACACTCTAGCAGGTTGTCTCAGTGGGGGATCCTCACCTAGGTGAACTTGCTTATTCTCAGTCATATAGTATTAAGTATCCACAGAAGACTGATAATTAAAATAGCACAATAAGTGATGCAGCTAAATTTAGACGACAAAAAAATGGTAGGAACTGTATGTTGATTGTATTTAAAGTATTTGGGGGTTTTAATAATAAAACAAATAAAATTCATTTACATGAAATTGTTCCATAATCATTTTTAATTATTAAAAATACTTTATGGCAGTAAATATAACCAAAATGAGAATACTATTAGCAAAAAAAAATCCTGTCCTGGCTAATTTTTAATTGTAAATTTGGCATAATCTAAAATAAATAAAGGGTTGTTATGATACTTGAAGGGTATTATCTTAACTTCACTAACTGATATGGAAAGATCTACTCCAAACGAGGGTATCACACATACTATTACATGGGCTAGGCCCTGAATGAAGGAAAAGAAGAAAGGTGGCTGAACTACAGTAGACATCAATTCATTGCTTCCTTCTTTGGCTGTGGATGATATCTGAACAGGTCTCCCGCTCTCCAAATGCTTGACTTCTTTGCCACAATGGAGTGTTAACTGGAATTGTAACATAAGTAAATCTTTCCCTCCTCAAGTTGATTTTTTTAGGGCATTTTCTCATGCAATGAGAAACACGACCAAGAAAGATATTGGTACAAATAAGTGGGGCCATGGTCATGTGGCTTTTTGGCCTTTGGAATTATTCCCTGGGAGAAATGTGGAAGGATTTGCAACTTTGAACTAGAAAAACTGGCAATTCCTGTTGGCAGAGCCTAATTAGCCAGTCCTGGTGGAGACTGAAAAATGGCCTTGCAGAGAGAAAGAAACTGGAAGTGTGAGGTAATGAGGTTCCAAAGGGGGGAAAGGACTTTGTAGAAAAATGGGCTACCGGTTGTTTGTGATATTTTACCAAGAGTCTAGCTAAATTCTTCCTGTATCTAGATAACATAAGCGAGGTTGGAGTTAAGGGTAATGGACTAGTTTATTTGTTAGAGGAAATTCACGAAAGAAAGGGAATTCAGACTGGTGCTGAGAAAGCTATAACTGTCAAACAAATCTAGACCACTGAGGAGAAACTTCTAGAACTGTGCTGAATTAAAAGAGCAATGTCCTGAAGGCAAATCCTAAGTCTCGCTCCAGTCCCAACCATGGGATGTTCCATCTTGTAAAAGTCTAAATTATTAAAAGGAATTAAGCCTACAATGAGGGTGGGTTTCCTGGTGCTTGAAAGCAATTGTCTGTGAAATTGTTTCCTCAGGATCAGCACATAGAAGCTGACATAGTTCTATTGCATGTAGGCCAGAAAGCATCACAGCTGATGGGAGTTGACAACATCTTTCAGGGGGTGCTGGTTTTATAGGTATGAAAGATGTAAGGCTAAGTTGATCGTGGGGAAAATTTAAGGACAGGCACTGTTTGACAATGCTAGAGACCCCTGGGGACTACACTCAGAAGGAAAAGCCTGAATTGCAGTGGAGATTCCAGAATATGGAGATACCAGGACCATATAACTTTCTCCAGAAGGCCTATAAATGAACAATAGAGTTAGCCTAAGCCTAGAAGGGAAGCTAAGTGTGCTGCAGATGTGGAAACTGAAGGACTGGCTGATTTTGCCATAAGCCCTAGATACCTGACATGGAGCTGTTGGATTTTGTGTTTTCTGTGTTGGAATTTGGTTCTTCTTTGATCAAATTGTTTCTAATTGTGCCATGACTCTTTATTTTTGAAATTTGAATGCTTACTTTGTGCCAATAAATCCTGTAAGCATGCTACATTTGAAATTTGAGAGTAAATCACATTGAAGAGTTTTACAACATGTCATGAGTTCGAAAGTTTAAGGATAAGTTGGATTATATATTACTCTGTGAGAGGAACATGAGACTTTGGAGATAAAGAGTGGATGCTTATAGCTTAGAGTGACAACTTTGTATGTATGTGATATTGGTACCTGCCTAAGACTAAACTTTCTGAGATTACTCTTCTAATTCAATAATACAGCTACCCCCTCAGGTAGAAAAGAGAATTAGTGTGTATAATGCATGCAGAATAATAAACTTCCCTTTCTCTTTCCAATTTGCCTCATTTGCTTTCATAACCAGGACTTTACCTTTATGGCACAGGAGGCAAAATGTCAGCTGCTGTACTCAAGCTAACGTGAGCACATGCCCTGGCAACTCATCACTGCTACCTGCCCTTCAGTCTTCAGTTCTTTTTCTCTCTTTTGACTCAAGAGTGAGGCTGAGTGGCTCCCTGTTTAATGTTAACATGAGTCACAGTTTCTGGAATTCAATTAATGTTTGTTCAGTAAATGTGGAATGAATGATTAAATGTCTTGATCGACAGTGTGTGAAGATGTTCCAGCACGGCTGTGAAACCAAATGAACTAATACAATTGTCTGCACTTCACCATGCTCAAAACATTTTGACAAACAGTATTCCATCGCGACTACAACCCCATAAAATGGAGCCTCCAAGGATTGTCAGTATCTTTCCAAGTTGCAAACTGTGACTCAAAGATTTAAAATATTTGCCCAAGGCCACAGGGAAAAAAAAATGTCAGTCAGCTCACTTAATTAATCCTGCTCGTGCCTTCCTGGGAAACAAATCTATTACTTCTTTAAGCTTTTACATATGTTTCTCCATGATTTTAAGAAATTAGCCCATTATGGTTGAATATTCATGGTCTAAATTGTTTGTTCTTAATCATAATTCACATATCACTACCATCATTTGAAAAAAGGTAATTGACTGAATGAGGAAAGAAAATACATGACTCTCCTATATATAGATAAGATCAGAAATGAAAGCTATTTGCAAAGTGAAGCATAAGTAACAGTGACAAGGTTTTACAAAAATAAATATATTTCAGTTTCTTCCTATAGAATTTATGTTGATCATAGAGGACATGAGATCTATAGATTTTTGTACCAATACTATAAAAATAGCCATGAGCTTATGTTTCTCCTGAATGCTGTACATTTGCAGCATTTTGGGATACATTTTGTTTTATGTAAAACGTCATTTTGCATCATTATTTAAATATGACATGATAAGCTATATTCTGTCTTATTTGATAGGCAAATAAGATCAGAAAATTAAATGACTTGTTCATTTCCATGCAGCTTTATTTGACAAAATGAATTATTTTAGCTGATTTAATGAAAATTCTTTCTTTTTCTCTTACTCTACGTTTAATATTTTAAAAAGTGTGGCCATGTTAGTCAGTTATTCTTAAATTTTCATTTACTCAACAAAATTTGGGCAACTGTAGGTTTTTATTTCACTCACCTATACTTCAAAGAGTAGTGCTAATATACTGCTTTCTATTAACTACCTTTTCACTTTTATTTTCAGCATAGTTTCATGTTGTATACCTTCAATCCCAGTAAAGAGAAGGCTAAGTCTGAGAATTAAAAGTTCCAGGTCTATCTGGTCTAACATACTTGGAGGCCTTAAAATAATTTCTGGGATTTCTATATACATTAATAGTTTCCTTATAACTAATAAAAATATTTACACACTATCATATAACAGAAATTTAAATCAGATTAAATGTGACATGTTCTAACACTCCCAAATAAAAATTATAAAGTCATATATTACACATCAAATTGTCAACAATCAATAATAAATAAGAATAATAAAATTATTCTTTACTTTTAAATTCAATCTTCAGCTCTTTTAAGTATGCAGCCCAACACAGAGTTTTAAAAAGTGAGAAGTAACTACAATATAGAGGTACACATCAAAAACATGACTAATTAATCTTCAACAGTAAGCTATCTCTACATATCACTAATTCTGCTAAACTTAAGAATAAAACTATATTCCACTTTTCTTTAATTTTCCCATATAGCTGAAAGAACAAATGAGCTGTATCTCTTGGCTATTCCATTAGAGAAACTCTTATGTTACCTCACCACATACACAGTTCTTAACAACAGACTAGAAGCAGTTGGTGTGAAAATCTCCTATCTCATTCCGCAGTTCATTTGATTTCTGAACAGAATAAACTTACTTTATATATTACGTTACTTATTGCTTAAACCATGCAAAACCACCGAAGGAAGCCTAGCTGATCCCTGGTTATGAATGTAGTTCTCTTCCATGTTTCTTTCACTCTGAATACACTGTTGCTTGTAGACCATGATTACGGAAGGCAAGACATGTGGGTTTTGTGCGTGTAGGTGAATGTACAAAAGAAGAGAGGAACTGCTTGGATTTTCTTTATTCTCGTAGAGATTTAGTTACTATTTTTAATATTTAAATAAACTTAAGATTAACTTATGCAAGTAAATGAAAGATAAAATTTTAATTATTTTTTCAAACAATAGTAATATTTCTTAAGCTTTTGTTAAGTTTTTATGTAAGTCACTTCATTAGTGACAATTTGAGGATTTCTATCAGGAAAATCTTAAATCTGAAGTTTTTTGAGTTTTGACATAATGTCAATGTCACACACAACCCCGTATGATGTTTTGTAGTTGAAAAGGAGGATCCCCACAAGTACCAGAAAGAATTGTGTTGAGATTGTTTATATATGGTGGAAATTAAACATAAACGTCAACTTTAGCTGGAATTCCAATCCACAGATATTTCCTTACATATGAACAATCATTCCAAAATTTGTAAAAACCTAACATATGGAATCGAAAACATCAGACATGCGCTTTTGTACACACTACTCTTATGAAGGAGTAGTCAAACTTCAGAAAAAAATATTCACCATTTTAGTCCATATTATCCTTCTTAGCCAAATCTCTCTTGTATAATGAGACATGAGGTAACTTACTTTTCTAAACTTTAGATGGGCAACAGCATATTCTTAAGAAGGGTCTGGAGTCTTAAAGCATATATAGACACCTTTCTCCATGTGATAGATCTCCATATTTTTATACAAATATGAGCACATGTGCTGGTTTAGAAGAACAAGATCTATGGATTAACAATCTCAGTTTTATTAGTGTGGGTTCAGATGTTCAGAATATGTTTCCTCCCGCTGCTCTCCAAGAAAGCCTGCTCTCCACCCTCAAGTGAGTTGTTATTACTCTGTGCAATTCTGTGGTTTATAAATTATATAATTCCTATACATCCCCTTATCTTCACAGCACATTTTTATATATGTTTTTGTCTAAAATTCTTCTTTTCCTAAATGACATCAGTCATATTAGATTGGAAAGGGTCCATCCTAAGAAAATCCAACCTAATTACATGTAATTCCATATACATATATATGCAATTTTATATGTAAAGTATGTGTATATATAGGTTACATATAATTACATGCATATTATACATAACAAGCATGTTTATATATTTGTATATATATGTTAATATACATGAATATATATTTCTGTGTGTTAGAATTTGGGAGAAGATAAAATCCAATAAATAAAATTACATAACTAATTTAATTAAACTTTTTGCTAAATTGCTTATTTAGTGTACAATTTTCCTCATAAATAAAGTGAATATAATAATAGTGCTAGTTTAAAGACTGCTATAAGGTTTGTATACTTGAAATACTTGTGATGGTATCTAGCAAAGAGTAGTCTCTGAAAGTGGCTCCCAGAGATGAATTAAACAAAGTTGGAGTTGGAATTTTCTCTACAGAGAGGAAGCATAGCTTATGTGTAGAGCTAGTGCAGGGTGGAACTCTTTCCAGTTCATTCCATTTCTTTGCTTCTACAGGCTGTCCAAAAGCTTCCTAAAAACTTTCTTTTCTGTTTATGTGGTCTAGCGTCATCCCTGTTGCTAGTAAATAATTAGAATGTTTAGTGATCAAATTTCCAAGTTAGTATTTTCAAACTATCCACATCTAATTCATATAGCATATTTATTCATTTGTATTGAAAATAGATTCACTTTTCATACAATACATCCTGACCACAGTTTTCCCTCCCTCCACTCCTATCTGCCTCTGCCCCTACCCCTTCTCTTCCCTGAATTTGCCTTCCCTCTGTTTCCTTTCAGAAAAGAGCAGTCCTCCAAGAGATAACAACAAAACATAACAAGATACAGGAAGACAAGACAAAAGCCCTCAAACCAAGGCAACCCAATGGGAGGAAAAGAGTTTCAAGAACTGGCAAAAGAGTCAAGAACATGTCTGCTCCCACAGTTTGGGTTCCGAAGAAAGCATCAAGCTAACAGCCACAACATATATGAAGAGAACCTAATTGAGAACTGTTTATTAAAAACAAATGACCTAAATAGTATCTCAGACACATTAAATTCAATTATTTGTAATCTGCCTCATAGATCTACTGTTAGAACAAATTCTACAACCATTCCAAAACAGGAAAACAAAAGAAAAGCAAAGTTATGGTCATTAATGTGCTAGTTCTACACTGAGAGAATTCTCCACAAAGGAGAATGCAATGGGAGAATTCAAGTGTATGGCTTGCCATGGGTATTTTTTCATTTATAAAAATGGGTTACACTGTACTAAACAGTTTTAATGTATCGTGTTATAAAGATGATCAACAGAGACATACACACACACACATATATATAGTATTATACTAATACTCAATAGCCTTTCCACTATGAAGCAAAGTAAGATCCATAAATAAAATGCTATTAAATAGACAATTTTGTTTAAAATTATAATTACTAAATTTTACTTTTGTTAAAAACTCTATATAATTCAGGAAAACTAGTTTTGTAAAGATTTTTCTAAATTATGTTCTTTTAATAGTTTTAAAATACTGATAGAATTTACAATAAAACATTCAAATGCTTAATATAATTTTTGTGCATTTTTAAAATCAAACAATTGTATGAAATTTTCTTTCTCACCTAGTACTTAAAAGTATCTTTTCTTTTTCCTTTTTGGTTACTAATTTGCTTGATTAACTCAGGCAGGTAAACTACTGTTGATAAAAGCTGCTTCTGCAAAATAGACAAGGTAATTTATGTTACGTTAAAACAAGACAAAATGGTAGAATAAAATGAATATATACAGTCAGAATGAATTTGGCTTTTTATTTATTTTTCCTTGCTCAAACCCTCAGTCATTTATCCATTACCAAATGTGCATGTAAAGAAAAGCTGTTGGCTGGAAAACATGGTGGGTTTCAGTGAAACTCCAAAGAGCACAAATCCAGTGTATCAACTTAAATTAGAACTGATTTTCTTTGAATGGCAGCTTTAAACAGGTTATCTTTGGAAAATGTAATATAAAAAAACCCTAAAATATAGTTAAAATAGTGTATAAAAAGTAAACTGTATAATCTGAAAGTTTGTGTGTTTTTTTTCATGACATTATTAAAACAAATTATTTAGTGAATCATTGTGGTCTAGTAAGGGAAGAACTTACATTGTAGAGAAAGTAACCTAGTCTGTGCTGTCTCTCCATTCTCCCTGCACTCCCTTCCTGTGCCTCAGTCCCACCCTCACCTCTGCAAAGACACGGACATCTAGATAGGTAGAAATAGAAGGCAATGCATAACCACCTGCATGGTTCTAGGTAATATGATATCCAAGTAAATTACCTTCAAATTATGAGGTGGGAAATCACTAACATAAAGTTAAAAAAAAATTGCTTCAAAATTACTCCCACTTCTTGTATAAGATTCAATTCTCAAAAAAAAAGTTTTAGTATCTCAAATCAGAACATTAAAAATAACAATGAGTGATCAGATACTACTTCTAAACACATGAGATTGGAAGATACTTCATCTATTGTAATAATTTGCTTAATGCATATGTTTTGTGTGTTTTCCCGTGTGAGGAGGCCAGGATCTGCGTTGTATCTCTTTCTCAATCACTCTTCTACCTTTTTTTTTTCTTTTTTAACTCTCTCAACTGAACTGCAAGCCTAATGATTCTGCTAGAGTTGTCTGGCCAATGAACTCTTGAAATTCTTCTGTCTCAGCACTGGGATTTTAGACACATGCCTCCACGCATGGCTTTTTACATTGGTGCTGGTAATCCAAGCTCATGTCCTCATACTTCTGCTTTAAGCACCAACTGAGCCATACTCTCAGACCCTCTGCACACAATTTTGAAAAGAAAATCTCTCTGGTTACTGAATGCAAAATGCTTAAAATCATCTATAGTTTCAAAGAGCAGAATTGCAACCAAGACCATAATCTCTTCTCCTTAACACACAAATGACGAACATATTCATTCATTTATTCCATGTCAGTCATATTGAAATAATAGCATCACACTGGACTGTGAACAGAGATATTTAATTGGATTTAAACTGACAGTGTTTCAAATCCTGACTAATTCTGACATTATGACTTTATGCATTTACATATTCTTACATTCTCTTTACCTCATGTGTTAAATGCCGTAGTTAGTTGCATTCTCATTTCTCTATATGTATCTAATCCTTTGCTGCGTATCTAACCAAAGTTCCCTTAATCCACAACAATTAGAAAAAAAAGAAAAACAAAGACCCATAGCTTTTACTAAAACTTGCTAAATATTCTTGAGAAATGACACTGTCAACCAAGCAAAAATGTATGGTGCTTGCTCAGCAAGCCACAGAGTGCCCTCTTCTAAAACACTGTAAACTTATGCTGGGATCACTTCCAACCTCTAAATATAAGTGATAAATATCATCAATATGCAGTGCTTGCTAATGAGATTGTACCGAGATCTGTTTTCTGACCCAATTCCTTTGGCCACAGTAAATTTCCTGTGAGGTTGTTGTCACATGCACGCTACTTTCTGGAGAGGAATTAGGAACAAAGTACCAGATGAAAACAAAATTCCTGACCCAGCACCTATTCTGAATTTCCAAGCAAGGCAAAGCCTAGTCCTTAAGAATTTCACTAAACTAGAGCTCTGATATTCTTGGGGATCTTTATGGAAGTGGGGGTTATATGTTTCTTTACAGAATATATCCATATTTTTTTATATCTTTCTTTTTCTAGAGTGTAACAGATTGCTGATATTTTTCAAGACCAAGGTAGTAGTGCAGGAGATAAAATTATAGTCCCTACAAAAAACACCTCAAATAGGGCAATGCTAATCATCCTTTTAATACTGTGTTCTTGTCTAAATGAAAGCAGTATCCATTAGACTCTTCTGTCATAAGTCAGTTTTTCTTGTTCTCTTGTCATTTCCCATAATGTTTTTAAGAACAAAACAATTATTTCCAAGTACTTTGCATAGAAATATTTGGTCACTCTTATCAAAGTGGAAGGTAGCATTCAAGAAATTATTTCAGTCAAATACAGTCATATCCCAGAAGATTCTCACATTTGGGATTATTTAATTTTATTCCGAAATTTTCATTTTATAAATAAACTTACAGTCTGAAATGCTTATATACAAGCAAAAAATCTTCTCCTCTCTTTGCTTTGTCATTTAAGAAAACTAAATCCATAAAAGTGGAAAAAATTTGAATGTATGGATATTTTCAACATTCTGCTTATTTGCTTTCTATACAACAACTTCAAAGAAACGTTTACCATCAGGACATACTCTGAGGCATAATATATTAACTTACAACCATAATATATAGAGAAAAATAAACTACAATGATGTGGGAAAGATTGCTACACATTACATTCTCAGAAAAATGCACTGGAGTGTAGCTCAGTGGTATAAGTATGTAAAAGAGAGGCCTTGGGTCCAGTCTCCTGCACGAGAAACAAAGACCTTGAAAATTAATTGAGGACAAGACCAATACAGATTGCTCTGTTGAACTGTAATGTGGTCCAGCAAATGGAGTGTTGAGAAATGATGCTTAGGAAAGGAAACTTACTTTTCTATGGAAAGTAATCATAAGACCCTATTCAAATCCTTAATATCTCTTTCAACCATGTTCGTACTTTATCCTTTCATGGGCAGCCTTCACAAAGATAGACAGCATTAGAAAACTGCGTACATGTGCAAGGGTCCTGAGAGCAGAACATTTCTGTGGCAGAGCCACATACAGTATTCTGTATAGTAAACACTTCAGCTGGGCTTTCTTCTCTTTCCTATGCCTATTAAAAGGCAGGTAGTCATTCTTTTTTTTCCAGGGCTGGTAGCTAAGTGGATTTGAGTAGATTCAGACAGAACTATAAGGAAGTAACCCCTCTCCTAAGAATAAGCTCCATTAGCTGTAATCCTGCCGCTGAACTCTCGCTGGAGAGCTGACATCCACATATAAGATTCGAGAATTCAGTGATGAACAAACGGGTATTTTATTTGCCCATCAACTACTGAGCAATGTGTACATGTGTCCTTCAGAAGTGTATCTCAGTAGAACAAAAGTATCGAAAAGAAAAATGTCAGGGTTTAAAACACTGTTGATGGTCAAAGAATAATACAATAGTAACATAATCAGCAGCCAATTCAAGAAATTCTTGGAATTAATTTGATACATATACCAGGTGTATGAAAAATTGGAACCTAAAATCAGAAAGTTTATAATCATTTCAATTTCAGAACAACTAACAGAGATTAAAAAAATAGCCAAATTATATAAACTACCCCATGTTTTAACTTTGGACTAGAACACATCCATATTTCAAATGGACAGTTGATCAAAGTACTTCAAACAGCGGTAAAAGAACAGAGGTGGACAATGGGTCAATCAATGGCAAATCTAGTGAAGAGGAAATTGGTTATTTGTCCTGAGTTTTACAGGTTTCCGGATTCTTCTGCTGTATTAAGAGTAGATCTTTTCACTGAGACTATGGTGAGTTTGAAAGATGGGTTAATTTGGAAGATGGGTTCCTTATCACAGGGTTTCTGTCTCTGTAGTGGTATTCACATAATAGCACAAATAAGCATTTAAAGTACAAGTGTCAAAACTCTGAAAACTTTTTTTAGCTCAAAAAAGCCTGGGAGCTCCAAAGCCACAGAGAAACCCTGTCTCGAAAAACCAAAAAAAAAAAAAAGCCTGGGAACATGAGAAAACATAGAGGCATGCATATTCATCTGCTTTATTAACAATTCATATTGTTTTACAATTAATTATTTAAATTCTATCAGTTATAAGATCACAGTAATTTTGATTATTATGGAAAAATTATATTCTTTATAAAAATGGAGGAGAATATAATGTTGGATTTGAAAAGAGGGAGTATTATTGTAATTTGTAAGCTAGATTGGGAGTTTTCAGTATTTTTTAACATTCTAAATGTACAAATCTAAATGTCAGCAGCTAATCATGGGTAATCTTCAATTGATTTCTTTTGTACAACATACCAAGTTCTGGCAGCAATTTCTACTTATTAGTGCTTCTAGAGGCATATTTTTCAAATACAAAGTACAGAATTTATCAGATGATAAGTTAACTTTTTTTTTCTTAGTTTTTCAATACAGAGTTTCTCTGTGCGACAGTCCTAGTTGTCTTGGAAATATCTCTGTAGATGAAGCTGGCCTCAAACTCACTGAGATCCACCTGTCTCGGCCTCCGGAGTGCTGGGATTAAAGCCATGTGCTACCACCATTTGGCAATGAGTTAATTCTTTTTTTTTTTTAAATATAATTTTTTTATTGAAAAAAAAAAGATTTCCGCCTCCTCCCCGCCTCCCATTTCCCTCCCCGTCTCCCTTTCCCCCCCTCCTCCCTCTCCTCTCCCCCTCCCCCCCACTCCTCTCCCCCTCCCTCTCCGGTCTGAGGGGCAGTCAGGGTTCCCTGCCCTGTGGAAAGTCCAAAGTCCTCACGGCTCCATCCTGGTCTAGGAAGGTGGACATCCAAACTGGCTAGGCTCCCACAAAGCCAGAGCATGAAGTAGGATCAAAACCCAGTGTCATTGTCCTTGGCTTCTCAGCAGCCCTCATTGTCCGCCATATTCAGAGAGTCCGGTTTTATCCCATGGTTTTTCAGTCGTAGTCCAGCTGGCCTTGGTGAGCTCACAATAGATCAGCCCCACTGTCTCCGTGGGTGGGTGCACCCCTCGTGGTCCTGACTTCTTTGCTCATATTTTCCCTCCTTCTGCTCCTCCTTGGGACATTGGGAGCTCAGTCCAGTGCTCCAGTGTGGGTCTCTGTCTCTATCTCCATCCATCTCCAGATGAAGGTTATTGCCGGGCAAAAAATGGGATCTTGGGGGAGGGGGGAGGGAGGTAAGGGGAGATGGGGAGAGAAAAGTGAGAAGGGGAGGTTGGGGGGAACTTGGGAAACGGGATGTTTGGGATAAAGGAAGGTCGGATAGGGGAGCAGGGAAGCACACATCTTAATTAAGGGAGCCATCTTAGGGTTGGCAAGAGATTTGGTGCTCCCAGGTGCCCAGGGCGATGTCCCCAGTTAGTTCCTGGGGCAGCTGAGGACAGAGAACCTGAAATGACCCTATCCTATAGCCATACTGATTAATATCTTGCATATCACAATAAGTTAATTCTTAAAAAAAAAGTCAAAATGTCTGTAAATCAAACGTTCTAAGATACTGCTAAACATTAAATGCTTCCTAATGTTAGGAAAGAGAATGTAGCTATGAAGCAGCAAAAATTAAAACATGAAAACAGGTTACAAGATTTTGAAGAATTAATTATTTGTTTCTGAGGCAGAACCTCACTCTGTAACCTAGGCTGGCAGTAAATTAGTTCCATTTTCCTGTCTCCACTACAAATAGCTAGGGTTAAACATTTAAACAACTATCTCTGGCTTGAAGAGATGTATTTTTTTAAGTGTGTGTGTGTATGTGTGTGTGTGTATAAAGAAAGGTAAAGTCTTATGGATGTTGAGATGTCTTCCTCTGTTGTTCTTCACTATCTTTCCTTCCTTTATTCCCCTCCCTCCTGCCCAATCCACTTCCTCCCCCATTTACTCCTTTTTTCCTTCCTTCCTTATTTCCATCTCTCTCTCTCTCTCTCTCTCTCTCTCTCTCTCTCT
>NW_026067944.1:19697420-19741596 GCF_014885135.2 Alexandromys fortis | reverse complement strand
ATATATAATCTTTATTTCTTCTTTTCTTTTTCATCAAGAGGCAGGATCAGGTTTGAACCTGGAGCTCTCAATAAAGAGATCTGTCTATCTCTGATTCTTAGCACTGGAGTTATGGGTGGATGTACCACCAGGTCAAAATTTTACATGGATTATGCAGTCTTTATACTCAGAGAGCCTTCACACTTGCTTAGAAAGCACTGATTCTTGTAAGCATCTCCCCAGAAGTGAAGGGACATTTTAAAAATAAATTCCATACAATGAAAAACCATTCAGATATTGCCAATTACACAGTCATGTAAAGAGATAGCCAAGGAACAGCCTGGTCTACATGTAACTTGTAAAAATATAAAATTTGTGTTTTTTTCCATTCTGAAATTAGTCCCAGAATTAAAATAAAAGCTATGACAATTTGATTTAAAATTTTAGAAAAATCAAATAATACCATATAGTAATAAACTCCACACTCAGGTTAAGCCACAGAACCATTTACATGGTAAAGACTCCACTTTAAAGGTACAGTAAATTTTAATCTTTAACCGCTGACATGGTAACTCAAAATTGTTTAAAAACTGGGATGCTTATCAAAGTTTAGTTTAATTGTATTATTTCAGATAATGAAGTTGAATATTCTGATTAATCAGTCACAACCCCATCCTTTACATAACAAGAATGCCTTATGAGTAAAATTTGCATTATATCACTTCTTTTGACCTTTGCTATACATTCATATCTCTAGTGCACTGATGTCATGTAGACACCTGTTTTGATTGTAATGGACTTAGAGTGAAGGCAGACTTTATTCATATAATTACAAGCTTATGTCCAAGACATAATCAAGCCATATATTGACTCCATGTCTTCAATTGTCTTTGTATATTAATTTATATATCTTTGAGTACAGAACTTTTAATGTATCGAAAGACTCCTGATCATTAGAACAGTTAAATAGAGATACTTAGGCGTATATGTTGATGCTTACATATATTTGTTGACTAAATCATTAGATGTATTTTATTTTCTGTGTCACCATAGTTCCTCATATATGTATTTGCACATGTACATGCCTGGTGTCTGCAGAGGTCAGGAGAGAATGCTGGATCCACTGCAACTGGAGGTAAGGGTGATTTGCACCACTATGTGAGTGCTGGGAACAGAAGTCTGGTTCTCTGAAAGAGAAGTCAGTTCTCTTAACCAATGAACTGTCTCTTTCATCAGGGTGAGCTAAATATTAACCGCTCTGACTTTGGAGACTGGAGTACAAAGTTTACAGTCGCTGTACTCAGTTCCACAAAGAAGCATGGTGCAAATATTGCAGTTTAAATTTGGATATGTACTTTTAAAAAAAAACTAACAAAACTCTCACAAGATATAGGAATGTGTCTTAAGAACTGCAGTATTTGAATCTAAGTAACAAAACAATTAAAGCATTACATATTTAAAGGTTGCTATGCATGCCAATCGACAATTACTCCTGAATCTCACAATAGAACTATATGCAAACTTCTGTCTTCGTAGCATTTTTAAAGAAACAGTATCACTTAACTTTAATAATAAGCCTAATAAAACATTAAAATGCTTTAAAGTGCTAACACTTAAATTTTTAAATTTAAAGTCACCATTTAAGCTAATAAGATTCTTGAAAATTCCAGAAACAATATATCAATCGAAAGATTTCTGGTCATAAACTGGTGTTGTAACAATTCTTACACTTGTACTTTACACTAAAACAACCAGCAAAGTGTTATTTTAAGAAAGCGAATGTACCATATTTTGTCTAATCTATAAAATGAAGTTATTATAGAGCAACCTTGTAAGACAATAAATTATTGCCTTCTTAGTAACTATAATTCTAGTACAGTCATAAAAATGACAATGATATTGGAGCTGCTAACTTGTACTCATTTTAAAATCATGGTAGGCAGTATTCTGTATTGAGAGCATGAAACTCCCAATATTTGGGGTTTGTTAAATAAAAAACAAGATCTCTTTACAACTATTCCTTCATTAAATGGAGCATAGGAAATAGTCAAGGCATTAGTGAAGTTCCTCTACTAAATGCTGGAGTTAAATTAAAATATTCACAGATAGCATAACATTTTTCTTTCAAGGGAGCAAGTAGATCAGTGCATAGAGACACAGTATCATGTAGAAAGTGTTACAATCAAATTGATTTTGAATAATCAGATCTAGCAGTTTCTTCAACTTTTAGTCATCATGCTTATTGGTGACGTTTTTACTAGTGTTACTAGTAAACACTAAGTACATTTTAATTTCATAGAAATAAAGAATAAAAGGGATTTATAACAGAAGTTTTTAACTAAGGTGATTTTCATTAGTAGACACTTTTATAGTTTCAGAATTGAAGGTCATAGATCATAACATTTTATTCCGCATAAGTCACACCATGGAGAATTTATAACCAACAGTCTTATTTTCAGAGTGTCCTTAATCAGGTCAGGTCATTCGTTACTATTGCTCCAGCACCATAAGGTTAATTTAGGCGAGATGTGAGATATCATTTCTTAGATAATTTTCAGTTAAAGTCTTTAATTATGGATCTAATTTAAATAATCCTTTGATATTAAAGTATCACAGGAACATTAAAGAAAATTCAAAGTCTCATCAAATATGATGCAACATGATTTTACTTGGAAGCATACAATCAGTTAATCTCTGTTCTCATTTGGAATATATCACACAAGACTTCTTACTCTCTAGTTTACACTGGACTTTATTTTATTGATTTTCTTGAGCTATACATTTTTATGTTGCCATCCCTTCCTCCTCCCTCCCGTTTAACCCTCTCCCATCAGGCTGGAGTGATGGCTCAGCTGTTAAAGGCTAGGCTCACAACCAAAATACAATGAACTTTATTAACTCCATAAAAGAGAGTTACAATTACCATTGGCATCTAAATTTCCATATGTTGTTTTACATTAATCATGGGCTCTGTAAATAAGAATTACAAGTATTCTTATTCTAGATGTTGAGCTCTAAGTACTGTAGATAATGTGTTTCTATTTGCTGTGCTTGTCTACCACAAAATCCAAGTTCCAGGTATATTACAGTTACTCCAGAGAGCACATAATTGATCTGGTATTAGCAGATGGATGCACTAAATGAATTATGCATATTTGCATAAAGTGCTTTTCATCGCATACCTGTACTCATAATTTTATGAGAAATTACAAGAGATAATAACAGATTAAGTCATTTTATATCCCTCATGTCAATTTTTCAAGTCCATATTATACATCTCCAGGGATCAAAAATCTGACTTTAGCACATGAAAAAATTTAATGGAATGCGAGGAAGAACAATTATTTCCAAGTATGTTCATCAAGTGCAGGTCAGCACAAAGGCCAGAAGCTGAGGATTTCAGCAGTGTACTCAGAAACTAGCTGAAATACTTCTCAGATATGGGTTTAAAGCTTGTATTTTCACCCTAATTTTTTCTCCAAAGCTGAAACAAACATGCAAACAAAAAAAAAGTATGTCCACTGGTATCTGGAAGTAGAAATTTATATTTTACATAATAAATTTACAATTTATATAACAAATTGCCATTTAAAATTAAATATCCTTTTAGATGAACACACAAAAGTAATCAGCTTAATAGCCCGTCAACAAAAGCTCGCTTCAATATCTGTCTATAGAAAGTCATAAATTTGTGACATATTTAAGCTTTATTTGCATAAACACTGTAATCTTATAAATTAATTTTCTTTACTTTTATATAATTTAGTTAAGCATCTATATAGCTATAAAATTAAAAGTAAGATATCTTAAGAAGCAATACAGTTCACAAACTGCTGATAGAATTTCATTATTCTGTTTTATTACAGAGTCTTATTTACAATAAAAGATGTTAAACTAACATCATCAAGTCTCTTAAAATTAAGTAAAAAGTTTCTAAAGCAGTATCACACCCTTTGTAATAGTATTTCAGGAAACTCCCTATATTTGGTTGCCATCATTGCAGTATCACCTACTCCTACGATCCCTGACACTTTATATATTGAGTCTATTGCATGATTTAGTTATTGAACATTGACATAAATTACATTAAAATGATAGATTAAGTTTTCAGAACATGGTACATATTTTTGTTTGAACGTCAACTAATGTATGTGTGTATTTTTATGTGTGTATGTCATATGATAAGCACTTCATATGACAATGTGATTTTATAATATGTTCCAGATTATCAATTCAGATATTGAAAAAAACAAATTTTATGTCAAATTTGAAGACAGGCTAAACGTTTATACTGGTTCAGACATTCTAATATGCAACGTGATCCTGGATCCTTTATATATAGCAAGGACACTGCCTATCAAGTAGCAGGTCTTTAGTAAATATGGTGAAAATAATAAACGTTTACATTTAAAGACTAAAATTGTGTATCATAAGAAGTCATGTTGTTTATTCAAAAGGAATCACTCTTTTAGTCATTCTATAAAGATTTGTTACATTAATTGTATTTTAAAATATCACAAATATTTAAAGTCCATAGTATGAATTTTAAAATAGAGATTACATATATTAAAGTGTTTAAATTAGAAATTTTCTGCTCTCTATTTTTTGTTTGATTTTAAAGAAATGTTTATGGGCTCTTTCACTATCATGTGATTTTAATAGTTTTTTCAATGACCTTTTAGAAGGTATCTCACGCTAAAAGTTACATAACAGCTCAGGAAAGGTTTGAGTTATGTAAAATTTACTGAAAAGTCTTCTATTGTCCCTGTTCCCACATATCATATACCTTTAAATTCCTTTTTCCTGTTTCTAAACACTGTCTTCACATGTGTTATTCTTTATTTATACTCAGTGCAGAGAAGAGACTCGTGGGGAATATTTAAAAATATCGTGTGTCTTTTATGTGCAATATTAGTTGGAATTATCATTGTTAAAACAGTATTGAAACACACAGAAGCATTTGAAAACAACTCTATTGCTTTTCATTCCCTAAACTTAGACTGCAAAACTATGTTGTCCTACGTAGATGACCAAGCCAGCTTGAATCATCATCTACTCTGACACATACATACAAATAACTACAAACAGAAAGCTGTGATGAAGGAAAAGAATAAGTACATTGCATTTGATCTATCAACATCATGGCATCATGTACAGTATTTTGAAACAGGAAAATCTTACTAAGATTGGAAAAAAAAAAACACTTTCAAAGGAAAGACACAGAAAAGTCTTTTACACGGAGGCCTTATTACCAAATCCATTAATACATTTACTTATATCATTATGCAATCTATAAATATATCAAATATACTTATATCATTGTTCATTTTTATGATAATTCTTTTGGGGAGGTGGTTTGGCTTATATTTTCATATCATTGTTGGTCTTTGAAGGTGGTTAGGACAGGAACACAAACTGGGCAGGAACTTGGAGGCAGGGGTTGACGCAGAGGCGGTAGAGGAATGCTGCTTTGTCTCATATGAGTCCTTTTATACTAGTCAGCTTGAAATAGAAAACATGGGAAATGGGATACGTACATTTGGGAGTTATTTTTGATTTTATGAATTCCCTTCACCCACTGATTATGAATAATCACAAATTAAGACCACTTAATGGGTATGATACAATATCTAATTCAGATTCTCAAAAAATAAATAAAATCAGTATGCTGAATATAGCTATTTGTTTCTTTCTGTCTCTATTACCATTGCTCTAGGCCAGGCTTTCACAGTCATTCTGAACAATAGCCAGACTCCCGTTTCTACTCTTTCACACCTCCAGCCACTAAGATGGACCCGAGTTCCCTTACCATCCATTTTATCTGAGATAATAGTAAAGCTTGGCTTCTTACCATGATTTCATTTTCCATTCATTAACTCTGTTTGCCCTCTTTCAAGCTACACTATTTCAATTTCTTTCTTTGCTCAGTAAGCTCCAGTCATACTGGACTGAGTTCTTCACATTTGTGGAGCACAGTTCTTCACGAACGATTTCCCTCTAGCATAAGTGTACTTCTTGCTCAGAACAAGTTATTTGTTTTTCTTCCCTGAGGATGAGGCTTAAATTGCACCTCAACACAGGCCCTTTTCAACAGCCTCATTTAAAACAATGCGTTTGTCCTATGACTTTTTATTTTGATGCTTTAGTTGCTTTGTCTGACTCTTTTTTTCTTTCTTTTTGTGTTTGTTTGTTTTTACTATTGAACAGATTGTACGAGAGGACATAATATGTCCACCACCTCCACTTTTTCTTCCTCACCTAAATTTTATTATATATATATATTATATATATATATATAATTTTTACTATTTTTTGAAAGTTAGGTTTTTTAATTAATTATTATTTTTATTATGTGTATATGTCTGGATATGTGTATGTGTGCACATGTAGGTGGTCAAGGTAGCTAATAGAATAATATCAGTGGATATGCAATCACATGTGATTGTAAGTCATCAAATGTGGGAGATAGAAAACAAAGTCCTATCCCTTACCATGCACTCTCTATTTCTGAGCCATCTCTTTAGTCACTAAATTTTACATTCTAGAAACAGTATTCAAAATAGTCAAGATAAAGCAGTGATAAAAAGCAATATATTTTTCAAATTTAAGGCATTAATGTTAATATATGTAAGTGTTAAGTTTATTCAATTGTTGTAGACATGTTTAATAATTTGGTATTCTTATTTAGTTAAATGATTGGCAAACACACATCATTTTCATTATGTAGCTATGCATATTGATGTCTACCAAGTTTAGACTGCCAAGAAATTTTAAACCAAAGGAAGGAGACAACTATGAATTTTGCACTGTAGTTGAGTTTCAAGTAAAACTTTTTTTTCTTTTTACAACAAATGGAACATATAATAGAAAAGTTGGGTAGGAGGACAGAAAAGTGGTTGTTGTGATTGTGTAAGAGAAAAATTCTGTAGTTAAATATAAAAGATAGTGCAATAGAGAATGGTTTTATTGTTAAATGCAAGATTTTTTATGAAGTCTCCTGGACTCAAAGGTCGTATCATATACTTCATCTTCTTTTATATCTTTGAAAAGAACATTTTCTTCATTTGAAAATCAACAACTTTATATTAATATTTAATAATTTTATTTATGTTACTTCTAAAGGATATAACTTTAATGAACATGTTACTATTTTTGTGCCATAAGATTTTCAGATACAGTTAATTTGTAACTTAAAGCAAATAATATACAGAATCTGATGAGCACACTGAAACCAGTAAAAATATTTTATTTTTTATATTGCATGTTTTTCCTAATAACTCCACAACTTGAATTTCCTATTTATAATAAAATCAAATTATAGGTTTAACATATAATTATGTCAAAAAAGGACATATGATAATAATCTCAAACAACCCTATAACTATAAATAGTTTATATGAGGAAAAATAGTTAATATTTTGAAGAATCTTACAGAAATATTTTTGGTAAATTATCTAATTTTTCTAATTTTAAAACTATATTAACTAATTTCTTTAGTTTTAACAATTTATGAATGATGTTTCTGATATTGCAACTAATTTTAGATCATTTATTTTAGGGAGATATTTTCTCTTTAACATGTTTACTTATATTTACATACAGCTGCAGAATTCTTGCTATCATTTTACCATAATCAATAAATTAAAAAAAACACCTAGGACCATGGCAACCTTACTTGTGTGTTTGTCCAGTATTGTCTTATAACAAATCATATCACACAATAGATATATCACATAATAGTGATAAATCCACTGCTTTATCTAGTTGAACAAGTTGACTTAATGAATTATTTTGTGTGCAATTCATTATTTTTATAACATGAGCACCCTAACAGATGCATCAACTCATTTAGACTATATGGTACCCTGCTAAGGGAGAGTAATCTTTGAATAAATAGATCCCTGATGACCAGTAACTATTAGAATTGTTACACTTGGTTAATTTACACATGAAATAAGACTAGGTTTTCTATAAACTAGTAAGGGGATGCAATCTTCAGAGATTAAAATATGAGTTTAATTAAAATATACCAATACCTCAATGATACTGTGATTCAAAAAAAAATACAACTGGAAACCATGGCATACGAGAGACAGTCTAACAGAACGTGTGCGTCTACTTAATCAGAAGAAGTGATATGGGAAGCACTATTACTTTCACATTGATTCAAAGAGCATTGGGAAATAGAAAGTTAATCTAATCTATTTATCTTTACAGCATATAGTTTTACATCCAGTTCAAAGACAAGAAGCCTTGTCTATAGTGAGCTTTCCCTTAGCCCATCTTAAGGAGGGAGGTAGCCCACTTCTTGTCAGCATCATTATTTGACCCTCTCTTAGTGTGGAAGATTAGGGATGGGGTAGGAGGTCAGAGGGTGAATGCAGTCTATTCATCCATGAAGGATTTTATATATAATCATTTGGCAAAAATAGACACAGAGCAATGACATTTCATTATGTGACTGCCCTTAATCAAGAAGGAAGGTTATAGAAAAATGAAAATTTGTTCCATATAAAATAGCAGGTTTCAAAAAATAATAAAATTATAAGCAATATGAAAAGAATCTTCTAAAAACTAAGTGTGTTAATCACATCTCTGACATTTATTTTTATATATTACAATTAAATGCAAATTTTACTTGAATCTTTTGTGCTTTCCATATAATCTGTCACATTCCACCTTTTAGATAGACAAGCACTAATGTTCAGCTTGCTGTCTCATAATACAACTACAAATTAAGAAATATTTCTTTAAAATACCAGATAAGTAATTTATAGAAGATTGATAATTTATTATTAATTTGCCTGATTATTTTAGTATTCTCTCAATATGTGAGGTTATACCTATAATTATCACAGTATAACAAATAACCATTTATTACTGATGAAAATGTGACCATAGTTTGTAACTTTGTATTGGAGAACAGACTCAATTTTATCGAACTTTATTTTGGCTATTGATAATTTTATACTTACACTTTTAGTATATTAACACAAATTCAAATTAAAAGCTTTATTGAGTGATATTTAATGGTCCTTTTAAGTTGATAGGATAGCTAGAAAATACTCCCAAGCACTAAGTTATGCAAGTTGAAACTAACAATAAAGTTCATATGTTTCCTATTTTCTCTAGGTAAAAAAAAAATCATTAAAAAGAATGAGAAATTCATTAATAGAAAGAAGAAAATCAATCTAAGAAATAAGAAACACCTCCACTAGTTTTTTGCATTCGATACAAATGTTCATAAAGTCATAGTTGAGTATGACCTGCTTTAGTAGAATGGTACTTTAGTTTGGGGATATTCACATGTGTTTTATACACCTGAATAAAGCCAGGGCCTAGGACTGGTGCTGACTTACATAGGTACTATAGGTATTAACTATTCATAAAAATTCAGCCTGCAATCACTGCAAACTTTGTAGTGAACATGAATCTCAATCTTCATACACTTTTAATTTCCATAGACAATAATATTGGTATTATATACATATCTGACTTCCTCATTTTTAAAAATTGTTTTCCTTCCAAATACATGGTCAAGTAAATAACTACATATCATTTTCAACCGTCATTTTATTTCCACATGAGTAAACTAAACTACACCTGAGTACTTAATAACAATAATCTTTGAAGACGGATGAGGGACACGTCTGAAATTCTACCTCTGTGGACGTGTATGGCATTATAGCTGCTGTCACCCACATGACAATGTTACAGGGAATATATATATATATATATATTACAAATAATAAATAATTATGATTGCATATTCTTCAGATAAAAAATAATAAGTAAAACGTATCAATAATATTACTTATCAACAGGAATATGTGAATGTTTTCTGAATGACTGCTTCATTTCTCGATAAAGTAATATGGCCAGATACACACTTAGGACAAAAGTAAGGCTTTGGTCTTTGGCTTGCCTTCTCTCTCAACCTCCTATCAAGCACAAAGTCCCCTCTCTCATCTGACCTCTATTGGTACTTTCAGAAATTGTCCTCTTGACCATTACACATGTATCTTACCTGTTAAATGGCAAGTGTAATTGGTCAAAAGTGCAATAGACTTGAAGTCTGTGCAGAGTGTCTTTGTTAACAGGTGACATCTTGGTGATCCTCACCATGTCAGAGAGAGCATCCAGACAGGTATTGCTAGAAAACTTTTGTGGTCGTTTGATACTTGGCGTGAAAGCCATATAGGACATGCAGATGATGTTTTTCTATATCCTTAAACATTCATAGCAGAAATCCGAAGAGATATATTTCATGAAAAAAAAATGAGTGAAAGGAAAAAATACTCAAATATTTTACAGGCTTTTCATCATTTTTCCCCACACAGTATTTGCTTTCACTTTTCCACTACCCTATTGGTAAAAGTCCTCTAAATATCAGATAACAACTAGACTTTATGAATAGGATATTCATAACTTGGAATCTCAGATTTAGCACTCACTCATCTGCCCAGGTCTTTCAAAAATAGAAACAGCAACACAGATATGCGAGCATCTGTTGCAAGGATAATTTGAAAAAGTGAATGGTTGACAAAGTTAAGCAGCTGAGTAAGGTCTACCCACAGTTACTAGAGAACACGGGCTGATCATTGGTTACAGGTGTATAGGTACAGCCAGAGTCATGACCTTTCTGTCAAGAAGCTATGAAGGAAAATCCACACACTGCTGTTTTGAGAAAAATTCTCCAAGAAGCAGTTAGGTCTATGCCACACACGTTGACCTCCAGTGAGACTGCACAATCAGAAGCAATGAGACAAATGCCACTAAGCAACCCATGTGCTGAGGAAGCTCAAGCATTGGAAAGAATTCGAGATAGAAAGGAAGAGAGCTCCAGGGGCAGCTGGACCCAGGCAATGCAACCAGGGCTCTCAGATTAGGAAACATCCTAGACATCACAGTGCGGCAAGTCCAGAGGAGCTGACCCAGTGCACAAAGTTACCTGCAATAGTGGACACGAGAGCTCACTCCCAAGGCACCCTCCTGCCCCAGCCCTTTGGCTTGTCCCTTACCTTGGTTGGAGACATGACTGCAGTCGCCGGTCCAAGCGGTCAGCAGGGGCAAGAAGAAACCAAATTGCAAAAGAAATTCCCGGACTTCGCAGCCCCCCATGGCTCTCACTGGCTCTCTTCGCCTCTCCTTTAAAAAGAAGTGACAGTAACGCAGCCAGGTGTTCCTGATAGGGTGGGGGTCCTGGCCCGAGCTCTCTTCTTCTTCCTCCTCCTCTTCCTCCTCCACCCGGCCCGCAGGGGAAGTCCCGGGGCGCCCCCCGCGCGAGGCCCCGTGAGCAGGGCACGAGGGTCCAGGCTGTCCAGGTGCAGGAGCAGCTGCTTCGGAGGAGGGTGCTGCCTGCGCCGCCGGGGAGCTCCGGGCGGCTAGAGGCGAGGGGAATTGCATCCACCTCCGTGTCCCGCTCCAGCGAGGAGGACTATTCACTTGGGCCCAAGAGAGCGCGCGCACAAGAGCGAGCTCAGGCTATAGTTTGGGGGAGGGGATGAAGGACGGGGGAGGATGCCTGAAAGAGGGTACTGGGGGTTAATAGAGATGTCCAGACGGGTAGTGAAGGTGCAGTTCTGGACACCCAAACGTCTCTCTGCACCCAAGTTGACACTTGAGCCCAGAGCAGAAGGGGCACAGCAAATAGCAAGGGGAGCTTGGGCGACCAGAACTTTCCCTTGGCTGGTGTCTGGAGAACCCCGCAATGAGGCTCCGCCGGGTATCCAGTGGTCCCAAGGGAGCAGCGTACTGAGCGCTCAGCCTCTTCACTGAGTGACCTGGTCTGAGTGTCAAGTCCTAGCCACCACCGATTAGGTGGCATATGCGCCTCCCGCCGGCCATGGCAGAGGCTTACTTACTGGGTTTCACTGAAGCTACCTTAGTCCCCCAATCCCTCGCGTCCCTCCTCCCCCATATAATGTTAGACTGTCAGCTCTGGACACCACCTTCCCTTTTGCCACATTTCTCCCGCTGGAGGGGGTGAGGGTGGCAAGTCAGCGCCCTGGGCACAGCTCGGCGATGGTAGTGGTCAGTTCTGAAGTGTCTGAGTGCCAGCCTCCCAAACTTGGCCACCAGAGCGAACCAACAAGCTTTCTGGCCACCTCTCCTGTTCCAAGTCCTTGGAAAGCAACGATAGAGAGGAGTCTCTGCAGGCTGGAAGTAGACTGGTGCCTAGCACCTTGACTCGCCTAGGTCTTCGCGTCGGCATATGGGGGTGACTTCGCCAGGGAGGTCACCAGCATCATCATGGCAGTCCTGGTGCCTGGCTTCCGAGGACCTCGACAGTCCGCTGATCCGCTGAGGCAGTTGTGGCGGGCTAAGCGCTGACAGCAGCCCAAGAGCTTAGCTCTGCGTGGCCAAGTCCGAAGCAGAGTGCGCGCGGCTTCTGGTGCGCTCTCGTCCAGACGCCCCTTCTCAGAATGCGCTGCCTCCCAGTTCCGGGCGCTCCTAAGCCGCTGTACTGGCTACTTGGTGGGATCTGACCCTGGGCAGAAGAACAGGATTAGCTGATGGGAAGGGGTGTTGCCACCTGCCGTCTCCGAGCAGTCGTCCTGCTGCCTGCCGAGACCGGTGCACGGAGGGCAGGGCCCTAAAGCGCTGCTGAGCTCGGTGGAGCCCCGCGATCTGGCAGCAGCTGTGACTCAGGTGCAGCCAATTCGGCGCTAGAGGGGGTTAGTAGACAACAAAAATTCCCTCACTGCTTAAAGGTGTAAGAACTGGCTACACCTGCGAAAAGGCACGAGAATGGTTTTAGGCTAAACTTACAGTATTTGTTGAGTCTCACTGTAGAGACCTTATCACCGACATTGTAATTTCTGGAATGCATTAGTTAATGTCGTTATCGTTTTCGTTATTGAAGAGACGCAGATTGACTCTCTTGAGTAAGGATTTAAACAACAACAACAAAAAATCCATCTCCAAAGGCAACAGGAAGGGGTTATTTGAAGGTTTATTGACGGCACTGGAGAAAAGTGAAGCGAATTTCTATAGCATAGAGAGGATATTTTCCAAGTGGACATGGGGTTCAGATAGGGGATGGTTGTGTCAGGGACCTTAAAAGGGGTAGGTCTAAGACCAAAGTGTTCCATATTTTACCAGAAATTCTGGAAATGAAGCAGGTTTCCAGGCATTTTGATGATGCACAGAGTTGTGTGTGGTTCACATTCTAGTTAAGGGAATTTAGCCCATGCCTTACAGTCAGTCAATCAGAGGAAAAAAGACAGGAGCAACGGCCGGCCGGAATCTAAAGCTGCTCTCTCTCATGGAGAGAAATGTAACGTGCAAGTGTGATGACGCTTTCTAATTGGTGGCTACTTTCACAGTCATTATGAATTCATACACAGCTTTTCAAAGATGTCCACGCCAATTTAAATGTATGCAAATCACATCTACAAAGATGGAGTTCGTATGCCAGTGTTTACAGTAGTAAAATCTGATTTTGTTACTCACTTTACCAGTGTTACTGATATTGACGAATGGCATAGGCACTTGCAAATTCAATTTAGTTTACTAACTCAGGTGTAAAATAAAAATCTACATGAGCACACCACAAGAAGTTCTGTCTAATCTTTTCCGAGTGCATAATGACTATGCTGGTGGTTTAATTATATGTAATAATTCCTTTTCTGCTTATTCTCAGTGGAAAATAATTAACATAATTTCAGCATCACATTTATAAATGAACATTTAAACTCACGTTTTTATGTTTTATTTGAATCTTAAATTTGAAACAATTTATTATAAACAATGAAACAGTCAGAAGCTATACTTAAAATCATATTAGAAGGGAATGATTCTAATGGAAAGAAAATGAAGGGAATAACAAACAGAAGCAAAGCTGTGGGTCATTTTCCAAGACTCACGCTAAATTTCATAGCAGAATACGATGTCTGAACTTCAAAGTAGCTCTAACACTTGATTATACTGAATTTCCCTTCTAGCTCCTCTTCACTCCTTGTTTGAATAAGACATGGCAGAGCGTCACTGAATATGTATCCTCTATTCAGATGATGGCTGTCTTACTGATTGTGTCTTTTTAAGAAAAAAAATAGTGACAAGATTTTTGCCCCATATTGAAGCATGTGTCATATGTTTAGAATTACTTTGATACTGTTTCTTGAATTTTTAGAAGATAGGGAAAACTTATTCATTATTCAAGTACTTTATTAAGGTATATAAGTAAATTAATCCATGAATTGGATTGCAAATATTATGCATAAACATTATAATAACATTAATTAATAAGACAACTTAACCATATATATTCCTACAAAATATACCTACATATATGCATTCTAATTTTTTTATATATTCACTTTTCTTCACTCAGAAAAGATTTAAGTGTAAACTATTTTGTATGAATAAAACTAATTTTTTGTATAAGGCTGCCTTGGAACACTCAGGCCTAAACCAAAGGGGATAGCTCCATCAACTAGCTGTGGTCAGGGCTCAGAGAGCACCGTGGCAAAGGAGATAGAGTGTAAGAGTCAAAGGGGATGGAGGACTTCAGGATGCCAAGGCCCTATCAATCAACAGGAGCAAAGATCATATGAAGTCAGAGTCTGAAGCAGTGTGCACAGGTCTGCACCAGGTCCTTCCTGCTTAGTGTTTTTATGCGATTCCGGAGTGCAAAAATAAGTAGGTGTCTCTTATTCCTATGCCTATTCTTGGGCTCTTTTCCTTCTGTTGGTTTGCTTTATCAAACTTCAATGTGCTGATGTTCTGTTTTAGCATCTATTTTATTTTAGGTTCATCCCTTAGAATCTTGACTGTTTTCTAATGGGCGACAGATAGGGGGTGGATCCGAATGGAAAGGGAGGTGGGGAGGAACAGGGATGCCTGGAAGAAGGGCAAAGCATAATATGTGTGAGGAAAAACAATCTATTTTAAATAAAGGACAAGAAATAATAACTAGAAATAGTAAGATAAAATGCAGCCATCGGAATCCTGCGTGAACTAGATGCAGTTACTAAGCAGAGATACACTTCCATTTGTTTTTTTTTTAGCAGTGTTGTCATATTTGCTGACATGTGACAGTTTCAAAATTATAAGCCTCTCAAAGAACCAGATGCAATATTCATGTAGATTTATCTGCACTTGTCTATTTGAGTCATACCCATATTCATAAAGGCATTCACGTCCCATTTTTCAGAGCTATATTGTTCAGAATTCTTTTGTATTCTTTCAGAGCATTGTTCTTCAAGATATATGTGATCCCCTTTCAGGTAAGAAATGATTAAATTTTTATTAAGTGAAAGATATGTGACACAAAAACCCAGTCCAACTATTCACTTATAGTAGGAAAAAAAGCAGTATTCAATGCTATTTGCTTTGTAAAATGATGAAGAGATTGGAGATTTAACCTGCAATTAATTCCCTCGAGGAAAAACAAGAAGGATTATTTTGTTTAATACTCAGCATGTTTCAATGATGGGGAAATCTCAAGTATATTATTCTGGCAGAAAAGTAAATTAATCCATTTACAGAAGCAATTTGCATTCTCTGAGGTCAAGAAAGAAGAAACACAAATAAGAGCTCTGATCCTCAAAGATGCCGTGAAACATCAGATCTTAAAGATTAAGTCTGCACTGGAGATATACACACCTGCATGCGCCTTTATGCTGATACCAGCATCAGTGACCTACTGTGCACAATAAAAATATTTTTATATCATTAACTTTAATATCTGAATTAAGGATGTGGTTGACTTGTATATGATTTAGCCTGCAGCAATTAGAAGTAAAATTCAACAGCTAAAGTAAAAACAATCTAAAAACTTAAATATAGCTACTCTGAGGTTCTTTACTTAGAAATTACATATCTCTTTTTCAGTTAGCAAAGAGTTTCTTTAATATTTCTGTTCTGGATAAAACATTATATTGAAGATTAGACCCAAATATGTTTCCTGTTGTTTATATATTTTAAGGTATACTATAAAACAAATCATGATTAAATAAATGTAGCATAGTCTTTGATACTGAATATGTACTAATATAAATCAGCTTGATAGAAGTGATTTCTTGCTTTATTAAATTGGAAAATTTTATATTCAACTATAGAAGAATATCTAAACCCAAGTGTAAATACTTTGAAGCTTATTATGTTTCTAATAATAGAGGATTTAATCCTGAAGCACAAATGGGTCTTACTGTGAGCTTTGTTCTTAAGATGAACAGATTACTCTCATGATAACTCCCAGTTAGACAGATTCACATAGTATGTATTATGTGTATATAGTAATTTATAATGTTATATGGAGTACATTGT
Organism: Alexandromys fortis; assembly: GCF_014885135.2. NCBI lineage: Eukaryota > Metazoa > Chordata > Mammalia > Rodentia > Cricetidae > Alexandromys > Alexandromys fortis. The sequence goes on along the minus strand of NW_026067944.1, from coordinate 19,725,345 downwards.
TAGTAGCAGAAGTTTTTTAAATAGATGTTAAAAATTAGAACAGTGGCGCCAAATATTTTTTCGTTAATAGATGTATAGGTAGAGCTATTGATATATTTAAAAAATCAGTAAAGATATCACAGCTTACCAAACAGTTAAACATAATCGCTATTTAAGCACATGTGAGATCTGGGCAAGATGTCTCACACCTGTAATTCCAACATTTCTTAGGCTGAGGTACAGTAATTATTTAAGGCCTAATCCATGTTAAATAATGAGTTATAGGCTAACCTGTTCTACTAAGTGAGGCCCTGTCTCAAAATCAAATAAAATAAACACATCATTATTTAGAAAGAAATTTCTTATGGAGATACTTTTGAAAATTTGCAGTGTCCTCGAGAAAATCACATATGAGGGCAAAGTTAGGCAGCAATATGAAGAACTGTGTTTGTCACATGAGTGACATAGACATTCTATAAAACGTGTTGCTACTTTATAATTATGAGTAAAGAGCTAGCTATTGTCAGGGGATGGAGTGAGTATATACAGATACTTATATTCTGTTGAAAACCTAATAGATAGAAGTAAAGATGTACATTACGTTAGAGTAATATTAAATTTCCCACATAAATTTCACATATTAGGTACATTAAATTGTCAATGGCATGCCATAGCTCATATGGAATATAACACAGTGTCTACGACTTCTTTTTCAGCTTTCCAAACATAATGTACAATAAAGCACCCAGAGGCTCAGAACTGCAAATAAGAACCTTGGTCCCAAAAAATATCTGAAACATCTCCTTCCAAGAACTTTTGCTACAAAGTAATTCTTATCAGACACACTTAAAGATCCCTTCTCTTTACCTAGTGTATTGTCTGTCCTGGGTTCATTATAAAAAAAAAACCTAGATTTTCATTGCTGATACCAAAATACTTGAAATGTATACCTGTTAACACTATTGGAATGATAATATTGCTGACAAACTTATTTCTATGTCATTTTTCTTGTAAAATCTAGCTTCATCATTTTTCTGGAGCATGCACAGAACTTCTCAATGTAGGACCATCACAGGACATAGCAAAAGTATATTTTATTAAATTTCTATTTGAATACTTCAATATAAACTAAAAGTATACTCGCTACTGTATTTCATACAGTAAAAGTAAATCACATGCATTGAACTGTACAAATTTTTACTTAAAGTTAGTATAGTTTTGTTTTTTTTCCCATAAATTGTTGCCCATTTGACATTTCAAAACTGATAGTTAATGATATTTATTTTGTATTCAATTAAAACAAAGTTGTTTTGACACAGCTGGTCATTCTGGAACAAGAAAGATAAACTAAATGACTCATTACCTATAAGGTAGAATAAATTTACATGTTATTGCTTAAAAAATTTCTACATAGGTAAAAAAGAAAAAAAATATATTAAATAAGACTTTTGTTGAAATTATATTTCAGTTTACATTGTGAGAACTGAAAATATTATTGAGCTTTCAGAGTCTTAATATTATAATATTAACTAACATCACACTCATGAGCATCAGCACTATCAATAAATAGGAAAATTTATCAATGTCAATTTGTAAAAAATTATATAACAAACCATAATGCTTTTTCAAATGAAATATATATCTATATTTATGCTATTACCTACGACAGTACTAAAAAATACAGAGAAATTAAGATGATTATTGTTTAAATTTATTTGTAAAATTATTACCATTGACTTTTAAAAATAAAATGTATTGGCAAGAAAAAAAATTTCTACATAATTTAGTCAAAATATTTTGTGGATAGCATTATAAATAAAACTTCTTTGAATGTAGTTGCACAGTTCAGCAATTATGTAACCTTTAGTACAGTATTTGATGTGGCCAAATGGTCATGGTACAGTCTTAAGAGGATGAATCTCTCTACATCAAGCGTATGCTTGTGATCACAACAGTGATGATAAAGATATTATTCCTTTATTGTGAGTAAAAATCAAATTGATCTGTATTGGATTCATCAATATTTTTGTATTTTTTATAATAATATAAACTCCTGAGATTTAGGTACTCAATCTCAGTAATCATTTTATATTTCTCACAGTCCTTGGTAAAAAATGAAGAGAGAATGTAGCTTTAAAAGCATATCCTGAGGCAGGAAACTATTTTAGAGATCATGTTTTCATTGAATGACCAAATGTATTATGTACTTATGACATGTGAAAGCATACATATATTTCTATTTTACTAGTATCAAAATAAAATTTCTGAATTAAGCATGCTTTCTGTAATCAAATAACATTGTCAGGGTAACGAGACAAGCAACTAAAACACCAGGTGTCTCCACCAATGTGTGTGTTTGTGCCTTTCTTATATTTTTGGTTGTGAGCCTTTCCTTTAAAGGCTGAGCCATCTCATATATATATATATATATATACATATGTATATATATATTCCTTGTGTTTTTTTCTTTGGCTCTTTTGATTGTTTGGTTGTTTTGTCATACTCAGATTTATATGGTTTTTAGTTATCTTGTTGTGTTTTATTTTATTATTCTTATTTGCCTATTTGTTTCTAAGGAGAGACAAAAATAGAATGTGGATCTGGATGGGAAGGGAGAGAGAGGAACTAAGAATAGTGGGGACTGGGAAAACTATAATTAGAACATACTGTTTAGGAAAACAATCTATTGCCCATAAATGTATACTGCCCAGATATAATGTGCTATTTTAGAGTTTTATTAAATTAGGGAGACAATATAGAAATTTGTCACTCTAATACAAACTCGTTATCTTAGAAAATTATTTCCATTATATACACATTATTTAACTGATGTACCTTCTTTTGAGCGCTATACTTTTGAGACAATCCCGGAGTCACCATATCTGCTGTTCTGCACAGCACTGTCCTCCCAAGAGGACAAAGTCACATTGTCATGGGATTCAGAAACAGTAGTAAAGTTTCCAAAACTAATGCCCCCAGAAAGATTGCAAAGAAGTGGCAGGTTTTATATTTGCCTTACTTTATATTACACTTTGTTATGGATTACATTTTATTTTTCAATTCTGTTATTATTTTATTTACATAGATAAAAAAACACCTTTTTGTCATAGCCACATTTTTTAAGATAAGAAACTGCATAGTAATGTCAGCAAATTGTTTACCACCTGTCAATTATGTTCCCCTAAAGTACTCGACTTAATGATATGTTAAAGCCTTAATTTGTCCCTGCCTTCAATGTTAAAAAAAAGTAGTTACCAAAATAGCATAACCTGCCTAGTTTCCCAGGAACTAGACATAAAATGGGAAAACAGTCTAGGCATTCTGACTCTCAGCTATGCCGGTCATTACACTGTTTTCTAAGTTCCAGAATATTCAAAATACAAAGATTCTGCTAATATATAATTTACATGTATTTGTTTATTTACCTACATATAAAAAATTATCAAGTCTGGGGAGGGGGGAATGCGAGGCGGCGGTGGGGAAGAGACAGAAATCATAAATAAATAAATAAATAAATAAATAAATAATAAAATAATAAAAATAAAAACTAATAATCAAGTTTAAATATTAAAAAACGATTATCAAGTCTAGTGAAATTAAACTCCACTGCAAAATGCTTTCGGTGAATCACCTTCTCAGTTCCTAAATGGCCTAGTCCTTATTTGAACTGGCCCAAATTGGTACAACGTTGGTTTGCACGATTTTTTTCTATTTTTTATAAGGTATATCTTTTAAGTAGAAGCCGTCTTCTGAAGTGCGAGCTCGTCCTGACTCATCTGTTCTGTTGCCTGCTCCATCTGCAGCCTCTTTTCAAGTCTCCGCTTCAGTGATAAATAAAGCAAAGCTGTGCACACCGAGCTTCCACGTTCTAAGTGCTTGCAGTGTGTCCCGTACTGCTCTACGTGTATTGTACATGCTAATTTCTCTCCCTCACTGTCTGTAATCCCATTTCAGAAACAATATAATTAAGATATAGGAGTTATAGTCTAATGGCAATCAGAGCATGAGTTTCATTTTATATTAGTGAAATTTTTCTTTGATAATTTTAAACATTTACATAATTAATACTGATTGCTCTTACCCTTTCTCACCCTTCAGTCTCCTACCCCTGGCAATCCTCCTCCTTAACCCCTGTATATCTTTGTCTTTCATTCATTTCAGCCGTACTGTTGGGCTGTTTGTTCATTCCTGTCTGCCTAGATTCCTGAAATGATCACATAGAAACTATATTAATTTCATCACTGTTTGACCTAATAGCTTTAGCTTATAGGCCAGCTTTTACATCCTAAACTAAACCATCGATTAATCTGAGGTCATGAGGTTATGGCCTACTGGCAAGGTTCCAGTTGGCAGCTCTTGTCTTTATCCTTTGGTAGCTATATGGCTTCTCACTGACTGCCTACTTTCTCTATATCCTTTCCAGCCTGGCTATATTCTGTTAAGCCACTGGCCAAAAGTAGCTTCTTTATTCGTTAACCAATAAAAACAACACATATACAGAAGTACTTTCCGTACCCATTTACTTTTTGCTTTGTGATCCACTGAGTTTAGCAATGATCGTAAGCCCATCTCTATGGGACTCGAATTCTTTCTTCTGGGCACGGCATAGCCATTGCAATCCTGCACTCATAACAGATATTGCTTCCTGGACAGGCACACAACTAAACTTGTCAGTAGTTGATCCCTGGCTTGGGATTGATCACAGGGCTCTATCGTCTCCCAGATAAACCACTGTCTGCTGAGAGTTTCTAAGATGTGGTGAATTGTTCTCTTTGGTTGGTTTCTAAATTTTAGAGTGCCCTGTATTTTTTTTTTTTTTAATTTACTCAAGGGATATTCAGAAGAACTAAGAAGTTTGCACAGCTTTTCTAGAGGGAAATAAAACTGAATCAGTCTGGAAAGTGACAAAAAATAAGAAATAGATACGTTTCCTGTATATGGTTAATGTAATGATGACAGGACTGTCTAATGATCCAATTATTATCAGCTTAATAGTAATAATCAGCCTACTTGTTCATGCTATCCTGTTAGAGCTATAAATGGATCAAGTACATAACTATGAATGTAACAATTCATATTTTTAAAAAGCCTATTAAAATCATAAATCAAAATACTTTTGAATTTGAAACCATTTTGATTAGTCTTTATTGTGGTATCTTTCAGAGTAGACTCTTTTTGTCCTGTTTTAAATCAGTACAATTTTATTATTCTTTTTAGCCAAAAAGTCAACACAGATCACTCGAAAAAAAAATGAACCTTTATTTAGAGACAAATATTTAGTCTTTATTCTAAAATGAAGGTATGATGATGTTGGTAACTAAAAAAAGTTTATAATATTGATTATATTTTTACAAAAAATTGGAAAAATTAGCTATGGACTTTACATATATACACATGTATCTTGCGTAATTAAAATGTATATATCATTTGTTGTATATATTTTAGTTCAGTATCAATTCTGTTACTGAAAACATTTTTATTTTTCAGGACTGATCTGACTTTGACACTTGTCACTAAGCAAGGGTAAATTACTCTGTAACCAGTGTAATTATGACAGTATCAGAAGTAATATTCCCCAGATTCCCAGTGGAAAACTTCTCCAGACCCTCAGTCAGCTAGAACAAAATAATTTCATAGATGCTAAGCACACATGCATGGGTAAAACGACTTTTCATGAATTTTCCTATGTAACCAATAAGGCTTTTGAAAGTCATTAATTATGGACTAATGGACTTCTTTATAATATAAAGCTAAAGACACTTGAGTAAGATGACTTTTGTTGTTGTTTTAATTTAGAATGTGTATTTTTCCCTTTAAGGTGTCCCTTTCCTCCATCAAGGACTTTTCATATACCCAATTCTGGCTTGGAATTAATAGTCATCCTGCCTCATTGATTATATACATAACAGCCATGAACCGTCACACCTGCTTTTCAAATTATTCTTTTAGTTTTAGAGGTAACATAACAATCCCAAAGAAGAGAGAGTAATTAAAAAATGACACTCTTGTGCTCTGATAAAAATATAAGTTATTGTTTTTGTATACTTCTTTAAAACAGCTTAAGTTATCTTTATTCAAACTTGCATACTGATTTTATCTAACCTAAAGTATGCTTTCAAGACTATTGCAGTTCAATAGTTTTATAAACTGTTTGAGTTTATTGGACATGGGATTGTGATATATAGATGTTCTTAAAATGTAATTTAAAGATAATCTATGAATATAAACAGTTAAGAAAGGTGGCAATATTTTTAGTGCAATAATACAAATAGCATAAGCCAAATAAGTATTTTGAAGTCCTCAGAACACAAAAAAAATGTTTAGCATGTACATATACTATTATTAGTGAAGAATTTCAACATGGGGAATTAAGTTTTTATTTTGTCATTATTTGATGGGAAAATTAAAAAAAACATTTTCCTGAAGTAGGGCATAATTTTGCAAATAAGAAAAAAAAAAGGAGTAAGAATCCCTGACCAAAAAATTTTAGGTAAAACTATGAACTGAATTGAACTCATTTATTTTACTCTACTTTGAAATATTCCCTTTGTGTTAAAACTTTTCTTTGAGAGACACAATTACAAGTTACTCTTCAATTATATTAGTATTTTCCTTTCGAATTAAACTGTTATCTTTATGCTTATGTGAAATACAAATAATTGGACTCAGGCCACTTTTATATCATGTTATCAATAGCACTATTAGAACATACCAGTATTAATAATATACATTTGAACACATGTATCTTTCAGAATAAACTGTCCCAGATTGCTCAGGGAGCTAAGTCTCTCACAGTTTTTTTTTTTTTCATACTATTTATATGGAACTTGATATTTGTCTCTCAACAAATACTTTCTGGAAAATTTCATCTGTCATGATTTATTCATGTGGCTTTTAATGTTGCATATAATGTAGTGGCATAAAGCAATCATTTCATGTGGACTCTGGGGGTCAGACAAGCACAACAGAGATAAGATCTTGTCCCTCCTTCAAGGCACAAAACTTAAAGTCTGTGGGAATCAAGTTATTAGGTATTTTGTTTAATTGGTGGTTAATGTTTGGCTGGGACATCAGCTGGGATCATCAGCAGTAATGTCACATTTTTGTGTGGCTCTTTCTGTCATTTACCAGCACTGTTAAACTATAATTCATTATTATTTGCCACTAGCTAGAAGAGAAACATTATATTTCCAGTGGCTTTCTACCTGCCTAAATCTGTGACCCTTTCATACATTTCCTCGTGTTGTGGTCAGCCCCAACCATAAATTGCTTTCATTGCTACGTCATAACTTTAGCCAGTACGTGCAGTAGGATCAAAAACCCATTGCCATTGTTCTTGAGTTCTCAGTAGTCCTCATTGTCCGCTATGTTCAGCGAGACCGGTTTTAACACAGGCTTTTTCAGACCCAGGTCAGCTGGCCTTGGTGAGTTCCCAATAGAACATCCCCATTGTCTCAGTGTGAGGGTGCACCCCTCGCGGTCCTGAGTTCCTTGCTCGTGCTCTCTCTCCTGGTGCTCCTGATTTGGACCTTGAGATTTCAGTCCGGTGCTCCATTGTGGGTCTCTGTCTCTGTCTCCTTTCATCGCCTGATGAAGGTTAATTAATATTCAGGAGGATGCCTATATGTTTTTCTTTGGGTTTTGGAAAGCAGTGTGGAGGTTTCTCAGGAAATTCGGGATCAATCTACCCATGGACCCAGCAATACCACTCTTGGGAATATACCCAAGAGAGGCCTTATCATACAACAAAAGTATATTCTCTACTATGTTCATAGCAGCATTGTTTGTAATAGCCAGAACCTGGAAACAACCTAGATGCCCTTCAGTTGAAGAATGGATGAAGAAAGTATGGAATATATACATATTAGAGTACTACTCGGCTGATAGTATTCTTAAAGGAAAGGAAAATTTGAGTAGGATTGGCAATGAAAGGAAAGAGGACAATACAGTGGGAAATAATGGGAAGAAAGGTAAAGAACATGAAAGATAATTGGAAATCCCTTAAGGAAATGAATTATTTTTTGTTTAATTAAACTAGAAGAGTTTTGGTGTGGATCAAGTGATGATGGTATACCAGAAACCAGAGGCCTTGAACCAGACCAGTGATTCGTTGTAATGAACAATTTCAAAAAGCTGATTGGACAAAAATGACACACTTTTCACATAAACTATGTGACACCCCACTCCCAATGCCACCAGGATGAATTAAGAGGTGTTGGAGAGGCAGAAAAAAAGTGAAGATTTTGTATTCAATTTTTTTTAGTTTTGTTCTTGTTTTCCTTTGGTCACTTTTTTTGTTGTTGTTTTGACTTTTTAAAATTTTCTTTTTTTTGTGGCACTGTAGGAGTAAAGGGAGAGTATGGGACAACTGGGACATGAGAAGTATTGAGGTACAAATGCACAATTCTCAAAGAATCAATAAGGTAATTATGTTAAAAATGGAGTAAGAAAAATTTTATATATATATATGTTTATGCATATATAAGTATGTGTGTATGTATATGCACATAATTTAAATTATGTCACAATATTTATGGGAATCATTCTCACATACGTGCCTTCATGAGCCATAGACTGTTTGAAAAAGCCTCAGTACACGACATGGGATACTTCTTTTCAGTCTCTAGACAGAGGAGTAATGATGAAATTGCTACAATTGCCCTACTTCACATTTTATATCTAAAGATGGGGAAGTAAAAATCTAAAGCTTTTACTAAGTTCACATTTTTTTCACCCATTGTCTTTCTTTTCTTTCTTCCTTTTCATTCAATTGTTATTATCTTAGTTACAACTTTTCCTATTTCACCTTTTAGGAAAGTGCCTCAAATGAAGTATGAAAATTCAGGTGGCTTCATTTCTAATATAAATTCCACAAGTAACTAGATAGGTAGTCTTTGATCACTTACTATCACAAGGCCTTAATTAATTCTTCAAAAACATTGGGGATTAAAATAGATTATCTTTCTAGCCCTTGCTACTTTAAAATAACACAATTCAAAAACGTGTAAAACAAGGCAATTACAAGGTATAAACACTGAAACCTCATTTGGAGGAAACATAAAAATGAATCAAGCACTTAGCGTGGGTTACTTACTGAGATGAACTAAAGTAGGGCTGCAAGACAAATTGCTTTAGGCTAACTTGTTTTCATAATACAATAAAATAAAGCATCAAAATTCTCTATGGAAATAAACTTAAGTCCCTTCATTGACTTCTAGGAGAAATAAATATGATTCCTGTGTAAAGGGGATATTGGATGCTATAATGGAGAGGGCATTCAATTATAGTGCCAAAATTGAGTGTTCTCTGGTTTCTTAGCACCGTGGATGTACTGTAACCCACAGATACACTAATTTAAAATATGTGTCTATAATACATTTGTCTTTTTGTATAACAACTGAAATTTTTAGAGCTAACTGATTTGATTATTTTAAAATTATATTTACCTTTTTCACAGTACGTGGAGTATTAGCAATATCAGAAAGGTTTTTTTGAATGAAAAATTATAGAATCCACCTTCAAAAAGAAATTCATATCATCAAGAAATAACAATAAAACCTTGTGATTAAGCAATAGTTTAGAAAAGTTATTTGTATAAATCTGACAATAAAAGCAGGAAGACAATTTTGTATTTATCTAACTTAACATAAAGATCTTATTAAAATATTAAGAAAAAAGATGCCGCTTAGTATTTTCCCTAATGGACATTTAATTTTAATTTATGACATCAATTTCTAGAAGACTCCTTATTTTAATTGAAATCTGTTAGTCATGTTAATACTGTTTTCTACATTGAAGACTATGGCTGTGGTAAAGTATTAGATATTCAAGTGATGTAAGTGACATACTCTGGCAATTAGGCAATTAGAAATTTGACATATATTCTTCATAAAAGTTCTTAAAGAAGATTTTCCCCTAGAAAATGGTTCAAAACATTCCAAAGTATTTAAACAAATACTGTATAAAATACATTTGCATCACAGGCATAAAATTAAGGATAAATGTCATTAATTGTTTATAGCTGACTACACTGTGGCTTCAATGGAAAACCTAGTTGGAAGAGGCCGCTGAAGCTGTGGCTGCTCTTCCTCCTCTTACTTCAGAGAGAGCTGAGGCATAAAGGAGTTATTTGATATTTTAAGAATGGAGGCAAAATGTAAAGATTTTGATGAGGACATTGATGTTACTATCTAAAGATCTCAAATGCTGCCCCTGCAGCATTTTCAGCTACCTTTCAGGGACTACTGTATACTGATACATCCTTCCAAGTCTAGGTTTCTTATGCTTGAAGCATTGGCAGAATCCTGACATTTATGTTTCTAAAAATTATATTTAGCTAATGGGTTCTTGGAATATGGATATAAAGCTCAGAGCTGCCAAGTTAGTTCTAGACATCTGCTGGCTCTGTGCTCATTAGTAGGGTAAACAACTCTCTTGTAGATATTGGGTATAGGATGTGTAACCAGGCAGATTTTGCAGCAAGTTCTTAATACTTGAGAAAATATGCTTTTGTTAGTTGAGACAACTACCTGAGAATTTGTCTTCTATCAACCAAAGCTAGTGTAATTACGTTTATATTTGGACTTGACTACTTGAAAGTTTTATATAATTTTATAGTAAATCTTACACGTGGAGGACTTCATGTCACAAACTGTACAGAGTTTGGAAAAACAGGAATAGAAGTTATGAGAATCAGTCTTTACTGAGGTTTATCACTGCTCTGTATTCTAGACAAAGAACTTAAAGATTGATAAGTTTTGCTTTGAAAAAGAATTCCGGCTTATAAAACATCATTTTCATTTTAAATCTTGAGGACTGTTGAGTGATTTCAATGCTCATTAAAACTGAAGTAAGGGAACCTTAACTCATAAGAATAATGCTTTAAGAATGTTTCAAATGTGGGAATGTAGAGTCCTAAAAGTAAATTTATAAAAGTTTGGGCAGATGCTATAAAAATGAAGAAAATTAAGATTAATTAAAAGTGAGGCTTGGATCAGTTGATGTGAGAATCAATAAGGTGGGGACATATTAAGGAGTACTTTTAAAAATATAATTCTATGAATTATGGAAGTGAGTACTTAAAATGTCAATTCTTTTAACTTTCATATATAAAAGCTTTTACCATTATCCTACATTCATTTCTACCGCTGAGATAAATACAATACTTTGATAAACACCATGACCACAAACAATTTGGAGATAAGAGTTTATTTGGCCTAAAAGTTAAACAGTATTGAGGAGAAGTAAAGGCAGGAATTTGGAAGTAGGATCCTGGATGCAGGAACAAAGACTTTGTAAGAATGTTGCTTATTGGCTTTCTTTCTTATACAAACTAAGCCAACCTGCCAAGAGTTTTCACCACCCATAGTGGGTTAGACCCTCCCACATCATTCATTAATCAAGATAATACCCACACACATGCCCAATGGGCCATTCTGATAAAGAAAATTTCTCAATTTATAATCTCTGTCTTTGAAGGTTCTAGTTTATGCCAAGTTTCAAAAATAACAAAATGATCTTTGGGAAATTACATTAACTATGTAGAAAGGGGTTCTATAAATTAGGATGTGTAGAAGCTAAAATATAAATAAGGTACAAAATGTTTTTATTTAATATTGATACCCAACACATTATTCAATATTTTAATACAATATTGATTTGATATTGAAGGCATGATACATATCTATATAGAGTTACTTAAAATATATTGAGATATTTGAAATATTTTACTCAACTATATTTTAGTATACTACTAATATCTTAGAAAATAAACTCAACAGAATAAATTCTAAGAGGTTTTAGAATTGTTAATTAGACCTTTGTTACTAGAGGTGACTACTATGTCTCTTATTATACATCAACAAATACATATCTTAACCTCAAGTTTAAGTGAGAGAAAATTGATAATTTTTTATGACAAACCAGTTAATAATATGTTTCCGTGCTATTCAAAATAGTATCTCATTATTTATTTCAGAAATATCCACATACCTTTTGGTCTTAAGCCTGTTAGTAAGTTTATTGTTATTGATTACAATAGCCAGATCAGTGTGGGGCAGACTGTCTCAGTGTAGTCTGTGCACATGAATTTCAGAGAGGGATCCTTTATCATCCTTATCAGATTATATGTCCCTCAATTATTATCTGTTCTGGTTTCAGAGAACCTATCCTTTACTGTCTTCTTAAAAATCTCTTCTAGTGTGCATAGAACTTACATTGATATTCAAAGTCCATTCTGGGATATGAAAATACTATGAAGGTCATTTTTGTAGGCCCTTCATACAAATCAAGATCTCCACCCAAATAGAGTTATGGGACCTTTATAATTTAATGCAGCTGTTGCCCTAGCCACATAGGAGTGGGAAGTAGAACAGAGGACAGCTGAACTATTTAAAGAAAACAACTTATCAAACCTTTATTTCTAGAAAAATAAGTTTACTTTGCTTTAAACAAACAAATAAATAAAAAGCCCCTAGGGCTTCCCCTCAGTCAGGGTTTTCTCTTCCTTCAGATGATATATCTTCCCTAATTAATGTAAAATGTAGTAGTGGTAGCGTGGAATTTATCCTTGCAATTCACAAAAAAATTGCAGGAATTTCCAATTTTCTATGCTCCATTACCAAGTCTTGAGACCTCTGCCCAAAACTGAGCTGTTTTCAACAGTTTCCTTGTCTTTAGAAAGTTGTCATCATGTCTGTTATTCATGATACACACAAAGATTATTTATTTAGGAAAGAGAACTCATAATAAATATAACATATTTTGCTATTTCCATTCTTTATATAATGGCCAAACCTCTTATCTAGACTTGGTAATGTTTTCTTTGAGTATTTTGAAACACAGAGCCAACGTTAGACTTTTTGTTATAATGTCATACACATTCCCAAACAGTAAGCAGGAAATGGCTCATTTGATTGAAGGAAGGTAGAATTGATAGAGAAATAGGCAACACTAAATAGAATAAAGGCCAGCAAGCCCACTGGACACGCCTTCCTCAACCTTCCACATGCTGGGAATGCAATTTCAGGTTTTCATGCTTGTACAGCAAGTCTTTACCCTCTGAGTCATTTCCTAAGAACACTCTTCACTTTCAACTGCTTCATTTTAACAGAAATGTGAAGCAGGAACTAAATAAGCAAACTTGTGCCCAAACCCTTTGCTCATTCATTGGAAATGTCACACAAGAATGTGTTGTTTTCTGCATTTTATTTTATTTCTTGCATGTACAAACCATGACTGGTATTATGATGCTTATTAATAATCAAATTAATTGATGGATAAATAGCTAGTATAGAGTAACTACTTAAGAAACACTCCCACAAGTTATTAAAGTACCCTTTAAGCTAGAAAATACAATATTCTTATCTGTCACTTAAATTGATTTAGCACAAACATAAATAACTCTCACATATTAAAGTGAAATTGCTATTAGAAGAGATGAATGACTTGAAGATATCATTTTTAAATTTTAATCTTATGAAAGGGTTCTAAAAGAATTAAGAACAATTTTAACTTTTTTCATACCACAGCATTCACATCAGGTGCCACTAGAGGGACTTGTATTATAAGAAGTGTCTCACAGAAGCTTCAGCAGTAATAAGAAAATATTTTTTTTCAGTTAAGAGAAAAAAAAAGGTATTTAAGTAAAAATGCCACACTGTTTTCTGCAATGCAGAATTCAAGTTTCTTAAAATGGAAATTGTTCATTGATCATTGATTTACCTAGGATAGACTACCTTGTAACAATCATTATCTTAATAGACTATCAAGAAACAGCATAGTTTACATTAGATTTGACATTAAAATGATACATTGTTTTAGATTTCTGCATCTCTCCATTCCAGAGATAGTTGCATATTCTCATGTAGTGCAAGTCTCTTCCCTGAGACATGATGGTGAAACTTAGAGTGAAATAACTGGCCAATAATTAAAAGCTGGTTGCCAGAGCTTCCTTCAACTGTGGCAAAATGAATGTAGTTGCCATCAATGACTTCAACTACATTGTATACTGTAAACAGAGACCGCTTGTTCATTTCCCAGCCACCAACCCAGATAATCACACAGAAACTATACTAATTACAACACTGAGTTCGGCCTATAAACTCTGGTTTCTTATTAAGTAACTCTTACATCTTAAATTAACCCATTTCTATTAATCTGTGTATTGCCGCCAGGCTGTGGCTTGCTGGGTAAGGTTCTAGCATCTTTTTCTTTTTCTTCAGGAGCTACGTGGTATTTCTCTGACTCTGCCTACTCTCTCTATATATCTTTGTTCAGATCTCCCACATGACTTTGCTCTGCTAAGCCATTGGCCAAAGCAGCTTTATCAATCAACCAATAAGGCAACACATATACAAAAGGGCATCCCACATCACCTCCCCCTTTCTGTCTAATTAAAAAAGGCTTTAATTTTAATATAGTAAAATTGTATATAAAAACAGTTATCAAGAAAAAATATATAGTTTCAATATTTAGTCCATTTACATTTGAAAAATTAAGGAAAATACTCTGTTATGTATACTATTTTTGTGAATCTAAAGTTTTATATCTAATTTATCTTTTATCCTAACTAAGGAGAACTATAACTATCTGTCTTAAACTCTTCAAAGACCCCAGAAAAATATATTATCTAAGTAAACAGGAAGTCCCTTGTAAGCAACTTCCAATGTTCTACAATTCACCTATGTATCTTGTTGCTGGACAGTCACTCAGAGTTCTTCTGTCATATTCTTAGCATACATCTTCAGACTACAGACCCATAGTATCCAGAAGACTTTTCCATGAAGAAGGAAATATGAAGATCTGTTCTGTCTTTTAATGACAAAGTACATCAGTTGTTTTCTTCTGTGCACTGCAGAACATCTGGCAGACTCTTTCATGAGGCAGGAACCATTAAGAACTATCTCACCTCCTTCCATCAAGTTCAGCAGTCATTTTTTTTGTGGATTCTGCATGTCTACTTTATACAGCATACCATCAGGAAGTGCAGGCAAAAACAATATCCTGCCCAAGTGACTAGCAAACTCTATAGGAAGCCTCTTTGTTGCTCATCAACCTCTCTTAAGTAATTGGTGTTGCCCAGAAGCAGATATGTCTCACAGTTAAAAAAAAAGCCTAAGTTCTTAAAAGCTTATAAATGCCATATTTTGTAGGTCCTTGAAGTGATGAACATTATTTGTCTAACTGAAATATATTTCTGTTTATCTAGAAAGCCTAACTATCATGACGATGAGTTTGACTATTATAAATAACTGTCTACTAATCCAAAATTTTAATTATACATTACATTTTTAAGTGAGCTGTATAAACATAATACCTTAAACAAGAGTAGAATAATACATATAACAAAATTGACCTTAAATTTCTATCAATAAACCAAGGTCCATACCAATGTAAGTTATTCATTTCTATATCATATACACCTTTAAATGAAAACAAGTATTTATAAAAATCATTTTGGGAATCTGAACATAGTTTTCTCCATACTTTTTATGGTATTTTTGGGGTGAAGCATTTTTAAAGTTTATGGAGACTTTTTGGAGGACCTTGTTCCATCAAATCTCATTAGCCTGGAAGGAATCCACAGGTTCTCATCTTCTGTAGAAACAAAAGCAGGATATTTTTCCAAAACAACATATCTTTCGACTCAAATTTTAAAGTCAAGATACCTTTATATTGGTTTAACTTAGCATCCCCCAGAAACAAATGTTTCTCTGCAGTCAAAAACTGCAAAGAAAATGCAATAATATACATAATCCAGACTCTCTGTGTATATTCCATTTTTGCATGGCCTATTTTTCTTACTCTATCTTCTCTCACACAAGCTTATACATATTTATCCAACACTGTAACCTGTTCAGAGGGTTCTTCCACCTGAATCTGTCTTTATTGCATATTTGTAATCATTTTCTGACCAGGAGCACTTTAAAAATGGTAAGCACCTTTGTCACAGTGGCGGAGGTACATTTTTACTTTGCAATCAACTGCTCCAGTTAAAGGAATTGCAGCAGATCTATGTCACCATTAATCAACTTGCAGCACTCTGCTCATGAACCCCCTTTAAATGTTCCATAACAGGATCCCATGAATTAGCCAGAACCTTTCTGTGATGCCAGCATGGACCAGGAAGCTGGATTTTAAAGAAGCTTTACTGCTGCTTACAGCCAGCAAAACAGCCTATCTGAAAAAAATGCTGCTACCAAGAAACTGTGCTTGGCTCTCAATTTTTGGATCTAGAAATACTCTTTTTTTTCTTGTTCTTTGCTTTTTTAGGTCTTATGTGGATCCATGACCCAGAAGGTGGGCACCAATTTGTTGACATACAAAAGAGTTCCACAATAGCCTAAAATGGAGTATAACAAAAGTTTATTCATCTTGGGATAAATTTACAGAAAGAAGAGTGATCTTTAGTCCTCTACAAGCACTGAAAACTGGAACCAATTCCAGCAGCCAAGAGGCCCATGCATGCCTTTTGTCTGCATTTATAGTACATGAGACCATGCCCAAAGTGGGCTGTTATCTTAAAGGTTATTGACTGAAGGAGTTCCCACAGCAGTATACATTTTCTGTTATGATTGTACCCCTGGCAAGTTCTGCTACACAATCTCATCTGAGAGCCGGAAACTGGTAATCAAAGGGTAGGCTGTCACTTTCTTCCAGAAGGGAGATTCTGCCAACATCAAATTGGTGATGCTGGTGTTAAGTATTTTGTGGAGTCTGCTGGTTCCACAAAGTTCAGGGCCTACCTAAATGGTAAGTCTAAAAGTGTCAACCCTTCCCTTTCAGCTGATACCACTTTGTTTCTGGTTGGTGTGATGCACTAGAAGTATGACATCTCTCTCAAGATTGCCTGTAATGTTTCCTGATACAACAACTGCTTAGCCCTCCTTGGCCAGGAACCTCCACGGTAACTGTGGCATTGTAGAAGGACTCCTGACCACATTCGTTACCATCACTGCCTCCAAGAAGACTGTGGATGACCCCTCTGAGAATTTGTTACTAGGTAGCTGCTGTACTGTTCAGAATATCATTCTTATATCAAGGAGTGGTGCCAAGGCTTGTGGGAATGGTCATCTCTGAAGTGAATGGTATGCTCACTGGCAATGACTACAGTATTCTTATCCTCAGTATGTCTAGTGTATCAGACATATCACATAAAGAAAGTTGCAAAATATCATGATATCAAGAAAGTGGGCATTGAAGGAATCCTTAAGTACACTGAGAACTAGGTTATCTCCGGCAAGTTAGTAAGAAGGCCCATTTTCCCACAATTGATAATAGGGCTTTCATTCCTTTCAATGACAACTTAATAAAGTTCAGTCCCTATTATGACAATCATATGGCTATAGCAACAAGGTGATAGAGCTCATGGTATTCATTGGGTTCCTAGGAGTCGGAAGCCCAGGACCATCAACTCCAGCAAGAATAAGAGAGAAAGGAGAGGTTACAACATTCAGCCTCACACAATTTCCATCCCAAAAATCCAGAAGGGAAGGGATTTAGGGAACGCTAATATGTCTTGAATACCATCAGTAAAGTTCATTTCACCCATGTAAAAAGATAATTCAAAGAAAAAGACAATATAATTATAGCAAAGTATATACAATAAAAGCTAAATTTATAAATAAAATAATGACATCAAAAATCAAACAAACATGAAAAAAACAAAATGCATTTTTCCCAAAGATTCGAAGACAGATTTAAATTTATGAAAGCTTATCCTTTGATAATTTTTTATTGTCAATGAATTGTGAACTGAACCCATTTTGAGATTATACAGTCTTACAGGTTAGGATACTTATTATCTAAATGGTGAAAGGTAGTTAATGGTGGGATTGCTATGAACAGAAGCAAACACAGATACACTTTGCAAAGAATGTAAATTACACCATTATAGTAAATATGGTGGTATCTTAAAATTATAAATACAACTACCATTTGATTCGGCAAACCTCCTGATGGGCATATATAATTAAAAGAAAGTGGTAAAGGTGAAATTAAACTTAGGGTTATGTGTAGAGTTAGATGAGTTTTAGGACTAGCATTAATCTTGAGGTTATGTAAACAATGCATGAATTAGATATCTGTTCTTCCATGTTGATTTTTAACATTACCTCAATATCTGACACATCAAATGAGCCTGTTGTCCATTAGTGATGCATTGGTGGAGAAAATGTAGTATTTATATCATTGAGCCTTAAAGAGGATATCTTATAATATGAGGTATTAGTGAACCATGGAGAAATTATTGCTCGAATAAAATAAGACAAAAACAAATTCAAATTGAATCTTGATCTCACTTACACATAGAATTTATAATAGACAAATCTGTAAAAGTACAAAGTTAGTTACTAGCTATTAGGGTTTTGTGGGGCTGACTCCATTTTCAGGTGCCATGAATTAAGTTTTAGACATCTAATATAATCTGCAGATAGTATGGTTAATAGTAATGTACTACAGGAATTTGGAGAAAGACTCAATTTCAAGTATTTCTACCATATTTACATGAAAAAATAGACATATGTCTTTTAAGAAATTAATATCTTAATAACATAAATCTGGTAGTAATATCACATTGTATGAGAACACTAGAATCACATTGTATACTACAAAAACTGCTTCAGAACAACAACCCTTCAATAGTTTGTGTTTCATAGAGTTCTATATTTTTAAAAAGGTGATTTGAGTATTTACAATATTTGATGTATTTTTCCATTATTTTATCACTTTGATGAAGCTATCATCAAACTTTACCATTTTCTGAAAATTCTTTTTTTTTTGAAAATTCTTAAATAAAGGTAAAAACAGTGGATTTTAAGCCATAGTGCAGAATATTATTGATCTTTAGGTCAATATAACTTATCTAATTTTATTTCATATTCAGCACTCACCTTTATGAAGTAAGTGCCATAAATATAAAAGTAATATGCATATGGTATGGTCAGTATTCAAAGGAATGATCGTTATATATGTAAATATATTGCTGAGGTTTCAAGGAGAAATATATGACATAACTTAATTTGTTATAAACATATTTAAGTGAAACAGATATTCACTGGAAAATAATGGGATCACTAGTGAGACCCTCAGAGTGATTAATTGCTTTTATCCTTCAAAATAATTTCCAAGCAAAGCAGAGTGAGAAAGGAAGAAAGCTTTTATTGTAATAGATGACCCAGAGGCCCATGGAGAGGCCAGTATAAGGAGCAGTGGTGAACTAAAATTTAGAAATATAGTAAGCCTGAGGCTACTGGAAGTGGAGAGAAATGGGAGTCTAAATATGTGCTTCTTGTCTTTCCATCCTGACTTTCCAGTGTACTGTAGGTGAGCATATTGCTTGAATATTGGGTAGAGATCAAAGGAATATGGTTGGAAGAAAAAAAGAAAAACACTAGTGTTTGGCCACAAAAATATAGGCCAAACTGCTCTTTAGAATTGGATTCTGAACTATAAACATGGGTATAAGAAATCCCCTGTGTGAGAATACAGGAAATAACTTATATAGATTTTAGAATGAAATAAAACTACAGGATAGTGATGGTTCAGAATGTGAGAAAGGTGAGTGCTATAACCAAAATTTTAAGAATGAATAAGAATGATACAAAAAAATGTACTGTTCTCGAAAAACATTCTGAGGTAAAAAACATTTGAGCTACTTGTATGTTTTCTATAAAAATATCTGTAAGCCTGTTTAAGAGCACTCTATATTTTTAATATAACTAAAAAGCAAAAAATAAAAATATGATGCCTTTGAACATTTTATCATGTTTAATTTCTAAAATATTTCTAAGGGAAGCGCAGAGAAAGAACATTATAGAGACTGAAACCTGCATAAAGATCCTAAGCTTTTACAAAATTTGATCCTCTACTAATGTCCAAAAAAGTACACAAGCTTAGATTAAAATGCTACATGGTAGTCAAAGTGAACAAAAACTTAGAAGTAAAAACAAGTGCATCTACATGATCATGCGTCTCTAAGATGTCAACCCACACAATATTCTTAGTACTTCACTTATTAGGAAATTCTCATATTTAATGCAGTATGTTTATATTATCAGAAAACTATATAACATTTTAATTTAATATATTTTATGTGCAAATTATATAAGATAAATTATATCATGCAGTTCATGCTATGTGTATTGATATTTGTATATTTTGCTTTGTGATAGTTCTATCTTGATATTTTACTTTTTTATTTTTTATTAATTTTATTGATTTATTGAGCTATTTATTTTTCTCTATTCCCCTCCCTTCCTCTACTGTAGGGAGCTGCGTGGTGTCACACCTGATGGAGATGTATAACCAACTCCTGTGATTTCTAAGGCCTGACCTATGCTATGATCACGCAATGATTATCAGCTGCATGCATGTGCGTGAACCTATGGGTAGTGCCCACCTGGCAGTTCGGGGTTGGCAGCCCATGCCTACTTAAGGGCTAGGAGAGGTTTGCCCGGAGGAGAGGAAAGAGGGGGGGGAGAAGGAGAGAGAGATAAAGTCCTGGAATAAAACTGCAGTGAGAAGAGCTCCGGGGGTCGTGTCATCCTTGCTGGACGAGGGTGGACGTGACACTCTCCCATCCCCTTCAACTCTTCCTCATAGTCCCCATGCTCCCAATTTTTTTTTCAGGAAATATTGTATTTTTCTACTTCCTATGCACATGGCATACATGAATGTTTCTCTTAGGGTCCTCATTGTTGCTTAGGTTCTCTGTGTGAACTGTAGGCTGGAGTTCTTTGCTTTATGTATAAAAGCCACTTATGAGTGAGAACATATGATATTTGTCTTCCTGGGTCTGGGATACGTCACTCAATATGATCTTTTATAAATCCATTCACCTGCAAATTTCAAGATGTTATTTTTTCCTGCTGTGTAGTACTCCATTATGTAAATGTACCACATTTTTCTTATCCATTCTTTGGCTGAGGGGCCTTTAGGTTGTTTCCTTGTTCTGGCTATGTCAAATAATGCTGCTATGAACATAGTTGAGCATATGTCCTTGTGGTGTGATTGAGCATTGTTTGGATGGTATATGAAGGCCACTTGTTTGTTCCCAGATGCTCAGACCTGAAATAACCACACAGAAGCTATATTATTTCAAATACTGCTTGGTAAATAGCTTAAGCATATTTCTGGCTAACTCATATCTTAAACTAACCCATTTCTATTAATCTATGTATAGCCACGTGGCTGTGGCTTAACAGGTAAAGTTCTGGTGCATCTGTTCCTGACAGTAGCTACATGCTATCTTTTGACTCTGCTGTCTTTCTCACAGCATTCAGTTCAGTTTTTCCTGCCTACCTTTTATCTGATCTGCCTGACCCAAGACAGATGCTTTATTCATTAACCAATAATAACAAAACATATACAAAAGGACTTCCCACATCATTTCTCCTTTTCTGTCTAAACAAAAAGAAAGGTTTTAACTTTAATATAGTAAAATTACATATAACAAGACTGGTATCAAGCAATAATTACAGTTACAATATTTTATCTACTTTATCTTTTATTATAACAATGGAAAAATATAGTATAACTATCTAGTCTTCAACTCCATCAAAGACTCCTGAAGAATATAAACAGGAAGTGCATTGTAAGCAACTGCCAAAATTCTAAAATTGGCAGAGAATCTTGCTGCCTAGACAGTCACTCAAAGTTCTTCTGTATCATTGAGGCATCAATTTTCAGCCTACAGGCCCATAGTATCCAGTGGACTTTTTCATGAAGCAGGAATTTTGAAGATCTGTTCTGTCTTGTAATGGTAAAGTCCATCAGTTGCTTTCTTTTGTGTCCTGAAGAATGTTTAGTAGACTTTTTCATGAAGCAGGAACCATGAAGGACAATCTTACATTTAGTCAAGTTTAGCAATCATTTCTGTGTGGGTCCTGCATATTGAGTTCATACAGCATAATATCAAACAGTTCAGGCAGGAAGAGTTTCTTGCCCAAATGGTTATCAAACTCCATGAGGAGCCTCTTCAATGCCCATCATCCTCTTGAAATAGATTGGTGCTGCCAGGAGCATATGTATTTCATTGTTATCAAAAGTCCTAAATTCTGAAAACATTTTAAGTGCCATATTCTGTTAGTTATTGAAAGATTTGAAAAATATAGATCCATTAAAATATATATTTGTACATCTAGAAAACCTAACTAACAAGACTACAAGTTTTACCATTATAGATGACTATCTATTAACCTGTATTTCTTAATTATACAGTTCATTTTTAAATGATCTGCACAAACATAATACCTTAATCAAGAGCAGAAATATACATATAACAAAATTGACCTAAATTTTGTGTCAATAAACCAAGATCTATACCAATGCAAATTTCTATAGCATGCCCCCCTTTAAATGTAGACACATATTTATAAACAATATTTAGAAATATGGACATAGTTATCTCCAAACTTCTTCCTGCTTTTTGTTGGGTGAAGTATTTTTGGGTTTTTCATAGTGACCTTTCTGGAGGTCTTGATACATCAAACCACATTAGTCTGGAAGGATTCCATTTCATTCTCATCCTCTGTGGAAACAAAGAACCTCTTTTCCAAAGCAACAAATCATTAGACCCAAATTTTGAAGTAAAGATACCTTTATGTTGGTTTATTTTAGCAGCCCATACACTGAAATGACTTTCTGTACTTAATTCCTTCACAGGCAAATAATTTAAAGAAAGCACAGTACACACACACACACACACACACACACACATATATATATATTCTAGACTCTTAGTGTATATTCCATCTTTGTAGCTTATTTGTTTTACTCTATTACTTTTTAATATTTATTTTATTATCTCTACTCCTTTAATCTATGACTTCTGTACTCTGTCTCTTTAAAGACTTTGTTTTTTTTTATAAATCATTTACAACCTTTTATAACTATCTATACTCTTTTTCTTCTCTCTCCCAAGCCTATGTACAGTTTTTTAAAATACACAGTGTCTTGTTTAAAGGTCTTTTATGTCAGAATTTGTCCTATCGTGTATTTGTAATTTTTTTCTGACCAGAAGTACCTTTTTTAATGCTAAGTAGGTGTGGTTAGGGCCAATATGGCCCTGCCTACTTGCTCCACCCAGTCAGCATGGTGGAGTTTTTCACTGCCTCTGAGAGCCATGTACATTGCTCCATATTTAGGCACACAGCAAGTCTGGTTGCCATTAAGCAAATTGTAACATTCTGCTCACAAAACATATTTACATGCTCTATAGCCAGATATTCCAAAAAATGAGAGTAGAGTTAATGCTGGAATCATGACTCTGGAAGATGCTATCGAAACCATGGGTTGCTTTTGTTGTTGTTGTTTTTTGGCTACTGCTGAATTAGGAAGACCTCTCTTAAAAGAGCTGCAGCCAGCAGAGTCCATTTGAAAAGAAAATGCAGCGAAAGTTTGTTTTTTAGTGTCTAGAATTCCTTTCTAAGCTTTCTTAGATTTTATGTGGATTTAGTCAACTACAATGCCAATTTATTATAGGATGCCACTTGTTTGTTCCCTATTGCCCAGACCCAAAATAATCACATAGAAACTATTTAAATCACTGCCTGGCCAATAGCTTAAGCATATTTCTATCTCACTCTTATCTTTTAAATTCACCCATTTCCATTATTTTATATTTTACCATGAGGCTTGTGGCCTACTGGCAAGATTCCAGCTGGCAGCTCTCACCTTTCCCTTCTGGGAGTTCATGGTGTCTCCCAGCTTTGCCTTCTTTCTCCCAGCACTCAGCTTAGTTTTCCCCATCTAGCCACGTTGGGTGCCAGTTTGTTGTAGTAGGCTGCTTGTTTGTTTTCCAGCCACCCAGACTACCAAAAAAAAAAAATCACACAGAAACCAAATTATTTAAGTCACCGCTTGGCCAATCACTTCAGTGTATTGCTAGCTAGCTCTTATATCTTTGGTTAACCCATTTATATTGTTTTATATTTTACCACAAGGCTCATGGCCTATCTACAATTCTCCAGCTGGCAGCTTGTGTCTCTCCCCTCTGGTGGCAACATGGCAACTTGACTATGTGCTTTTTCTTCCAGTGTTCAGTTTAGTTTTTCCCACCTAGCTTTGTTCTTCTCTGAAGCCAATTTATTTATTAATCAATGGTATTCACAGCATACAAAGGGGAAACCCACATAAATTGAGTATATACCCAAGAGTGGCATTGCTAGGTCTTGAGGAAGGTGTTTCACCATACTAATATCCAAATGTGGTTTACCAATTTGTACCCCTACCAGCAATGCAGGAGTGTTTCTTTTGCCCCACATCCTCTCCAGCATAAGTTGTCATCAGTGTTTTTGATCTTGGACATTCTTGCAGGTGTACAATGGGATCTCAGATTTGCACAGACACTGAGAGAAACAATTAATAAATGGGATTTCCTGAAACTGAAAAGCTTCTGTAAAGCAAAACACATAGTCAAAAAGACAAAATGGCTATAGAATGGGAAAAGGTCTTCAACAACCCCTCATCGGACATAGAGCTAATCTTGAAAACATACAAAGAACTCAAGAAATTGGTCATCAAAAGAACAAATAATCCATTAAAAATATAGAGTACAGACCTAAATAGAGAACTCTCAACAGAAGAATCTAATTGGCTAAAAGACACTTAAGGAAACGCTCAGCATCCTTAACCACAAGAGAAATTCAAATCAAAACAACTCTGAGATTCTATTTTATACCATTAAAATGGCCAAAATTTTTAATTTTAAAAGAATGAGCTTCATTTGCATTCTCCATCTAGTCCAAGATATCACGTGACTCTTCATTAATGCCTGTACTGTTTATGATTAGACTCTCACCTATGTGAGTGCCATGTCTACAATATTATTTCTTCCTTAGACTTTAGAAAATTTATTTACTTGTTTATATGTATATAAACACATGGGTACACTTTCATGTTAATATAAATACATATATATATAGAATATTTTGGTATTACTTTGTGTATTCATATTTATTTTTACAGAAATAATAGTATATTATGCACATTTTACTCTTACTGAAAGAAATGGTACTATATAATGTAAATGATAGACAACAGAAATGCCTTAGCCAGTTTCCAAACAAATAGAATGATTCTGAGATAATTTTAATAATGCTTTTTATATATAAAATATTCCTGTTTGAATAATATTGCCACCAGAGTAATATATTCATAGCATACACCTCCCAATACAGACAGATACTAATGCAAATTCCATGATATAGACATAGTATTGTAATATACAAATGTGCTATCATAGGTTAACGTGTATTAATTACATAAAGTAATCAATTCCTTTGTGAATTGAGATTAAAATATTTTAAGACTAACAAAACATGCCCAGTTCTAGTAAATTTAATATTATTTAAAGAAAACTTTTTTTTTTTATATCTTCTCTCATTAGTGGTAGACATTAAATGTAAAATTTCACAACCAACAGAAACTTAAAGAAATGAGTGAAAATAATGTGGTGTATCACCTTCGTATTTGGAATAGAAAAAAATAGGCAAAACCTAATATGAATGATGTTTAGATTTTATATGATAAAAATGTATCAATATAGGTTTTTAAATAATATGAGCCAGACCAACCTAATGTGATAAAAGTGTGATTATGCTATATATTGTTACTCTGTTGGTAGAATTCTTGTCTAGCATAAGGAGGATGGAGAGGCTGTTTACTCATTAAGAACTCTTGTTCTTCCAGAGGACAAAAATTCCAGAGGATTCAGCACTCGTATCAGATGACTCACAATAGCCTGTAACTACAATTTCAGGCATCTAACTTCTCCTTCTGTTGTCTGTGGATAGCTGCACATATATGACATACACGAGATAAATATACAAACAAAATTATGAGAAATCTTTAAAATGAAATGATAGAAAATGGAAATTCTAATCACAAATTTTCTATTTTACTAAATATATTCTCAAATAGAAAATTTCTTTTTAAAAATTGATGAGCTATGTAACTCAATACTTTTTTTTTTTTACTTAAGCAGTCTTTAATGAAAACTGTGTATAAGATGCCCCTACCTATGCATCTTCTCAATTGTTTCTTTCTTGTATTTTCTCTTCTACTGTCCTAGTTGTTGGGACTTGACTTTTCCTTCTCATGATATTTTTGAGGTCTTTGTCCCACCTTGTCCTTGTGATTAGTACCTCTCTGGGGTGGATGACCACATGGAAAGTTGTGCTATTACCCTTTTTTTTTTTTTGCTGGATACATTCAATGTAAATGAAATATTTGTTTCTGTACACTTGGACTCCTTTGCCAATCTGCTGCCCTTTGTAGTATCATTGGACAACCTGAAAGTTTTTATTCCATCCAATGGGCATAGATCAAACATTGTACTTCTTTCCCAGCTCTTTCAAAAGGTGGAGGGAGGAGAAGACATGATCTTTCTCCAAATGTGGGAAGGTACATTGAAATGTTGTTTGTGGTTCTTTCTTTGGTCAGAAGTCACCAAGTGACTGAACTTAATTTTGGCTACTATGATCCAGCGATGGATACAAAAGGAAAAAAAGTTAAATAAATTTTCTAATATACTATTAAAGACATTGTCATTTTTTGTAATATGATTTACTTTTGTTTGCCTTCACATCCAGTATCATAAAAGTTAAAATTTCAATTTTGAATAATCCAAACTTGAGACTTACTTGTACAAAGTCATTTTATTATTGACTATCAGGAAATAAAAATATACTTAAAAACAGTTTTGTGAGATACATAAAAAACAAATACAATGAATTTATAGACATATTTTGTAGTTAAGAAAATTAATTAATATGTGAATTTAAATATATGAATACTTCCCTGATATTTAAGTTAACAAGCTTTTGGTTAGGGGATTTTCTGAATTGTCATTGTCATATTGTTATAAAACAAATTTTTAATAGAGGAAGTTGAAAAATATATTTATCTAAATAATTATGATAGGACAGTAAAATAAACATCAAAGTAGAAATTTTGTAAGACATGTTTCATCAGTAAATACTGAGTTAGTGATACTACTTTGGCATTTTATAGAACATTCTCAATATTCACAGAAAAAAATATTAATCTAGTTTAAACAAAGTATGATGCTATCTATAGGCTTGCAAAGACCATCATTTTGGTTGATTGTATTTAGTGTTATTTTACTGACTACTGAAATATCAAATATAGGACAATCACAGAGACTACTCATAACCAATTTGGGGTTGGGGAGGTTGAGAAAGGGTATCTCCATTGAATAGTCCTGGCTATCCTGAACCTTTTTTGTAGACCAGAACTGGTCTCGAACTCACAGGGACCTCTGTCTTTCAAGTGCTGGGACTAAAGGTATAGACCAACTCGCCTGACATCCTGAATCTATATTTATAACATGAACTTTGCTAGTTATGTCACAGATTAAGCACAGTGGTAACTTAGGATGCATTTGATTTCTGTGAACGAACTCTTTAATGTCTTAGACTTTTAAAAAAAAATCCATGATGTGTCATTCCCCTCTGTATTCTGTGAAAATGTTTTATTATATTTGGTTAAAAGGAAGACACAGAATATAGCAACAGGAAATCCAAGCAGAGATAGAGGAGGAAAGAAGACCAAGGCAGGCAGATGCCCTGTAGCCACCCAAGAAGCAAGAGGTAACAAATCATAAGCTTTGCAGTAAAATAAAATTTTAGAAATGGGCTAAGTTAATATGTAAGAGTTAGTTAATAAGAAGTTTGAGCTACACCAAGGCCAGCTGGACTGCGACTGAAAAAACATGGGATAAAACCGGACTCTCTGAATATGGCGGACAATGAGGGCTGCTGAGAAGCCAAGGACAATGGCACTGGGTTTTGATCCTACTTCATGTTCTGGCTTTGTGGGAGCCTAGCCAGTTTGGATGTTCACCTTCCTAGACCAGGATGGAGCGGGGAGGACTTTGGACTTTCCACAGGGCAGGGAACCCTGACTGCCCTTCAGACTGGAGAGG
>NW_026067944.1:19666011-19697350 GCF_014885135.2 Alexandromys fortis | reverse complement strand
GGAAAAGGGAGACAGGGAGGGAAATGGGAGGCGGGGAGGAGGCGGAAATTTTTTTTTCAATAAAAAATATTTTTAAAAAAAAAGAAGTTTGAGCTAATAGACCAAACAGTGTTATAATTAATATAGTTTCTGTGTGATTATTCTGGTCTGAGAGGCAGGGAATTAACTAGCAGTCTGCATTTACAATCCCAAACAAAAACATAGACAAAAAATTCACAAGGATACAATCAATGCAAATGTTTGTCATATATGATAAGCATCATATTTATGAACAACTGTATTTTAATGGACTACATGACTTTAATTTGTACAAAAGAATCATTGAATTTTTTATCATTTATTTTAAATCATTTTATGATATCATTTTTTTATATCAACCAGATGTCCATTTTTGAAGTGTCATATATTTTCAAATATCATGAAAGAGTAACAAAACATTGTTAAGTACCTGTTAGACATTTTAATTATAAAAATTATTTTCTGTTTAGCTTCATGTTTCTTGGAAAATATTTTTATTGGAAAATTATCTTTTGTATTTCATTCTTCCTTAGTAAACATATGTGAAAAGTAATTAAGCAACATTATATCCTAATAAATAAGGCACAATAACTAATCCCAGACACTGAGAAATGTAAGGAGTGACTGCACCCTTGTTGCCATGCCTTCCTTCTTTTGGCACAGTGAAGAATATTCCTTCAAATTGTTAAGGGTTCCTTAAGTTGTTCTGGTCGTCTATTATAATGAGAAGAAAAGCAACTGCCAAAGAAAAGTTGCCCTGCAAAGTGTGACTATTGCTCTTATAATTAACCTGAGTATGTGCAGAATTTTGGACCTAGACTGTGGGAGCCTTGAAAGGTTTGGAACTCTGGATTACAAAGGAGCCCAAGTATTCTCTAAACACTGCTTACTGTGATGAGCACCATTTTGGTAGTTTTTCAGAAAAGAACCTTGTACTAAAAATGTAGGCAGTGAAGGCTTGCTTCATTAGGTTTCAGAATGGAAGGAGGACTGTGTTCAAAATTGAACAGGTGGCCACTTGTGCCACATTCTCGCAATGAATCTTGCCATGTTCTTCCCATCCTCTGAATACTAGAGTGAGGCTAAATTTAGAAGATGTGGATTAATTTGTTTGGTGAGGGTAAGTAAATTTAAGCCTATAATTTAAGCAATAATCCCCCTTCGTAGACTGGCTTATAATGAGAATTCAGAGCCAATACTGTAACTGAGACACTATGATTTTATGAAGAAATACTTGTAAACATGTTGAAAGTTGCAGATACAGTGGATGCAGACGAAACAGCTGTAATTGCTAAAGAAAATGGTGCCATAAATGAGAAACTTCGTTGTTTTCACTGCAACAAGAGGGAATGTGTCTTAAAAGTGAGACACGGAGCATCAAAAGCTCTAGGGTCTAGAGCATTGAAATGAGGAATTATTTGAAGTGGAATCCCTGCAAAAAGAATGTCTGAGAAGACAGAGTCTCCACGATACCTTGTTTGAATAAAGCAGCATGGAGAGATGTTTTCTTGTACCAGTATTTCAAGACCATGCTAGGTATGGATGATGAATGTTGGCCTGAACATACCTGAGCTGGCCCCAGAAGTTGGCATTTTCTTTGTAGTGACAATGGCGACAGAATCAAGAATGCATATATATAGAATTGTGCCATCTTAAACACTGATTGAAAATAAGTAATTCCTTCTTGCTAAACATATACACATGTGCATACGTACATACACACATACTATATGTATATATACATATATTTATCAGCTTATTTTAAATTTCATATTACAAATATTTACTTTCTTTTTATTAGTATGATTCTAACAAATTAGGGACATAAACAAATTTATTTAATAGAATAAGTAACAAATTTATCTTTTCCTGAAAGTGAAAATATCTTAATCATTTAATGTTAATGGTTGTATAATATACTCACTCAAAATATACTGATGATTGTAATTAGCATAATTATGGGACTTATAATGTTATTTAATATCAATTGAAGAAAGGAGGTTTAGCAATTAATTTGTACTTGCCTTGCATGATAAATCATGATCAGAAAGTATTATGAACTAATTCTGTCAAGTATTTCATTTCTTAGTTATTATCAGAAAGATATAGTTTACCTTTATTATCACTGTGCACCGAAACTTAAAATGTTGCTTTATTCTTCTAGTATGTCTTCATATGTAAGGTGAGAGAGAATACATTATTCATATTTTCAAGAGATAAGAAAACTTAGTAGATTTTTTTCCCAATGGATATCATTGTCTTACAGAAAAGGAGTGATTGATTGCTATTGATTTCAAACTGAATGATGGTAGCTCTCCAAACACAGTTCTTGTAAGTGGAGTGGTGGGCTGTGTCCCACCACCCGGCTAGCTTTATCCAAAATAATTACACGGAAAATGTATTCTTTTAAACACTGCCTGGCCCATTGGTTCTAGCCTCTTATTGGCTAATTCTCACATCTTGTTTTAACCCATATTTAATAATCTGTGTAGCCCCATGAGGTGTGGCTTACCAGGAAAGATCTTAACCTGTGTCTGTGTAGGGTGGGAGAATCATGGCAACTGCCTGACTCAGCTTCTTTCTCCCAGCATTCTGTTCTGTTTACTCTGACTACCTAATTTTCTGTCCTATTAAAGGGCCAAGGCAGTTTATTTAACCAATGAAATCAACTCAAAACAGAAGACTCCCACATCACACAATAAGCACCCAACATCAGTATGGTATTAGCACAGCTATTTTTGATGTCAACCTGGAGGTTTCTGAGATGGCTACAAACAGAACTACCATATGATTGAGCTGGACAATGTTTAGGTCTCTATGTAAAGGTCTTCCTATTCTACTACAGTGATACTTGCACATTTGTTTTCAGTGATTCATGACTATATTCCATAGTAATTAGGAAATGAATTTCACCTAGATGTCCATCAGTCAATGAATAAAGAAATTATGTACAACGTTTCACAATTGTCCATACAACATAATCAATTTTTATTCATGCATGGAAAAAATGAAACCACGATATCTGTAGATAAGTTGGTGGACCATGCAAATATACTGAATAATGTCAAACAGGTCTAGATAGACAAATTATGAGTACTCTTTAACTTATATGGATCACAGACAGATCCAAATAGTCTGTGTTATATAAGTAAATTAACATAATGTGGAAGCCAAGTAACTAATCATGGGCCATGAAAAAAATGCATTATGAGATGGAGGGCAGTAGAATGTATGTAAAATGAGATCAGATCAGTTTAGTGTGGCCGATCAAATAGTAAGTAGCTTTACATATAAGGAAGCAAAAAGGTAGAAAAAAGATGCGAAAAAAAGTTGTAGGAAGAATAGCTAATGTTCTTCTTAATTGCTGGTTCACTTCTCTAGCCTGAGCTTTGTTATTTCTTGATAGGTTCATTTAAACTTTCTAGTTCTTAATCAGTTTTAGTTATTTATATTTGGATTATAAATAAACATATCACTTAGATCTTTTCTGAGATGTTTTTCTGTGTATATGATATCTTTAAAATGTCTCATTCTTTCTCTATATAAAAGAACTCACAGAAGTTTGCATTTGTGAGCATTGTATTTTCAGCTTCCACTTCTCTTCTCTAATTATTCTAGAATCATGCCATTTATTCTTTTAAATAGCAAAGCATATGTTTTAACTTTCACCTTCCTGCTTTATTACTTTTAATGCACATTTTTTATTACTTGTATATCCCTGCTTCAGATTTGACCTCTCTATCCTTTGTTTTTATTAGTGCACTGTCTCCTGAACTTCCTAATAGAAAATTGACAATTAAATAGCAATATCATCCCCTAGTCAGTAGTCATTGAATAGCATTTAAACCAACATCCACAAAATTCCACACATTGCCTTGTTTTAATCACAGGGCACTTATATTTGTTAACCATAGCAGAAAAGTGCCATGTTTTATTATGATGCACTTACCACTAATTAAATTGAATTACAACTACTAAGAAAAATAAAAGAACTTGAGTTGAATAGTTATTAAAGTTATTTTTATCATCCCCCTCAACCAGATATGACAGTCAAATTGCATTTTGTTCTTTTCCATTCCTATTAGTTTCAAGGTCTTAGATTTTGTTTAAATCCATTTCAGGCTTTCCGTTACAGTTTGTCTCTTTTTAAAGAGAAGTTATTTTAAGAAATCTGATTCCACAGTACTTTCACACTTTCTAAAGCATATCAATATTATCATTTAATATAAGTTATTTAAATTGAAATAGTCATTACCATCATTTCCCACTATCATCTTAATCTTTTGCAATGTGTTAGCTCTTATTTATTGTCGATTTAGTATTATAATTCTCTGATTATTTTTTCAATAACTTGGTGATAATTTGAATCCATGAATGACTACAGTGCTATTCCTGTCCATATACAGATGAGAAGTGGCTTAGAGCTAGCTTCCTTTGTCTTAGTAGATAATATTTCATGACTGCTGAGTTTTATATTATAAATACATGAAACATTAGTCAGATTAATTTTCAAGTGAAAGTTGTTTGCTCTTAAAGGAGCTTATATAAGACTTTCTATTTGCTATTGGAATTCTAAATTTTCATCAGGATATATCTAAGTAAATGACCTTTTTTTATTAATCCTCGCTGAGACTTGGAAACCTTGTCAATCTTCAGGCTCACATCTTTCATCAAATAAAGAAAACTTTCATTATTTGTTTAAATATTACCTCTCCTCTATAATTTCCTCTATTTTATTTCAGAATCTCTTTTTATACACTTCAAAAGTCTCTTGCTGCTGTTCTTAGTAACTCACTCTTTCATGAATGTTTGTTATGATTAGTCCTGTTTTTATATGGTTTACAATGCTCTGTATATCTTCCTGATCAACTTACCTCCACTCATAAGAGTTTTTCTCTTGACTTAAAATATTAAAATATTTAATCTCAAAATATTTTCTTATTGTTTGTGTTATACTGCTGTCTGTGTAATATATGCATATGTAGTCATGTGGTTTTGAGAGTATCAACACAAAGACCCAAGGATCATGTTGAGAGTCCCACTCAATCATTCCCACTGTACTTCTTGTGGACAGGATCTGAACTGAACTCCTGGTTTTGTATAAGTTCACTGACAAGCTAACTTGAGGGATATGCCTGTCTGGGGTTATAAGTATGCCATTTTTTTGTTTGTTTTTTGTGGGTGCTATGAATTTAAACTCAAGTCTTCATGCTTGTCTACTAAGCACTATTTCTCGTTGAGACATCTTTTCAGCCCTCTTCAAGATGTTTTATTTTTTCATGGATGGTCTTAGTTTGTCTCTTCTGATATTTCCATCTGTCTTAATTTTGTGATAGTTCTTCTTTTTTTTTTTCCTGCTTTGTGTTAAGCCACTTGATTTCCCCTTACTTGTTCTTTTGAGCCTAGTGACATTGAGGCTGAGTAGGTGAGTAGTTAGGCATGAGGAAAGCCAGGTAATCTGACAGTTGTGTCTCATGGATAGAAGAGAGGTAGTCAAAGGAACTACAGATGATCAACATGACCCTATCCTATATTCATGTATTTTCTTATGTAACCCATTGCTTTTAATCAAGAACATTGGCATGAGCATGTCTTGAACTGTCCACCGGGACATTGGAAACTCATGGTAGTTACATTGAAGATTATGTTCCTCAGAAACCATTGAAAAACAAAGATTTAATATGGAAGGGTGGGGTCTTTATTGGCATCTCTTCCATCTTCACTGCCTTTTTGTGGGAGCTGTACCTTATAGATTTAGTATGAGCACCCATAGTACTAAGAGATCATGATTATTGTGGCTAAGTCATCTCCAAAAGCAGCATTTTGAACTTTTCATTCCTATATTCCAGATTTTAGATTTTTATTTCACTCTTTCTATGATGTTCCCTGAGCCAAAGATGAGTAATTATAAATATCTTTTTTTAGGATTGGTCACTAAAGTCATTATCAGCATCTTTAGTTAAGCGAAGGTGCTCTGATTAAGTCGAGAGTAGCATGTGTTTGTGAGGATCAGCAAATATTTAGAAGGCATTTTGCATCTTGTTACTTCAACAAAACTATAGATGTGAGCCACTTCTTAGGTTCTATGATTTCCTCAGCCATGAGTTATGGACTACATTTACAGTATTAGGGATGAATTTTTTTATAGAAAAAAAAAACATTCTATCTAAAAGATACCAGTTATTATCCCACTAATACTTATGACATTATTGCACCTGTAGGCACACCTTGCCTGGTAGTTTGTTACTGTAGACCATAGGTTTCATATTTTGATAAGACCATTGATGTCTTTACTCAACCAGAAGTCTGAATAGCACTTTCTGACACTACCACAGATAGCAGCTTCTTAGAATATAATAATAACCACAGCACATGGAAGCAACTAGAACTACAAGGACAGAAAAATTAACAGCCACAGATGATCCTTCCATTTTCTCCTCTCAATGGCAAAGCAGGTAGGATCTTCATCTAAGAATTAAAAAAAAAGACACTTCATTGAATTAATTGTGTCAGAGAAGTATAAATAAGTTTATTTGAGCCAGCAGGTGCAAGCCAAATCTCTCTACATAGGTGAGGAAATATTTTTCTTGATGCACATCACTCAGTCACTACACTTTTGATTAGAAATCAAATTATAAATAATGATTCCAATCAATTAGTAGCATCTATAGATAACTTCTCTCCCATAGTCAGATTCTGGGGTATTTTTTTGTAATTTTTGAAATGTTTTTAAATGGATTACAATCTATCCCTACCTCTTGACCACTGAAATTATAATTACACATTATCTGGCTCAGATTCCTTATCTCAATATTTTGTTTGTGATAAACACCCTGATTGCCAAATATAGCTTGAGTTTTCATATTCATACTAGTATACTGGATAAGATTGGGTGAATATTTCAGAATTTATTCATTCATTTTGGTTCTAATAAACATTTGGGTGGCTTCCTTTGGAGACTATTAGATATAGTAATACAGTAAGTATACAAGAACACAATATACACCTTTTCCAGTACAAAAGGATAGTCACAGACTCAGCTTTAGTAAAAGTTGATATTTTAAATGTTGTTTTCTAGCAATAGTAATCTTTTCCTTCAAATTTTAAATCCCACATGTTTCTTTAGTGTTCTTTCCCTTGATGCCATTGTAGGTTAGAGAGACAAAACAGGGGAAAATGCTCACTCTTCCTGAACTAAAGCCTCCATGTTTCTAAAATATTTTATGTATTCTATTCCTTTGAATATTGTTGAAAGACATTGCTGACTAGTCAAAGATCACAACCTCTCCATAGCCTTGCAGCTTATTTCAATAATATCATCAAAATAGGGCTCCCTCCCTCCAGTAAAGCTTCCTGCTACCTGGAGAATGTTCCTGGGCCTGGAGGAGAGACCACATATATAAGCTGTCTCTTAAAGGTCTTTAACTTGACTCTGCCGAAAAAACTTGTGGTAAGAGCTCTGCTATAGGTCCCGACTGCCACATAATAAGCCTTGTGATAGGAGCGTGTCACCAAATGCAAATTAGGGTTTGTTACTAGTCTCCCCAATTTATATATTCCTTATACTCTGGAATTTGAGTATTTGAAATTGAACAGATTCACTTAAATCTGTCTTTTAGAGGGCTGTCTGTTTGTGCTCATGGTCTGCCAAAGCTTTCTGTCACCCCCATTTGACCTCTTTCCCCTATTGACCTGGTAACCAACAGGCAGATGGGGTAAGAGGCCCCACACACAATATGAATAAATAATTACATATACTGAGTGTGTATGTAATTATTTATACTTGTATATAAACATATATTCTTCCCATCATTTCAAAATAAAAATTGGCTTAAAAATACCTTAACATCTTACTTTAGTTACTTATTGTGTATATTCAAATTATATTATTTTCTGAGAAACATATATTTTAAAATATTTACTACAGTTAATATAATAAACATTAACTATCATCTCATATGGATTCTCATTCTCACCTACTCTCCTGTCGAGAGAATCTAAACATCTACTTAATAAAAAGCTTCAATGTAATGCACTTTTATAAATTATGGCCTTCATGTTGTGCTGAAAAGCTTTCCCCAGCTCATCCTACACACTTGATACTTTGATCACTTATCTTTATATGTAAAGCTATTAACCTTGTTATGATTTCACATAGCTAGTTTATAGGTGATGCTGATTTTACCAACATTTTTCCTATAATTCTCTTTTAGAAGCTAGTAATATCAAAAGATTTAAAGGGTTCCCTAATGATGAACTTGAACACCCGACTCATACAGTCCTTCACTTTGCCATCCTGTTCAACAAAATTCCTGGTCAATGCTTAGCTGTGGATTTCTGCATCTCTTTCCATCAGTTGCTGGATGAAGGTTCTCTGATGACAATTAGGGTAGTCACTAATCTGATTACAAGAGATTCTCAGTTCAGGTACTTTCTCCACTATGGCTGTGATTTTTATCTGGAGTCATCCTTGTGGATTCCTGGAACCACAAGAAACAACTAACCTGGTCTTATAGGAGGTTAAAGACACTGGACCAAGAGCTAAGGAACTGGCATGGGACAGACCTAGGCCCTCTACATATGTGTTACAGTTGTATGGATTAGTCTATTGTGGGACTTTTAGTAGTGGGTCCAGAACCTGTTCCTAATGCTTAGGCTGATATTTGGGAACCCATTCCTCATACTCATAGGTTGACGAGTCCAGCCTAAATACAAAGGGGAAACTGCTGTCAGGATATACAAAAAATAGAAAAAAATTAAAAGAAAAAGAAAAAGATTTAAAGGATTATAGATGTTGAAAATCAAATTAAAGTTTAAGTAATTTTATGCCTTGAATTAACATGACTTCACATGTTGTATTTATTATAAAATAACAGATGCAGCATTAATATTGGACATATAAATTCAACATTTATAATGATTTGTAATTTTTAAGTAAGTTGTTTGCCTATAAACTTAAGTGACTTTTCCATTAATTTGATACAAAATTATTTGGGCACTTTTACTTCCTTATCTGCTACACCAGGGTAGGGTACGTGCTTCATCTCTAGTCAAAATAACTCCTCCATTGACTAGCATATGTTTGGGGTAAGATATCATTTAAATAATTTAATTTATTCATGTAATATGAGCTGTTTGGAACTGATTTGCATATGCCTTAGTTTGGCCTGGATACACCATAAAAGCCAGACAAATAGTAATAGAAGTGGACTTCTCAAAAGTGCCTTGATAGTGATTCGAGAAAAGGCATAAATGATTACTTGAATTATTTTCATTATTGTGTATGACTACAGAAAAATGTATGTACTAAACTACCTGAAGAGTCCCAGCACATCCTACCAGAGAAAACTAAGTGAGAAAGAATGTGTTACTTGACAGATAAAATACCTGACTCACTGAACAGCTTAGTTGTTCTGTAGGCCACAGGGGATCCTGTCATAGAACTGTGCTCCTCATGGTCACTGTGAATTGTAGGTCTCACAATAACACAGGGCTAATGGTAGCTTTTTATTTAATGAGAAGGCTACTAAAATTGCATAATATGCTATATACTGCTCATCTTTCCATTACTATAAGACATACTCGAAATCAAAATAATAATCTTATAAATAGAAAAGGTTTCTTTTGGCTTACAGTACTGGAGACTTCCCTCTCCAGTCACATAGGCCTTTCTTTATGGACCATAACAAGAAATGAAGACATGAGTGTGCCAGAGCAATGCGTACTTTCATTAAGGAAAGAGACCAAAAGGAATGAGGAAAAGTCCTGAATCCCACAATCCTCACAAAAGGCACATTCTTCATGGCCTAATGTCCCACAGAGCCCCAAATCATAAAGAGTCTTGATATATCCAAGTCTTACCCTGGAAACCACACTTTTAAACTCATGGGCATTTGAGGAAAATCCATGGTCTATGGTATCAGAAAATAACGTAAAAAGGGTTTTAAACAGATTATAGATCTTATGAAAATAGGTTTCATTTCAAGGTAATGAAAGATTGACTGCCACATTTTGATTGGCTTGTGCAATCCAGTATGATTAAACAAAGAGGCAAGCAAAGAGTTGAAGCCAGATATCAAGAGAAAATCATGACTCTGTATCTTGATTCACACCCTAAGTCAGTTGGCAGAGTCAAAACTTGTTGACTGAAATTGAAGCTGTGACATTTGCGGTGGAGTCCTCGAATTCCTTGCAAACACATTTTCTGCCATTCACACAATTATTTGTTAGTTAGCTTTGATATGTTTGCTTTTAAAGTCTGTCATCCAGAAAGAATATTGCCAACATTTTATATGTTTTATATATAGCGTGTAAGTACATCAAAGAAGTAAAAAAAAATCCATTATTGCCTTTGTTAAACAAGAGTTTGCACATAGCTAGATGATAAATGGCAGAATGGGTCCTTTTCCTCTCACAGTGGGTCCATTACATCTATCTTTTGATCATTTCCTTGGTTCATGAGTACATACCCATGCTACTCCTAGATACTCATACTGTTTGCTAGGATGATTCCATTGACTGCATGTCTTTGGGCAGACAAGATGATGTAGAAAGGAAATAAGTGACTGCTATACTTCCCTCTATCACTGAAACAGGAGACAGTGAATAAGAGCACTTACAGCTCCTTTAGCAGTCTTCAGTTCAGTTCCCAGCACCCCTGTCAGGTGACTCCTCCTACCTGGAAATCAAGTGCAAGAGAACTTATTCTACTTTGACCACCACAGGATATCCCTATACAAATTAAACCAGTATGGGTTGAGAGAGATGTTTGACTGCCCTGGCCACCCAGAACTGAAAAAAAAAAAATCACACAGAAACAATATTATTTAAATCACTGCTTGGTCCATTAGCTCTAGCTTCTTATTGGCTAACTTTTACAAATTAATGTAACCCATTTCTATGAATATGTTTATTGACACATGGCTGTGGATTACTGGCTAAAGTTGTGATCTGTCTCTGGTGCCTCCATATTGTCTCTCCCTCCACCTTCCTTCTCCCAGCATTCCCTCCCTCCCCCGCCTATCTATGTTCTCCTCTATCAACAGGCCAACACAGTTTCTTTACTAATTAACAAATAAAATCAACACATAAACAGAAGGACCTCCCACACCAAACCGTATATTATAAATTAATGATAAATAACCATATTTGGTTGGACGATTTGCTATATAGTCTAATTAGACCTCTATATTTCCCAATGAATTTATGGGTGTCAATAATATTTTCTGTCTACAGAGATAGAACAGTTGGTTTTTTAATAGGTCTGGCATTGGTAATGAGTTACTTTTGACATTATAATTAGAAATGACAACTTATTATGTTAAACTTTAGGCCAATGCAACTTTATAAGATGCACATCTTGACATGAGTGTCACAGCATTACTCTATTTGTGTAGAACGTATTAATTGTTGTCTTAAAACTGCTAATGATTGTGGGTATCTAATATTTTGAGTCAATATTAAATTATTATCAAATAATTCTTCTAAACTATAAAGTTTATTTATATATAAAATATAAAATAATCTATAAAAGAGAGAAAACAGCTGTCATGTTATGACTCCAACAGGACTAGGACTGTGTTTTTTATTAACTATTTTGAAACCTAATATGTACATATTTTAATGAACATAAATTAATACTTTCCTGTATTTGGTTTGCCTTAATAATCAAAGAAGTATAGTTTTTATATCAAATAATTTTCATTTATTTACTAAACATTCAATACATACCTTTATCATGACACTAATCTCTTCTTCTTTAGCCTAGTAGGCCAATGAATAAAATGCATGTAACCTATGGTATTACATAAAAAATCAGGTTATGTATATCAGATTAATTCATTACTTCATTAGATTTGCAGAGTTCAAGATGACAATTATTTTATGTGTTTTAGTCAGTTACAGAAATCCCAGAATTGGGTCATAAATGTTAACAGATTCCAAGGTTTGGTACTGTATTAGTTATTTTCTGTTGCCCTGACAAAATACCAGTAAATTCCTTAGCCATATAATATGAATTATACTTTTAACACTATTTAAACTACTATATATAGCATATATATACTGAACATATAAAGTACACATGTATAATTGCATTCAAATATTTTTGCTCTATCTAACACATCAATAAAAAAAATCACTAAAATGTCATCATGGTCAGGTATTGCAGACAGAAATCAGTTCTGTGGAGAATTAATTTCAATAGAGCAATATTTTTGAGGAAAGTATGGGCTCTTTTTTCCACTAACTTACAGGTGTTAGAGTTACATTGGCAAGTAATAAATGTTTACTTCATATTCCATTTTTTCCTGTAAAGTGCTCAGAGACAATACTGCTCAGATTATGACAGATAACATGAAATTTTGATTCAAAAAGTGGTTCAATGTTCAGAGTTAGAAGTGCTCACACAGATAACTTTGATATCTAATAAGTGTCTCAATAGCAGGTGGAACTTTGGAGATCACTGATAACACATTCATAATAATTATCTGCATTCATTCTTATTAACATGCGAACTATCTAATATATTCATTATTATATTTAATAAACCAAATGTCATGAATTAATGTCAAATGTTAGTATAAGGTTTGACAATTTGTTATATAATGTGATTATTCTTCTGAAATTTACAATGAATTTTTGATTTTTCAGTAGTAATTTTTGACTACCTAGATGCAACAGTTGGTCATCATCAGGAGGAGGTCTGGAATAACTAACAAATTATATTTGACACTACAATTAAAAATAATGATTTCTTATTATGATAAACTTTAGACCAATATAACTTTATAAGATACACATCTTGTTGTCATTACTAATCTTCATATTAATACTCTTTCTATTTGGTATAACCTATTGATTTTTCTCTTAATAACTGTCAATGACAGTGAGTCTCTAATATTCTGAATCAATATTAAATCCGATACTCAAATACTTCCACAAAGGATAGAAAATTCAACTGATCTCAGTATCTAAAGAAAATTGGTTTAAAGACTATGTGCATAAAAAATTAAATCTATGAATATTCAAATTTATTATATAAAATAGTACATTATTTAATATAACCTATTATTTTACTCTTATATAATTCAACACATTTAGCTTATATTTAAATGATTATAGTTATTATATTATATCATTACACTTTTAGTGTATATATAAAGTGTATAGTTATTATATATAGCTATACAGTTATTGTAATGTATTATTTCCAGGATAGTAAAAAGGAAAAGCCTCTATTTCTCCTTTATAGAAACAATGTTTCATGAATACTTTTGATACATTGTTATTGAATCTGAAAATCAGGGAGCCACCAATGCAGAGAGACACATGTATTAGGGTGACAACTAACTTCTAGAATTATAACACTGAAATTTTTTGAAAATCAATGACATAAGAGACTAGTTGACATCTTTAAAGCTTAGTTATGCATATTTATAATCCATGTATCATATACTAATCAAGGAGTATAAGTATCGTGCCACTCTGAAAAACTGGACTCTGATTGAGAACACAGAGCAATATTTTAATGAGCACAGATGGGGCACCAAGCTGATGGTTCAGCCCAAGGCTGTCACATATGGTTGTGCAATTCGGTAACAGCTCAAAGCAACCTGGCTGATAGAACCTACAATGGCTGACATCTCACTATGTGCTTCTTACCAAGCCATGAATATCCATGTACTTGATTGAAAACAGCTATTCTAAAGTTATTCCAGGATGCTCTATGTATGTAAGTATAAAGATAATTCAACCCCCTGCTAAGTTTCCAGTTATTTCATTAAGACTGTGGCAGGACAAATCAGTTTGTAAT
Organism: Alexandromys fortis; assembly: GCF_014885135.2. Lineage (NCBI taxonomy): Eukaryota > Metazoa > Chordata > Mammalia > Rodentia > Cricetidae > Alexandromys > Alexandromys fortis. The sequence goes on along the minus strand of NW_026067944.1, from coordinate 19,683,519 downwards.
AATTTCTTCCATCTTTGAACAGTACTGAGAATTGAGAGAAAATCCTGGGTAAAAATTTCAACTGTAAATGATGCCTTTGCCATTTAGTAAGAGAACTCTGTTTTTAATCAAGTTGAGACATGAGAAAAATTATAACTGATTTATGAATATGATAACATTCATGTGGCCCAATGTGTAGTATTTTTTAATTTAAAATTTTGATCCTCGAAATGGAGGATAGATTTTCCTGTCAAAGACTTTTAAAAGTTATTCAACATTTCAAATACTTGAACAAGAGAGGCTTGTCATGTTTTAAGAGGAAGGCTCTTGTTTGAAGACACATGCTTTACACTTCAGCACATGGTTTGAGGTTGTATTGGTTTCTTCATGTGAGGTGCCTGCAGTTACTGATTTTTCCATCACTGTCACATCTTCCTACATTCTGATGTTAACTATTGTAGTGCAACTGAGGAACAAAATAATTCATTGTTGTGAATTGTAACTGATATCCATGATTTCAGGTACTAAAAAGTCAAATATTTTCTTCCCTGGCTGAAAGGCAACCACTCAGCTGACTTCTGGAATGTGCTTTATGTTCTCTAAATGCTGAAAACATGAAAAGGGAGTTGAAATCATCTGTTTCCCTGCATCCCTGAAGACTGGACAGTTTGACATTAAACCTCATTCTCGGCAATCAATCAGCAACATGAGAAAAATGTGAAAAGAAACAATTATTTCATAACATTTTGTTGAAATAAAATGCCAATTTTGTCACCTATCAATTACAGGGTTATTGTACATTTAAAATACTAAAGAGCACAGTGACTGTGTCACAAAGTGAGGTTCTATTTATGTAGAGGAATTGGTTTAAACATTAAGTATATGGTTTCTAAACCACTCAAAAAAGTTAAAGGTTCATTTCCTTAGGATGCACTGACAACATACTAATGAAATATAATTTACCAACCACATGAGGTAAGAATTAAATCTGAAATTTGAATTGCCTTGAATGGAATGAACCACCCAGGAGATAAAAAATACAGTACCACGGGGCACAGTTATTTGTGAGCACAAATTTTAAATGAGTCGTTGAGACTAAAGTGGATTTAGCAGATCATACAATTGTCAAGGTCCTTTAACCTGTAACTGAACACACTTTAGGAACTCACATAATGTTAAAGCACACATGTGAACATAAAATATATGGCATAAAATGTGCAATTATACTAAGACAGAAAAAGCAGATATAAAATATTGACTTATAGAATGATTAAGCAAAAGTTACCATGGAACGATGGAGTGTGTGTCTCCTTTGACTTTCTGCTGATGCTCTGCTTTAATTTTACTTTTCAACATCAGCATCATGTAAAGAACAATTCTTTTAAAATAGCTTAAACATTCTATTTTCCTTTACAATATTTTATGTCTATTTTTGACTAACACATTGGTTTTACTTTCAGTTTTATTTTATTTTGATATCTTGATATGAAGTTTTAAAGAAAGATTACAATTCCTTTTGAAATTTATGGCAGGGAATAAATAAGTCAGTAGGACATACCCAGTGTACTAACCTAGGCGTATGTACATCCTTCATATTAGTCCAGCAAACTTAACTGTCTTTTATCTTATTTCCTATCTTCTGGCAGCACATTATTGCTAATACTGAAAGTGTATTCCCCATATTAAAGCTATTACTAATCTCAGTCCTATCACAGGTCATTACAGACAAGTGAAAGTTTCTGATTCTTTGAGACATTAGTTTTTGCTCATTTTTCTTTATCTTCACATCTTTATCACACACATTCTTACATAGATGAAGGTGGCATGAATGGCTATCAAGATCAAGAAGACTACAGGGAAAAAGCACACTATTAAACTATAAAAATCAAGTTGCCGGACCCAAACACAGAGTATATTATATACAGCACAAATTAGACTCAATGAGCTAAATAATATAGTAATAATAGTAATGAATAAAAGGATGAAAATGAAGTGTTGGGTGGGTAATAAAGTATAAGTGTGGGTCTGGAAGGAATGTGGAAGGGTGGTAAATAAATCTAAAATTAGGTATAAGAAATTCTCAAGTGATAGAATATTTTAAAAATTAAAAATTAATCTTTCTTAGAGAAAAACTAAAATGTATCGAATGTTTTGTGTTTTGTTAATGCATTGAAGTTGAATGAATGTTTTTTAACAAATAATTTCTTTCATAGACTGGTCACATTTCTTTTTTTACCTTGTATGTAGACTTGAGTTACTATTTTTTTTCTGTGTGTCTTGTCCTAGCAATTCAGGGTAGCAAAAAACTTGAAGTAGATAAACAAATGTGCTAGAAAATGATTACTAGGGACTGGGTTCTTCTTTACTTGATCACTGTCTCTGGCTTTAGAATCAAAAGTTTCACATGTTACTTATAGATTGGTAAAAGAACAGGGGATACAATGGGAATTTATATTTTAATTCACACCAAATATTTATTTTGTTATTCTTCACATATATTCACCCAGCCCAAATATTTCCAAACTCCTCAATATTTTCAAAAGCTTGCATATTTTTAGATGAAGAATCTAATAATTCAAATGCTGATGTGTATCTTGTTAAGGAAAATCACAAAATTAATCATGTTCTCCATGTTTAACCAGGGTGGACTCTCCTGTTTTTATGGAACAAATCATAACTTTTTAAAACTGACTTAGTGTCTACATGTCAATTAGTGTTGTTAATGTTTTCCTAAAATAGTAGCTTACTCGTGCTACTTAAGAGTCAAGCTTTGTTTAGTCGTGTAGTTTTTGTTATGAGCTTGTCTGTCTATCCAGTTATGTCAAGTTTTTGTAGCATTCAAAAATTTCCATCTTATTGCAACTTGAGTGCAACTTGTTACTCTGACTTAAGCTTCAAAGTCAGGAGCCCTTTCAGATGCCCCGTATCCTAATACTTTCAGCAATCATCAACAAATTTTATAACAACCTTTGGTTGCACCTCAGCCTCATTGAACAAATGCTTCCTAGAGGCTTTTAGTTGAAGACTGCAAAACAAGAAGGCAATTAATTAATCCTCTGAGTTCTGTACAGAGAGGGAATTACTGTTTTGTTCTGACCTTTATTAGTATTTATCAATTAGTTTTCTTCTTCTTGATTCTAATCTTCTTAATGTTTTCATGGAGTATAGAAACATATACTTTGAGGTTAACAGTAGACTTACAGTTTGCTTGCTCCCTAATCCCATCCTCTGAGACATCCCTTGTAGAATTGATTACTGACATTTACAACACACTTTGAACTCTTGTAATGCCAGATAAAAGCATTTAACATTAGTTCCTGGCTACCGAAAATAAGCTTTGTAAGAAGCTCTTTCCTTTCTGTGTAGGATACAACCAAAAACTGTTTCAATGTATTTCTAAATGAAAACAAATTTCTTCCTATTTTATAGACAAAAAATCCAAAAGGAAACAAGCAAAAAAAAATCAGTAACAACAACAAAACTTGAGTATCTGTAGCTTTAGGAAAAGATAAAATTTATCATTATACTAAAATATTCAGTTTTATGAAATTTTCCTACAGTTTTTATGAATACAAATTTCTAGCATGGACATAGACTACGTAAGTTACTATGTGAGTGTTTTAGGGAATTAATTGAGCTTTAAAAGTGTACATTAGCTATAGAAGTATACATAAACCTAACAATCATATACAATTTGAGAAAACACATAACAGATTATATATACATGTATATTATTAAGTAACTAATTATGTCAGCTTCTTCAATATCAATAGTGTTTGATCAATGCTTGTTATTCTGACATAGAAATAAAGGTATTGTCATATTGGCTCTTTGTCCTAACTCAACAATTACTTTTGAATTGATATAACAATTTACAAAAAGATACACACACACAAACAAACACACTCACACAAACACACACACAAAAACAGGATTTGGAAAACAAAGTTGAAAAGAAACAAAAGTGATAGTGCTGCATGGAAAACTAAAATCCGATAAAAGTGGAGTTCTAGAAAACAACAGTCTGACAGATGCAGCAGAAATCATGTGAGGGAGAACTCCTCTTTGTCAGTGAGTCATGGAGGAGAAAGGGTGAAGGGGAGGTAATGTGAGAAAAAAATAGAATTCCCAGGGAAGTAATTCCAGAGAACTTTCCTGTGGTTGAAATTAAGCATGATAGAGTAATAGAATCTAATAAAAATTCAAAAAGACAATAACAATTTTGCAAACTACAGAGAAATATTCCATCTTGTAAACTTATAAATTAAAAAAAATTTCAAACACTAAACTATAATTTGATGTATACTTTCCACCTTCATCTTCCTCTTTTTTCTTTAGCACTTCCACTTCACTCCAAAAGTCCCTCCCTACTCTTTCTCTTTTCCTTCTCTCTTATTCCTTTTAGGATTATAAAAACATCATCAATCCAAAATACACTAGGATAGATACATACATATATACATGTACACATATATATATATATATATATATTTAGTATATACATATGTGTGGATCTGTGTGTGTCTATGTGTGTCTGTGTATACATGTATACAGAAAAAATAAATAATTTATATGCAAGAGAAATAAATTCACATGTAGTGTCATGAAATTCCTGAAACCACCCCCAAACAATTTTGGCTATTGCTACTGCTCTTGGTTCCTCACCATAACTTGAGGATAAGAATTAATTGCTAAAAATGTCACATTCATTGGCCATAAGACATATAGAAATCAAGTTGGAACTCCCACAGTAACAGTAGCTGTTAATCAGACTGTTTTGGGAGAAAGGCTATCAACAGAAGTACGCAACTGAATTCACTAATAGCCTGTCAGGTGAGATGAATCCGTCAGTGCAATAGTAGAAAGGATTTTATTGCACTTGATGGAGAAGGAAGACGTTCCTAGAAGAGCGGATTAAGAGCAGTGGTAGGAAAATAAAAGAGTGTAATGGAAGTGAGGCTGATTGCAAACTGATGTTAATGAAGTATCAAAAACTAGTGATGTGTTAATATTTCGGAATTTAAAAGTGCAACGTGGATGCATTTTGTGGTAAAAGTTAATATATTTTGAAACTTAAGTTATTAATGGTATTATAATTTAAAGACTTCTTACAAATACCAAGTTTTGTTGATATGCTACTTATCAGGCCCTGAAATATTTTATTTCAGATATAATTTATAAATTAAAAATATATTTTTTAGCCAGGTTGTAGTGACACATGTCTTTAATCCCAGAATTTGGGAGGTAGAGAAAGGCAGATCTCTTTGAGTTTGAGATCAGCCTGGTCTACAGAAATAGTTCAAAGACAACCAATGATACACTGAAAATCCCTGCCTTGAAAAATAAAAGTTTTAGCATCCATTATTAACTGCATTGTTCTTTGTTCTGGGATGCACTTTTAGAAGCCTCAGCTAGAAGACAGCTTTCACATAGACATTTCATATTCTTCTAGATGATCATCTCTTTGCCATTTGTTTCCTTTGCTGATGTGGTTTGAGTTAAAATGGAGCCTTTAAAGTTATAGGGACTATCATTTGAGGGGAGGCCTTGTTTGAGAAAATGTGTCATTGGTGGTGGGCTTTAAGATTGAGATGCTCAAACAAGACCCACTATCTCACTCTCTACTTGCTGCCTGCCCATCAACCCCTATGTACAATTCTCAGCTACTTCTCCAGATCCTTGTCTGGCTGCTCACCACCATGTTTGCCACCATAATGATAATGACTAAACTTCTGAACTATAAGCCATCCCAATTAAATGTTTTCCTTCATAAGTGTTGCCATGGTCATGGTGTCTCTTCATAACAACAAAAATCATTCCAAATTGTACATTTCATTTGGGACAAGTAAAATTCTGGCCCAGGAATGTGAGTCCTTTTTTTTTTTCTTTCTTTCTTTCTTTCTTTCTTTCTTTCTTTCTTTCTTTCTTTCTTTCTTCCTTCCTTCCTTCCTTCCTTCCTTCCTTCCTTCCTTCCTTTCTTTCTTTCTTTCTTTCTTTCTTTCTTTCTTTCTTTCTTTCTTTCTTTCAGTACAGGGTTTCTTGTGTAACTTTGGAGCCTATCCTGTAACTAGCTGTTGTAAACCAGGCTGGGCTTGAACTCACAGAGCTTCTCCTGCCTCTGCCTCCCAAGTGCTGAGATTAAAGTTATGTGACGCCACCACCTGGCAGAATGTGAGTCTTAAACTACAGAATAACTGTAAACAGAATCATCTTTAATTTTATGAATTTAAATATGATTTCTTACTTAAATTGTTTTATTTTAAACTGGATTTTTTTTCCTTACATCCACTCTAAATTTATAGTCTTTACCCAGATGTATGTCATATTTCTTACTTGGCATGTTCAGAGATGAACTCTTTCATTTTTCTAAGAAAAGTATTCTTATTTAATTGTCAGAGAACTTAATTTTAATTGTTAAATGGAGAGAAAAGGCTATCCTTAGTTGCTTCCTTTCATATTTACTATTAATGCATGTGCATGACTGTATATGTCAGCTTCACAGTCAATCCAGAACCACGACGAGCCTTTCTGATATTCTTTAAAGTCCTATTATGTCACCATAATTAAGTAGAAAAATTTTTCATACCACTTAAAATTTTTCATATTGTACAAATAAAACAACACAAACATGACTGAAAAGTACATAGACAGAATCTGACGGAAGCTTTAAAGGGCATAGTTATGGCTCTTAGCAGAGTGTGAACATTTTCACAATCTAGGGATTTTATCAGGGCGCATAATCCTATATCCATAAGTACTTGAGGAAAAAAAATCAGGATATTAGGAATGGAACAAGTTCATCAGACTTCAGTAGATTGCTAACTGAAGAGAGATATTTAGCTCACACAAAGCGGTATGTTCTACCATTGTAAAGAGACTTGTTTCTGCCAGAACCCTGCAGATATCAAATGGCCACAGTCCAGAGCTCTGGAGTTTTGTAGAGTTGGAGCAGCCTACACTTCTGCCTCAAACCAGATTTTGAAAAAGCCAAAACATGAAATATTAAAATGGCACAAATTACAATTTAAGTAGAAAAATACTATATTGGGTGTTCATCAAAAATATTCTATCTGCTTCTATAATTTGAATTACAATGAATGAGGAACATATCATCTGATTCTGCTGTGAGGTGATGCAAAGACAACAAATGAAATAAACTTACTTTGACTCTGGTTAGGATGTCAGAGAATGGAATTTATAAAAGTTTTGAAGAAATTATGTAAATCGTGTTTATTTTAACTAATGGTGCATGTCCTAAATTCTGATAACATGTAAATTGATCTCAATTATTTTCTTAATGACAGATATATTTCAAAATAATTACTTGTTACCAGAGAGTTCTAGCTATTTCACAGTCTGAGATATGATATTGTACCTTTCTTAATTTCTTCCATTCCTTTATCCTATTATTTTTTGTACTCCATTAAAATTATTCTTTAGCTCTTGAGAATTTCGTTATTTTGATCGTATTCGTTCCTCCTACAACTCCTTCCAGAAAAATACCCATTTCTACCATCCTGAACTGTAAACCTTTGTCATATTAAAACAAAATGAGGGTTGGCATGAGAATTGGCTCTAGAGGGGATTCCAGGTGTCCACGGAGATGTCCGCTTGGTCCTTGAACAGCTGAGGAGAGGGCGCCTGAACTGGCCCTATACTATAGCCACTCTGATGACTATCTTGAGTATTACCATAGAACCTTCGTCTGGCGATGAAGGAGATAGAGACAGAGACCCACATCGGAGCACTGGACTGAACTCCCAAGGTCCAGTTGAAGAGCAGAAGGAGGGAGAAGATGAGCAAAGAAGTCTGTACCACGAGGGGTTTGTCCACTCACTGAGACACTGTGCCTATTCTAATGGGAGCTCACCAAATCCAGCTGGACTGGGACTGAACGAGCATGTGATCAAACTGGACTCTCTGAATGTGGCTGACAATGAGGGCTGACTGAGAAGCCATTGATAATGGCACTGGGATTTGTTTCTTCTGCATGTACTGGCTTTTTTGGGACCCTAATACATTTGAATGCACACCTTCCCAGGCCTGGATGGAGTGGGGAGGGCCTTGGACTTCCCACAGGGCAAAATATCCTGCCCTCTCTTAAGACTGGAGGGGGAGGGAGGAGCAGGAAGAGAATGGGAGGAGGGCAGGAAGTGAAAATTTTTGAATGGCAAAATTAAAAATAAAGGAAAAAAAGCTTCAATTAAAAAAAAAAAACAAAATGAAAAAAAAAAAACAAAGAAAAACAACAAGCAAACAATGCAAGCTATAAAGTTGTGTTACCTGTAACTCTTGTGAATGTGCAGCCATCCACTACAGTCCTGGCTGAACTATCATTTTCTATGTAGTTTAGACTGGCCTCAAACACAGGGAGGTTCCCCTGATTCTGCTGCTTCAGATTCCTGGGATTAAAGATGTGAGGCCTCACCCCAGCTTCACTGATTTTTACTTGAAGAAACACTTCCTTGATAAATGTCTCATGACATGCCTTGATTATCTCCAGTCTTCTAGGATAATCAGAGCCACAAAGCACCAGTGCAGCTCTTTTAGATTTGAAGATGAAAGCACATGATTTGATCTGTGTCTCGGCTGAACTTTTTGAACATGTCCTTGCCTTGATTAGGTCCCAAGATTTCCTTTAAATTAAATCTATTACAAAACTAGGGAAATAAAACATATATTTTGACCAATCGCTTTTAAAAATATTGTGGCCTTTCCTGTTCTTTCTCAATATTGCTTGCAGACTCTAATCTTGGACCTTTTACAAAATATGTTTTCACTAAATGTAACACCTTGGAGCCTAATCATGACTTCAAAGTCCTTCAGGCAAACCTCTTTCCCAAAGACATAATTTGATCAGATATGTTTCCTATTGTCTAATCTATTTGTGTGTAATCATTTTCACAAATATTTGACTGTGACCTGTCTCTACTTTTCCAATCACTTCTAATGATGTTTAATTTGTGTGTTTGGTTTTCTGTAGAAATTGCTTTGTTCCCTACTGGGCCTACAGTCAATACTATGAATTTAAATTTTATATCTGACAGTGTTCTATGTCTGATTACCAGGTTTATCATTGATGTCTACATCCATAGTCGTCGTCATCATCATCATCATCATCATCATCATCATCATCATCATCATCATCATTTATGCCCCAGCAATGCTTAAGTGTGCTTGGGCAGCCCATTTTGGTGGCTCTCTAATTGTTTTTATCCTGGGCAGTTCTTGATACTTGTGTTATTGTAATACCCAAAATTTCTTTCTTCATACTGTCTATACAGCATTTTTTTTACTTTCCTCTTTGCCTTATCCTGCACACTCCTCCAAGCACTGCTATCTTTGGGTATCTGCCATCATTCATTCTCATAACATAACTGAAGTATTTCAAGTGTCATTGCCTTATCCTTAGTTTACTTCCTTCTGTAGATAGAGATGTTTCTTCATGTCACCACTGTGTAGTCTATCTCTTCCTGTGACACCTACAATACTCCTGAGACATGCAATCTCAAAGACTTTCAGCTGTTGTTCTGAGAAACATTTCATTGTCCATGTTTCATAGTCGCAAAGAAGGCAGTTCAAGACAAGTGCCTCATATTCTAGCATGTTTCTTATTGTCCTTATGTCTCTTGCCGACCACACCTTTCCTATTGCCTGGAATGCAGCCCTCACAATCCCGATCTGCCTCTTGAAGTCTAAAACAGTTCCCTTCCTTGAACTGCGGTTTGTTCTCAAGTAGACAAAGTTGACTGTTTGAGGTTCTGATCCTTTATTACAATGTTAAAATCTTTGTGCACCCTTTCCATGTGTTGTATCTCAGTCTTCTTGATGTTTGCTTTCATATAAGTTTTCATTTACTTTCACCACTCTGTTTACCATGATCTGCAGCTCATTTGGTCTATCAGCAAGTAGTGCTAGATCATTAGCAAAACTCAAGTTATTGATCCGCACACCTATCTGCACACCTATCTCCTCATCCTCCAAGGCTGTTGCTATTATTAACTCCAGAAATATATTAAAGTGTAGTGGTAAGAGTATACATCCCTGCAACACTCCTACGGTTGTCTTAAACTGATCACTTAGTTCTCCACAGAATTTGATTGATGCAGAAGCGTATTATTTATAAGCATTTTCTAGTATTATGATATCCTCTGGGTATCTGTATAACCTTACTGTTTCCCAAAATGATGAGGGAATATTATATATTGGCAGGAATGGGCTAGAGGAAGCTATCAAGACAACAAAATGCAGAATGATCAAAGGAGTAGATGACATCACAGTGGAAGAGCTGGAGGTAGCTGCAATAGGCTCTGGGGCTGAGATGTTTCTCAGACTCTTTAGAGAGATATAGGAACACAAAATGATTCTCATGCAATGGAAGCATTCAGTCATAATTTCCATACACAATAAGAAGGACAGCTGGATTGCTCAAATTGCTGGGGCATTAGTTTGTTGTGCCATAGCAGCGAGATCTTCTCCTCTGTTATCCTGCAAAGAATGAAGGGCAGAACAGAAGAAATCCTAGCAAAGACCCAGTGCAGATTCAGAGCTAACAGGAACACAACTGATCAGATCTTTACTTTGAAGCAACTGGCAGAAAAAAAAATAAAGACTTTGAAAAAGACTTTTATGACTCTTTTATCGACTTTAGGAAGGCATTTGATAGCATTTGGGGGAAAGGATTCTGGGAAACAGCGAAGTTCTACATCCATAGTACAGTTTCAGAACTCGAAGAATTTTTTTATAAACAGTTTTCCACAACTGTGGATCCTAAATGCTGCATTATCAAATAGCTGGCCGTTGTGGAATAATCCTCTTGTACAATGTAAAGACTTGTCATTTGAATTGGTTTAATAAAACACTGATTTTCCATGCAGAAAGTATAGGTGGGACAATCAAAGTAAGAATGCTGGGATGAAGAAAAGCAAAGACAGGAGAGCCAAGAGGAGATGAAGAGGAGAAAGATGGGCATACTGTTCTGAGGAAAGGTACTAAACCACATTGTAAGACACAGATACAAATGTGAGTTAAGTGTAAGAAGCTGCTAGTAACAAGCTGTAGCTATCAGCTGAGCATTTCCAATTAATATAAACTTCTGAGGTAGTTATTTGAAAACTGGCAGTGGGAAAGAAACATCCACCAACATTTGGCAACAAATATCCAATGAAACAATATACCAGTGGCATGAATATTATGGTGGTAGTCAACATATTGCAATTGTATTCTAAGTTCACTCCTTTGTCTGGTATTGTTATTGGTCTTATGTCCATAGCTGAATAGGTCATAGGTACTAGTGAAGAAGTTACCGCTTTGTTTTGCTAAATTAACAGGATATGGTTGTTAAGTTATCTTTAAATTACTTATATATTTTCATAGATTAATGATACTGTAAGATTGGTGACCGAAGTCTCTTTTTGAAGTAGGGCATGACTGGTCAAAATTATGAAGATAAGAGTTTATTGACAGCTGGGCGGTGGTGGCACACGCCTTTAATCCCAGCACTTGGGAGGCAGAGGCAGGCGGATCTCTGTGAGTTTGAGACCAGCCTGGTCTCAAGAGCTAGTTCCAGGACAGGCTCCAAAACCACAGAGAAACCCTGTCTCGAAAAACAAAACAAAACAAAACAAAACAAAACAAAAAAAGAGTTTATTGAGTTTTCAGATATCAGTCAGACACATATTATCCACTGTAGAGTTCCTGGTATCATCTGGAAGTAAAAGAGGGGAATAAAATGAAATCTAGAAAAAGAGTAGTCTTACAGAACTATGTCTTCTAGCCTGATGTGGTCTTTTTAGTAGCTGTAATAACCTTCCTAGAACATGAACAAGATTAGACCCTTCTGTATTCTGTCATGGAGGATCGCAGGGCCGTAGTCTGAAGACTCAAAAATAGTAATTATGTTTGCTGGTAGTTGAGGGGCTCTTTAGGTTCCACCTTTCCCCAGGTAATTCTTGGAATTTGAATATTGATAGAGGAGGAAGAGAAATGCTATACTGAAATGTAAACATTGATAGGGTGTCCATTCTCCTGTGACTAACTCATAATTCATGCTCCTTTAAATCACCCTGATTTAATTCATTAGTATACTGTGCTCAAAAAAGATATAATAATAGTAGGTGGAATAATTGGGATGAAGAAGAGGTAGTATAAGTGGAAGGGGGCCAGGAAGAGTGATGGAGTGAATATAATAAATCTATATTATATGCATTTATAAACTTGACATAATGCAACTCATTACTATGTATTATTAATATATGCTAATAAAGCCTTGACGAGACATGTATTATTAAATATATTTGACTATGAGAAAGGGTTGTCTGTGTGCTGTAACTAACAAAGGTTTTGTTATAGCTTTTTGAATAGTACTATTTATTCCTGAGCTCTATAATATTTCACTTACTGTCAGAGTCAATATTCAAGCCTGAAGAGACTCAATGCTTTAAATATAATGCATTTACTCTACGCTCCCCAGCCAACATTTTCAGTTTGTAACTATGTATAACACAAGTTCTTGTTCACAAGTCATTGCCACAGAGTTCTAAGTGCTTACATAATATACTTAGAAAATTCCAATAATTGAATTAATTTTTTACTCATTTTATTAGTTGATATGTTATCACAGATGTAATTTTGTTGAATTAGATTTTTCTAGCTGTTGAAAAAGATTTGAATAAGAAAAATATTAAGCATGTTAATGGCTCTATTCTAACCACAAATGCCTTCAATTAAACTAATTATAACGTCTAAGAGTCTGTGGTTATGTTGTGGTGTAAACTTTCTTACATTTGTCATGACATGTTCTAAAGTCCAATTTTTCAAACCTGACATTTAATCTATGGGTATACAATACTCCAGGGACCAATCAGGGTTGCGTCACTTAACTGAAGTGCTAAATGTGATGCGAGCTCACGCTGTAAGATCCCATTCGGCCTTTGAAACAGTCTTCAGCCATGCCTGAATTCATAGCATCAGGCAGACTAATGACTTTACCAAATGTCCAACAAGAAAGGGAATGTCTTCTTGATATTCATACTTTATTAAAAATGGTCATTCTTTTAAGGTTTGTGGCAATCAAAATTTAAGTAATCAATTCTTTTTTCAGATTCCAACATCACAATCACCAAAGTAATTACTATGAACTAGTTTCTATTTTCAAAAATGAAATTATGAGTTTTTGGAAAAATTTTGCTTGGTAAATTCTTTTGTTTCATCCAACCACTTATTTAAGGAGGATATGAATTATAGAAGAGTATGTATTATCTAAGAATTAATTTACCAGAGATTTATTTTGAAATTTTAGGTGATTAAAATTACTACTATTTATCTAAAATTCAGATACTTCTGAAAGAATGTAATGTTGCAAATGATGGTGTATATGGGTGGGCTATAACCTGGATTCTGCTGCAGAAAATATCCTTGTACATTATCATTTGTAACAATAGTCAGTGGGGTCAAAGACTAAATACGGCTTAATGAAATCAAAATTAAGGATAATAATGACAGATGGTAAGAGTAAGAATGATGTTTCACAATTTAGTTCTCATTCAAGGGAGACTTGACTTGCTCTTCTTATTTTGTCTTCATAACTTTAACCTAATTTATAAAGCTTAATTTAGAGAGAAGCAAACACTCCCTTTGTTTCCAATGAATTGTTGGGAGAAGAATATATAGAAGGAAAAAAACAAAAACCTAATACCATGCATTAAGTCTATTTGAGGAGTATAACGGCAGGCATTTTCTCTCTCAGCTATATTTTAGATTCTTGAAGGCATGTCATTTTAGTTTCCCAAACAGCTATCAACCTAATACAACTTGAAATTTTTCTCTTTTAAAAAAAAAAAAAAGAAAGGAAACTATCTTCATTTTACATACTAATCCCAGTTCCAATTCCCTTCCTTCCTCCCATCCCTTAACCTACTCCTCACCCCACCCCACCCCCATCCACCCCTCAGACAGGGCAAGGCACATTTCTTTGGGGAAGGTCCAAGGCCTTTTATACTATATCTAGACTGAAAAGTATTCATCCATAGAGAATGGGTTCCCCCAAAGCCAGTACAAATAGTAGGGATAAATTCTGGTCTTGCTGCCAGTAGATCTACAGTCTGTCCCAGCCATACAACTGTCTAGTTTGGTCCTATGCTGGCTCTTTCCCTGTCTGATTGGTAAGCTTCCTATAGCTCAGGTAAACTGTTTAAGTGGGGGTCCCCATTATGATATTGACAATTTTGCTCCTATTCTCACTCCTCCCATTCTTCAGTTGGACTTTGGTAGCTCAGTCCAGGGCTACAATCATAAAAAAAAAAAAAAAAAAAAAAAAAAAAAAAAAAAACTTTATCCTGTTTTTTTATATTTCATTTAGTCTGTGAAATAGTTCTAAGGGATAGGTAGTATTTTTATTTCCATTTGATTAATAAAAAACATATCTTGGAAATATTTGTTTAAACAAAGTGATTAACTTCTCTCAGATACGTAGGGAAGCCCTAGATGGAAACTAACACCCAGCTGGCTTTCTAGTAATAAAGTTGGATATTAAGTCTTTTGGTTATTTATATATGTAGATTAGAGAGAGAGACTGGGATGCATATAGAAAATAAGCAAGAATTATTTATTATTATACAGCAGAAGAATCTTAGACCAGCTTTAAAAATATATTTAAATTCTGGACTTTAATTCATTTTTAAAATATAATAGCATATTATATTTAACTAATACATTCTTTTAAAAATTACCTTCGGCTATGTATGTTCAACTTTGAAAAAATTTAATTTTAGTTAAAAACAAATTAAAACCTGCTAAAACATAAAAAATCTAGAGACTCAATTTACACGAATGAAATATATAAGCTTTGTAAAAAATCAATGTATAGTATACTTAAATAAATGTATCCTCAATTTTAAAAAGCAAATGAAGAGTAATAGGAAGAATGAGTTTTGTATATGGTTTATATGTTAATGATCACAAGTTATGATTCCTATACTTCTGAGCTGCAGCAGCAATGTTTTCCTCAACAAGTTCTTTTAGTGTGTGTGTGTGTTTTCTATCCAGAAAAGGTTATCACCTATAAAACTAGGCCCTTGCCCTGCTTCTTTAATCCTATTAGAAATATAGTGGTCAAAGTAACACTCATTAGGTCACATGTGCTTTGAAGGAATGTCTTTTACTGCCTATAGTGCTTGCCACATAATAATCTAATCTAATCTAATCATCATCATCAACATCATCTCTAGGATAAATTTTTGAAAAAAGTAAAGAAGGCAGATGGATCTGAAGTGCTACACACAGGATTTACTGAATCTCTATGCAAGCTGAATGTAACATGACAAGGACAAGGAAATAAATTTAGCTTAGGAAATTATTTATATTCTTATGTAAAAGTAAGTTTTTTTTATTTTTTAATTATTATTGCTTTATAAATAATATCATTCAAAATTTCCATTTCCTTCCCTCCTCCCATTCCTCTCCTGCTCCCCCAATCACCCTCCCACTTCCCCTCCAGTCCTAAGAGAGAGCAGGGTACCCTGCCCTATGGGAAGTCCAAGGCCCTTCCCCCTCCATCCAGGCCTAGGAAGGTGTGCATTCAAACAGACTAGGATCCCCAAAAGCCAGTGCATGTAGTAGAGACAAATCCCAGTGCCAGTATCGTTGGATTCTCAGTCACTATAGTCAGCCACATTCAAAGTCCAGTTTGATCCCATGCTCGTTCAGTCCCAGTCCAGCTGAATTTCGTGAATTCCCAGTAAATCAGGCACACTGTCTTAAAATTAGATGGGGGTGGGGTGGGAGGGTGTGTGGAGGGAATGGGAGGAGAGGAGAGAAAGGGAATTTAGATTGTTTTTATTTTAAATAATCTAGTAAATTTAAAAAAAATAAAAAAAAAGTTTTCTATTTTCCTTTTGCTATGCTATGGCTTGTCACCATTTGTCACTATAAGTCAAATTAATGAAGCCTATATACTCAACTTAAGTGAAACCTAGATATATACCGGGAGTGGGAATTTCAGTTGAGAAATTGCTCCTGTCTGACTGACCTGTAGGCAAGCCTATGGAACATTTCCTTGTAGATTTCTGACATGAAGTAAACGTTTTCTCCCTCAGGTTGCTTTTGGCTATGGTATTTATCATAGCAATAAAAGTAAAGCAGTATAGTAGCCATCTATCATTTCATAAATAATGTACCAGGGGCCACATCCCAAATGAGAATGACTCATTGTCCTGCTATATCCATGAATTGTCAGAAAACTGCCTCAGGGTGTTCTTCATGAGCCATGCTAGGAATTTTATTGACTTGATCCTGTAAAGACCTTATGCTGATAAACATTCCTTCCG
This sequence comes from Alexandromys fortis, assembly GCF_014885135.2. NCBI lineage: Eukaryota > Metazoa > Chordata > Mammalia > Rodentia > Cricetidae > Alexandromys > Alexandromys fortis. The sequence continues at coordinate 19,667,215 of NW_026067944.1, read as the reverse complement.
TGGGTTGATAAATGCAATAGCTAAGGCAAGTACAGAAGTCATCATTATATACCTCACATCCATATTAAGTAGCTCTTACATTCTTTCTTTTCTCTCATTAACTTAGCCTTGAATGGGAAGAGGTTGTTCTAGATGACCCTCCCACAACTGAACATTCAGTGTTCTTTTTAATTGGGTCTTGACTTATTGGAGGACTTTGTACTCATTATTACCCACTGTAATTAGAAGCTTCTCTGATCAAAGTAGAGAACACAAATCTATGGGTATGAATATAAGTATTTAGAATATTAACAACATAACCATATAATATAGCCAATTTATGTGTACCCTTCGGTCCTATAATCATTCTGATCATGGCTTTATGGCTAAGTTTATAGTACCAGGTATGAAATCCCTCCTATGGAGCAGCTCTTATCTCCAATTAGAAAGTAGTTGATTGCTTGCTTATCCACAATGCCATTAGTGCACCAGTGCACACATGCTGCAGGAGGATATGTATTCCAGCATGCACAGATCATTGTGCAGTAATACCTCTACTGCATTCATCTCCAAACCACCATAGTATCCTTTAAGCAAGATGTGACACCTAGAAACAAGTCAGAACTGAGAGTAGAAGTTTGAGATAGATATTTTAATGGCTTGTATCCAAAGTGAGTAGTGTCTTTTTCAATAGGGTGTTTCATACTTCAGGGTTATTTGTCTAACAGTGCATAACCCAGTGTCTTATATAGGCCTTTGCTAAGAGTCTTGATTTACTTCAGTAATCTATTATACTATAACAAGCTAATTTCCTAAGTAAAATATTGGGTATTTTAACAGTCTTCATCATATATTAGTTAACATTTATTTTACATGTAATCTCCTCCCCTCTGTCCTCATTATGTTTCACATTTTTAAAAATAATAGATTTTGTTTGCATCTCAATTAAAATAATTTAATCCTCTATAACATAATGTGATACTTTTTGAATAATTCTGCTTTTTAAGATGTATTATTATATATTTTTTAAAATTTATGTTGTAGTGTGTGTGTGTGTGTGTGTGTGTGTTTTGGTTCATATGCATGACACAACATGCATGCTGATGTCAGAAGTCAGAGGAAATTTATGCCTCCTTCCATCTTATGTATCCCAGGGATTGATCTCACATCATCAGTTCTGATGGCAATCTTTACTTGTTAAGTCATCTTGTCAACTCTATTGCTT